>NW_023416314.1:25078940-25678940 GCF_014108235.1 Myotis myotis | reverse complement strand
GATGTGCATTCTAATCTATGAAAATGGGTCCCAGGTCATGTCTTATGACCCAATCCATACTATTCAAACTGAGGACTGTAATAGTGGTTTTACTTACATAAAGTTTTATATAGTAGCTTGCCATGAGTTTTTCTGTATTTAAAAGAAAATTGATCTCCTGGTAATAATTGCTACCCTAGAGAGTGATTAATAATTAGCATTGCTTTTAGCAACTCATGCATCCAGCCCACTGCTCGTGGGTTCCTAATTTTTACTTCTAAATAATTTAGGCTGAATGCTGAACGTTAGATCATATTATATAGCTACTGTATTCCCTCACACTTCTTGCATTACTAATAACTTTGGAATTATTTTTACTCCTTAAATATTTCTAAAACTTTTTCTATGCCATCACACTCTGAAAACAGGCAGCAACTTTATAACTTATTGGAGTTGTCACCAGGTTTCAGGGGCAAAACACCAGCTGGTAATGAAAGTAACACAGCAAAATGTAGTTGTTAGAAATATATGAGTATTTTAAGCCTGAATACAAATCCAAAAGATACTGGTAGAAACCTACAAAATTAAAGCAGACGGTCATTTTCTTGAGTGTACTGAACCACATTCCACCACTGTTAATTGTCATGAAATTTATGATAGTGAAGTTTTGCACTAACAGCACTTGTGCCATATGATCTCATGAAAATTAAGAATTAGACTGTCTAGATTCTTTATGAAGGTAATTTAACATTGTGAACAGTCATTCTATGGATTGCCTACAAAGTAACTGTTTATTGAGTTTGTCTGCCAATTTTCTCACCAGATTTAGCAGTTTGGGGGTGGGGGGTTATCTTCAGAGTAGAAGAACAAGCCATTTAACAAAGCCTTATTTGCCTAAGGCCAAATGTTTTATAGTCATCTCTAATTAAGAGTGAGAATGATGCTGGAATAGATCAAACAGAATGCACAGATGCTAAGTGGAGTTTTTCTCATATCTTTCCTACATTATAATTTCTTTTTTGGTCTTTTTTTTTTTTTTTTTTTTTTTTTAGAAAAAAGGAACGGGGGCAAAATGTGGTATAAATCATGAATGTAAAGTATGAACCAAATTACAATGGGGCAAAATTTGGATCTTCAGTGAATAAATTTCTCTAGCAAATAACTCATAGAAATTACAATACATTGCTTACTCCCTTTTAGTTACTACTTTCCTGTCTGTATTACATATTTGCACATTACTAAAGGCTGAAATAATTATTTACCTCCACATATCTACCCTTCATATTTTTCTGTGTGTGTATATGTGTATAATATGTTTATGAGAGACAGGGGAGAGACAGGGAGAGAGAGAAAGAGAAGCAGAAAGAGAGAGACTAAGACTTATTTTGGTCAAAAATATCCTGAGAATATGTGTTTAATCTCCTACTACTTGAAATAAATCATGGTTCTAATTATGCCCTAGATTATTTTCCATAGATCCTTTAAAATGACCAAACACTAGCTGAAATATTGTTGTTAAATAATTTAAATAATAATGGTCCTAGAATTCTGTTTTATATGTATGAAATATTCAGCACTCATAAAAACTCAACAAATATTTATCAAGCCCTCCTATGTAGCAAGCACCACATTAGGTAGCTATATATATAAAAGCCAAAGTGACCATTAGACCATTCAACTGGTAGCTATGATGTGTACTGACCACCAGGGAAAGATGCTCAATACACAGACATGGAAACATGGGACAAACTGAGGATCTCAGAGGAAAGAGGGGGCAGGGAAGGGTGGAAAGAGATTAGTCAAAGATCTATATGCATACTAGAGGCCCGGTGCATGGATTCGTGCACCGGTAGGGTCCCTTAGCCTGGCCTGCAGGGATTGGGCTGAAACCATCAGTCCGACATCCCCCAAGGGGTCCTGGATTGCAAGAGGGCACAGGCCAGACGAGGGACCCCACTGGTGCACAAATCCATGCAGCAGGTCTCCAGTAGAATATAAAGGGGAGTATTCTAAACAGCCTCTCCCAATGACTGGAGGGTAACATTAAAAAAGAAATTAGAAGCATAAGTTAATTACAATAAATGTCTAGCACATATGGATAAATCCTATATAATAAAGAGATAATATGCAAATTAACCCTCAAGCCCTCACAAAATGTCTGCCTATGACCAGGCTGGCAGGGGGGTTAGTGAGGAACGACCAAATGACTGAATAAGCAGGCTGCGTGGGGCGACCAGGCCAGCAGGGGGTTAGTGAGGGACGACCAAACGACTGAACAGCAGGCTATGTGGGCAATAAGAGGTGACCACGCCTGCGGGGGGGTGGGGAGGGGCAGTTAGAGGCAACTGGGCCTGTGTGTGGAGGGGTGCAGTTGGGGGTGACCAGGCCAGCAGGGGGGGGCAGCTAGGGGTGATCAGGCCGGCATGCAGAGGCAGTGAGAGGCAATCAGGCCAGCAGGGGGGGCACTTAGGGGCGACCAGGCAGGCAGTCAGGTGAGCAATTAGGAGACAGTGGTCCAGGATTGTGAGAGGGATGTCCGACTGCCGGTTTAGGCCCAATTGTGTCTAAACCGGCAGTCGGGCATCCCCCAAGGGGTCCCGGATTGGCGAGGGTGCGGGCTGGGCTGAGGGGACCCCCCTGCCCTCATGCACAAATTTTGTGCACCAGGCCTCTAGTAAAGTATAAATAGAGAGGATATAACACAGGTTATTATGAGACCCGTGAAAGAGGAGTTAACGTGAGGTGTGCCAATATGGAAATGATCCTTGAGAAGTAGCTTTTACATTGAGAAAACAAAAATAAAAATAATTAGCCAGGAAAGGAATGAATGGAACAGGGGATGGCTTATATCCAGGTAGAAGAAATAGTTTCCTATAGCAAAAATATATACATATGGGCCAAGAAAACATGGTGGTTTGGAAATTATATATATAGTCAGAGATAAGGTCCTAAAAGTTTCAATTTCTTTTAAAACTATTGCAATATTTACAACAAAAAAGGACTGAATAAGGCAAAGATAACTTTTTGTAAGTTTGTAGTCTGTTCTCTATAATATGTGATGTGCTGTTAGAGTTTTAGTCCTCAAAAAGTTCCTTAATAGGTTGATAAGAGACACATTTTCAGGGGGGAATTGCAAAATTAAGTTTGTTTCCAGGATCACCCAGCCAGGATGTAGCAGAATATTCTGGGAATTACACCCAGATCTGCTGATTCTACTATTCCTCCCCCCACCCTTCTAATTTTTTCCCCTCCTCACTCTTTAATTTACTACAACTATTTTCTGATTTTTGTCATAAATTCAACATATCTGACCCTCTGGATTGGTGAGTCAGTATCTCCCTCCTTCCTGCTTGCAATTTACCTTTCTCTCATAACCAGGAAGGGATGGTATAAGAAGTCTCCTAGCTGATTCCTTTTAACTGAAATGCTTTTCAGTTGATTAATGCCATATGATTATGGAATAACAGAAAAAGAATTAAAATAGTTTAGTAAGTGAATAAGTGAAGGTAAAGGACTTTTCCCAGACCCCAAGCTGTCTGAGAATTTGATTTATTCCAACCTGAAGGGATAGCTCCATACTATATGATGTTAAAGGTCAAGGATTTATCTCAAACTTTCAGTTTGCCCATATTCACTTCAATATTTTTAGGGGGAAAATATCACAGATAAAATGATCCACATCTGCTTGTGTTTGTTTCTAGCTTTTCAGGGTGCTGGAGGATACGTTCTCTGGATGATGAAAGAGAAGGCTCTCCTTTATCTCCATGAAATTCCTCCACCAAAACAGAATGTTGTTGATGTAACTGCTGCCTGCCCACTAAAGTGAGTTTCATTGTCACATCTGTCAATCAAATTCAGCTCTACTAAGAATGAGTGAATAGTTATGCCTTTCTACGGGTAAAATTTATGAAAAAAGTCAAGTCTTACACAGTTTACTGCATGATTTAGAAGCAATGAATATTCTATAGCTCCAAGTTGACTAGCATCTAATTGAGAATCTAATCAATAAAACGTTTAGTCTTGCTCCATGTGAGGTTACACAACATTTTTTTGTGTGGAAATGTAAGAATATGTTATTTTTAATTTTTATATCAGCCTTGAAAAGATAGATATCTTGCCATCTGTGATAACATGGATGATTCTTGAAAACATTATATTAAGCCAGTCATAGAAGAACAAATAATACTGCATAATTCCACTCACATAATATACCTAAAATAGTCAAATTCATAAGGTAGAATAGTGTTTGCCAGGGTCTGGATGGAAAGCGAATGGGGAGTTATTATTCTATGGGCATGAAGTTTCAGTAATGCAAGATGAATACATTCTAGTGCCTATAGTTGTCAATATTGTATTGTACACTTAAAATTTTGTTATAAGGGTGGACCTCATGTTGTGTTATTATAATAATAAAATTATTTTATATATTTGATTATTGAATTTTCTTTATTCAAACCGTAAAAAAAGAAGTCAAATTACATTGGGTTTGGAAACTAAGGAGAAAGAATGGAGAAGTGTTCTTGTTAAAATTTTCTCAGCCTATGCTTGTAAAGAAAGTTCTGGGTTCAAGCTGGTTCAGGCAGTACATAGCATTCAAGAGTTGCAATTCCATGCTTTTAGGAAAATTTCCACACTGAGATGGAAAGAGAAAAATTTCTCTGTACAGTAGCTTAACTTCAGTTTCTACATTTGAGACACAAAGTTAATTCTGAGTCAGTTTAATAGTCTATGACAATTAAACACTAAGAAATTCTAAGTAACTTTCTCGAGAACAAATATAAATTTATAAAGGCAAGAGCATGTAAGTTTCCAAGCAGCACAAAGAACAAGTATTTTGAACTTTTTTCTCACTGGACTTGTCTGAGAGGACTAATTATAAACATTACTTTCCTTCTGATTTTAAATCAGGTTGAAAGTAAAGTAATTGTATATAGAAATGTCCTATTGTGGTACTAGTTTTCTATCTAAATTGATGATATTATAATCTTAAAATCAGAATATGTGATCAAATAAACTTTTAATATATTAATTTGTCTAAAGAGTTATTAAAATTTGTAGAAATTAAATAACTTTAGCTATTCATTTAACAGAGTGGCTTAATTTAAAAAAAAAAAAAGAATTCCAGAAAAGCAAGACTGTCCCATAAAAGCCAATAATTGCAGTTGCAATTGCTTTTATAGAATGATCCCCTGAAGAATAAGTTGCAGCCCTTTGCTCGATCTTATTTTAATTTTGTTAGGCAATGGCCCTTGTATCCCTTTCTTTGGAAGACACAGCATAAATAGATTCTTGCCATTAAAAGATTTTCTTTAATAGGATTCCTGCTGGCAACAGGGCTCCTACCATATTCTGCATCTGGGTTGGAGTCACTGATGCCTAATAGTGAGAGGTGTGATGTTCAGAAGAGATAAGTCAGTTGTGGTTAGAGGGCAACAGAAAAACTGCCAAATAGCACATTCAAGAGTAGTTCTCATGAAATTTTTAGAGCAGGCAGCTCCAGACGCCAGATACTTCAGTGAAAGTGAAACCTGGATACACTTAGCAATGTTTTGAAATAATGTCATAAAACCTTTTCTTCAACATGACAGTAGGCCCAGTTTCCTTGTCAGTTATGTAATGCTGCTGATTGACATTCTATCTTTTTTTTTCTATATATAGACCTTTCCCTTTTTAATGGGTACCATTTTACTGAACTAATCTCATCTGGATAACCAGCCTGTCGGTCTCAGGCTTTCCTACTCTTCCTGAAAGCTTTTTTAAAAATTATTATTTCTTGAAGATCCCTCATATATTAGAGTCATCCTTCGAACAAACATACATACATAAATCAAATGCTTAAAAATTCAAAATAGCTTCCATGTACTGAGCATTTCCTATAGGATAAGTGGACTTTATAACTGATCTTGGATTTTTATTGTACTGGTATGAGAAAATGATCAATCCTTGCAAATTTCTAATTAAGGAACGTGATTCTCAACAAGGTCAGCAGAAACTCTTAGGAGAGGCATGGGAAAGATTACATGTGGTTCTAACACGTGTATTTTCTCCTTGAGTTACAGGATCTCTTTCTAATAATAAACTGTTATTTGGTAGCAGCAGGAAACACATAGGGGGCAACTAGTTCTGTAATTATAGTCATTTATCTGAAACAAAGCGTCATGAAATAACGTTTTTCTTTTAAAATGCAATCAGAAAAAAATAAGTCGCTAAAATTGTGTTAAGCCACCAGAATTTGGGGCTTTTTTCTCTAAGCCTCACTTTCCCATCTGTAAGATAGAGATAAATGCCTATCTCACAGGTTTGCTATAAGGTAGATATATGTACCTGCTTAAACCAGTGCCTGGCGTGCGTGTACACACACACACACACACACACACACTCACACACACACACACTAACCCATAAATTTGAGATGTGCCCTAGTATAGCACTTCTTGGATGTGAATCCTAACTCTACTACCTATTATGCAAATGTTGACCTCTCTGTACCTCAGCTTCCTTTTCTGTAGAATAGATTTAATAGTAGCACCTATTTGATGGGCTTGTGATGAGGAGAAATGAGTTTGTAAATGCAAAGTTCATAGAAGAAGAGTACTTAGCCCATTTTAAGGGCTCAAAATATTAGTTGTTAATGAATGATGGCTGTTATTAAATCTAGATCTTTTTTATCTTGCTCCTTTTTTAGTACCAAGCCCCTTCTCTCCGCACCCCACTCCTCCATACTATATATATTTGTTTGATATCTTTCCTTTGACTTTGCCCCCCTCCATTACCTTTCACATTCTAGTTTTTTCCCCCAGATATTCTGTTTTGCTTCTCTTCTTGAGACTGGTTTTGAAGATCTGCTCTAATAGATCTTGGTAAAGAATCGACCTCACTGGAAAGAAAGCTACGCTCTACGCTCTACAGACAACATAAATCCTAGGAGCTGCTTATGGAGCCTGCAATCGGTCTCATTTCCTACTTTATTTCTCAGTTGATTTGAAATAGATTCACAGCATTTGACAAATTCACACACACACACACACACACACACACACACACACACACACACACACCCCTACCACTATGTAAACCTTCATATGAATTTGCTACTGTTCAATTAAAAATCAACAACAACAATGGAGACAGGCAGAGACTTCCTTTTAATTTCCCCTCAACTTCTCAAATAGCATTTAAAGAAAATGGGGGCAAGGCATGTTTTCATTGCTTGGCATTGCTTAAACCTTCCTTCTCATTCCTTTGTATTGGCAGTTTCATCCATCATAATTCAGTGAAATTTTGCAGAATAAAAATATATTTTGCTATCTCTCTGGGGTACTGACAGACAGCAAGTTCAATGTTTGCTGCCCCACAAGCAAACATATATTTTTCTCCTTATAGGGGAATGACAAAAATAATTAGAAAATACTTGAATATAATACATAAACCCCAGTGTCAGCAAGGTCTGATTTTCTATGACACAATCCTCAATGTTGAGATCAGAACAAGTGGCCCAAGTGTGGGCATCCTCTCCAAACTTCTTTTTCCTCCACTAATTCGATTCTGACACCAATCAGAAGGAACATCTGTAGTTAAGCAAATTCAAAATCAAGTAAACTGCCCAGTCCTTTGGCAACTCATATGGTTTAAATTCTAGTTTTATTTGCAGAAAAAAAAAATAAAACACCCTTACTACATTTAAGCTATGGAATAAAATTCTTAGATTAGCTTTAAATATCTGTCAGTTAAGAGTAGGGAAATGATGTTTCCACTTAACATTATCTTAAATGTAAGTTTGTGCTTCCCATCTCATCACATTTCTCTAAAGCAGATATTAAACTTGTTTATTTCCAAGCACTAGGAGTAAAATGAATTACATGTTAGAAGCAGCTAGTTAACTCTGCTAGCAGAGGCAGCGTTCATTTTGAAGATGAATCATGTTAAAGCTAATCTGCAATGCATATAGATTCAATAACACAGCAGCAGGTGTTGTAAAAATGCATCCTAAAAGCAAAGTGATTTGTGGCATTTTTATTTGAATGCTTAGCATGCGTTGTGGTTTGGGAGGCAGAAATGAAATGTGATTCGTTTTCGGTTACTTCATAAAAGGCATTTATTTAAGAGGGTATCTGATAAATAATTATTGTATTTGTCACCTTGAGTAAAGGTTGGGAGCCTTGAATTAATTATATTTTGATGCACTGAGAAAAGTCCTACGTGAGAGGCATCATGTTGACTATGTTTGCTGCTAGATGTCACTATTGTTTCAATGTTGCGCAAGTCTAGGCCTGAGATGGGAGGCATTTGCTTGGCCATCCTTGTTGGTCAGCACATGATTCACCAAAGGAAAAACTTTAAATACCACCTCTACCAGGTAAAAAGTCATGCAATACTCACTCAGAGTGCACGTTAGAGATTTAATCTCACTGGAGATCTCTTAATGACAGTTTTCATGATGTTGATCATCAACATGACAGAGATAGTGGGGTAGCAGCAAGTGGGAGATCTACAATTTTGACTGTTTTCTAAGACTCATTGCTAGGTATGTAATTAGGAACAAGTGTTATCCTTTATCTCTAAATCTACTTCTTTGGTTTTAATAATACCTCAATATGTTTATGTTTTCTAATGTATTTATTTTCATGTGTATGTGAAGAAACATAGTTTTCTCCCACACTCTACTATTCCCTGAGGAACTTCCACAGGTTATTAAACATATTGTTGTGATATGTTACTGGAGGCTCCTCCAGTTAGAAACCTCCTATAATATTTTCCCTCCTCAGCAAAGTATAATGTGATTAGTGCCTCTGGAGATTAAACCCAAACATGAGTGAAGTTCTATCTCCAATATTTAGAAGAACTAGTCCTACAGAAATTGTATGTGTTTGAACACTGCTCATGACTTCAATCTAAAATCCCTTGGCTTCATTGTTTTGTTAAACAACTTACTACTTACTGACAGGTTAATGAGACAGGTCATTTTGATTTCATAGCATTGTTTTGTAAACAATGTAGTATATTATTAAACCAAAATAGAGATATTTTTTATCTAAAAAAAAAGAATTATGCGCATTCTTGGAAGACTCCCTGTGTGAATAAAGAAAAACACTGCACTTATGATTCAAGAAAATATAATTTAAGACAAAATAGGAATGATACCTCATAATTTTTCTTTATGAGATCAAGAGCCCTCAATTCTTTTACTCTACACTAAGGAATCTATCAAGATTTTTTTTACCTGCCACACAATACACATTAGTAAATATTTAATTTATGCAAAATAATAGAGAAATTGTATCTTTGCATTTGGATAAGGTAATTTGGTATAGAAATAATATCAAATGACAGTTCAACATAATGGGATTTGATGTGTGGCTAGAGTTTCAGAGTATAAATAGCTTCAGAGGATACAACCCATCAGTAAGGAGGGCTGTAATTTTTTTCTAAAGCAAGCAATTGTGAACTTGCAGGTGTGATTTTAATTTTCGTGTCCTTGTTTACTGAGAGTAGTTGAGTGATACATGTAGAATTACTTGGTATTTTAATTCATATTTAAGATGTAAACCTTCAAAACATATTTTATAAGATATTCTTGTTTTTAACAACACAAATATAAAGATCAAACACAAGCCGTAACCAGTTTGGCTCAGTGGACAGAGAGTCGGCCTGCGGACTGAAAGGTCCCAGGTTCGATTCCGGTCAAGGGCATGTACCTTGGTTGCGGGCACATCCCCAGTGGGGGGTGTGCAGGAGGCGGCTGGTTGATGTTTCTCTCTCATCGATGTTTCTGACTCTCTACCCCTCTCTCTTCCTCTCTGTAAAAAAGATCAATAAAATATATTTTTTTTAAAAAAAAGATCAAACACAAGCAAATTTACATTTATATCTATTTTAATAGTCATACATTCAAAATATTATACATAAAAATATTATACATATACATCCTCCTTTTTAAAAAAAATCCTCACTGGAGGATATTTTTCCCGCTGATTGCTAGAGAATGGAAGGGAGGAAGGAGGGGGAGAAAGACAGAAACATCAACATGAAAGGGTCACATCAATTGGTTGCATACCACGTGCGCTGGGCTGGGGAACCTGCAACTAAGGTATGTGCCCTTGACTGGGAATCAAACCTGCATTCCTTAGGTTCATGGGCTGACACTAACCACTGAGCAACCAACCAGGACAAGGATTTCCTCTTTGACTAAGAAACAATATGATGTGTTTATGGCATTTGTTCTGGGGATACATAAATTAGTGAGTCTGTCTCAGCTTTTTGATCCTGGTCTAGAATAACGGAGCTGGCTGGAGAGAGAGGCTTAATTTTCAAACTTTGCTAAATTTGCTACAGAGAGGCAAAAAAATAAAATAGCAGGTGTTGTGTAAATGTAGATCCTCATAGAACCCCACCCATCTGTAAACCTGAAATCAGACAGAGCAGTATTTCCATCTTTTGGTTGTGAGGAGAAGGTAGCAAGTCTTGTAAGGTTATGTATGGAATCAGACTACTGGTCTAACCCATTCACAACTTCTATTTTGAAAGTTATACCCAAAGATAATTTATGGAGGAACAAGGCTGTTTTTCTCAATATGTTATAAAACATTTCTTAAATTTTCTTGGTAATATCTTAAAAATATTGGGTATATTTATATATAGTATTTTCTCCTGGAAATAGAAGAGTTTTTCCTTGATTACATTTACTACAATAAAGAATGAGAAAGTGGATATTAAAAATTGTTCCAGGAGCTTCAATAAAGTGCATATTACATCTACTTTTCATCATGAAATGAATCAGTGTTCATTGAATTTGAGATGATAACAAGTTACTTAAAGTTTAAAAAAATACTTTAAAATTGAAAAATATTAAAATGGTAAATAAAAAAGCAACTATTCCACATGTTCAAAAATTTTTAAGAGTTATTATCAAATATAAAATTCTATTTTTCTTTACTCTCTTTCATCTAACAATTGCTTTTCTTCCCTTTGGCACTTCCTCCCATGTAATTCATAAATCTATTTTTAATAAGAAAATTCATACAAAGATTCATATATATGTTAATATTGTTGGGGCTAACATTCAGACACATCTTGTTTTAGGAATAATATATACTTTGCGGAACACATTTTTATAGAAGAACTAGTTTGATTCATATTAGCTACTAATCTATACATTCAGAATATGTCTTCTTGCTAGGGATCATCAATTGTCCTCAGATAATTTCTTTCTGGTGTTGATGTAAAATGTTACTTAAGTCAACATGTGAGGGAGGGGTGGGAATGCCCAGACTGAAGGCTGTATAAGGCCTGCAAAATCATTTGATCTGGCCTTATCAAGGCATTAGGCATGAGTACATTAAACGTTTGACCAAATATAGCAGGCTAATTTTTAAGCTGACAATTCTGTGTAGCCTGGGAACGATGTTATGAATTTTCAAATAACCCTTGGCAGAAAAAGGTTCCCCAACCTAATGTAAGGGATCTGGAGTATGGCAGATCACTCTGACTGTAACTCTGTATGAAGTAGGCAAATTACTTAACCCTTCAAAAAAAAAAAAGAAAAGAAAAGAAATATATATATTTCAGTAGGAAGGGAAAGGGAGAGAGAGAGAAACATCACACTCTGGGGATCAAGTCTGCAACCCAGGCATGTGCCCTGACTGGGAATGTAAACTTTCATATGAGGTTCATAGGTCAACCCTCAACCACTCCTGATCCATTCCGGACAGGCTTACTTAACCCTTTGAGCTACATTTTCACAATGTGGAAAAGAGTGAGGACTATTGGGGGATTTTATTAATTGGCTTCATAAGATACAAAGTTAGGGAAGGTAATTGGGTAAAGAAGTTATCTGTTAAACTCTGAGAGCAAAATTTAGCAGTGAATAATGGTTCAAAGAGAGAGAATAGAATTGAAAAAACTTGAGTGAGGGTTTAAATGTTTTGACCAAGGAAGATATCATCTATTGGGGAGTATCATTGATTTCATTGGTAATTCACATAGTGTATAATGGGAATTTATGACAGAAAATATTTTTGACCTGAAATTGCATTTCTTTTAGAGATGCTTTTGTCACACGAACGTGTCCTCAGTCATACAGGTAACAAGCTATCACTACATTGATTATATTCTGTTGTTTAGTCTTTTGATGCCATCACAACTGAGAACGATTTTAATTAAATGCTGTAGATATTTTGCATATCTTTTCTAGAGGGATTATGTATTAAAAAACACAAAACTTCAAGGTCAACAGTGTCAACAGTGAATGTTCTACACTTGTAGTCCCCTGGATGTGACATCTGAACTTTGTACACACTGGTATCACAAAGATAAGTCCCTTACTTGGATTCAACCTTTAAGAAGTCACAGAAGTCACCTTTTCCAAGGTCCCTTTTTATAGCCATTCCCTTGTCATCAGGCTGGATTGAATGCTCAGTATTAGTCAGAATCTTTAGCTATAGGCACTAGAAACATTCTAGATAATTGAAGCAGAAAATAATTTATTAAATATTATCAACAGCTCATAGTATTTTTAGGAAGCGCTCACAATATTTTCAAGAAGGACAAATTAAACAGCTCTCAGATAAGCTTTTAGGAAAACTTTGAAAGCCATAGCACAGACAAGGTCAAAGGGGCTGCTGCCTCTACCATGATGTGCAGATCCAAGAAACTGCCTCTGTGGCCACTGGCTTCAGTACACGCTACCTCTACCGTAACTGGGTGGCTGCCAAATTAGAAAGCCAAGGGCTTTATTGCGCAGCTGTCAGCGCGAGAACTACACCACTTCTGTTGATGTACATAATCAAAACAGAAATTTTATCCCTCTTACCACTCTCCCCAAATAATTCAATTCTTTTGCAGGCTTGTACAAGTATACATGATTGGTGGAAGCTAAATCATGTACAGAACCCCAGCTGCGGAGTAGGATACAAAATTCAAGTTGTTAAATATTCTAAACTCCTTGTCTTTTCCATAAAGAATGACACGCCCCCAAAGTGGTAAGCACAGAATTTGGCACATGCCCCTTCATTGTGCTCACTAATAATTGTTATACAGCACTCATTGAAGATGACAAACATTGTAATACCACTATCGAGTATCTGTAATTTTTAATCAGTTTAGACAAGTGAGCCTACCTCATAGTAGTGTTATAATCTCAAATAAAATGGGTACATGAAAATACTTCAGCACAGTCTCACCCACATGTAACTACCATTATGACTAATACATACTTACTTGTACATCTACCTATTCTAGACTCCTTGAGGTTAGTGGCTATATCCGTAATTTTAGACCCCAGTGCCTATTAGAGTATCCGGCACATATTAGGCAGAAAATAAATCTTAGCAGAAGAAAGATTGCAAGAGTGAAAATAAATGCATTCTGTTGTAATACCTTAGATACTAGCCCTGCATAAATACTAAGTATCATAAATACTAAGTATATGCATAGGCATTTATTGAATTGTCTGGAATTTTTAAAAATTAGGATAGTTTGCATAGGTAATGAAATCAAATTACTCATTATTGTTTTTTTGAAAGTCAAGAAAAAATGAAAGAGTTAATGATATGCTTTTTAAAATATTAGTTATATATTAAAAATTGTGGCAGACTTCTCAGATAACACATATTACTTAATCAGCAATTTTTAAAAGGCTTTAAGCTAATTAATCATCGATATACTAATTGGTATATTATGGAAGCTATAATCTTAGAAATACATTTAGCATGCCAGGTGCTCTATTATTTATTATTTATAAACCAAATAAAACTTAGTTTGGCTTATAAGAGATAATACTACCTGTATTTTATTTAAGAAACTAGGTTTGGAAATTTTCAGTTGGTACTATAGATCTGAAGTTTGAACTTCAAGAAAAATAGTGTTAAATATTTCCTTAACCAAGATTTTACACTTTCTGAATTACTAATTTTGTTCTGGACTTTAGCATTTTGGAAATAAATGTTTCTGGATAGTTTAAATAACTCTCACATCTTAGAATTTAAAGGACTATTTGACACCTGTTCATGTCTTATACTCAGAGTGGAATAATTTCTTTCAGGTGATTGTCTACTCTCTGCTTTCATTGTGCCTCCCTTTAATGGTAATAGTATGTCTCAGATCTAAACCCTACTGGAAAATTAGTAAAATTCACTCTCTAAGACAGACATCGTTGGTTAATTTGAGGCATAGTTTTACTGGATTAAAGAAAAAACAACAAAATACTGGATATTCACCCATTTAACTATTATCAGGCATGAAGAACACAAGAATATAAGGGAACAAATCAAATGCCTTATTGATTCACTAGAGGCCTGGTGCACAAATTCGTGCACAGGTGAGGTCCCTCGGCCTGGCCAGCCCCGCCCCTGATCGGGGATCATCAAGGCTGGACCAGCCAGAGGGAGGAGCTGAAGGAAGTTGGCTGGCTGGCTCCGCCCCCTATCGGGCTGATTGGGGCCGGCTGGCCAGGGTGGGGAGGGACCATGGGATGTTGGCCACTGGTCCCCCAATTGGGGCCGATTGGGGCTGGCCAGCCAGGAGGAGGGACCTCAAGAGGTTGGCTGTGGGAGTGCACTGACCACCAGGGGGCAGCTCCTGCATTGAGCGTCTGCCCCCAGGTGGTCAGTGAGCTTCATAGCGACTGGTCGACCAGTCGTTCCAGTCATTTCGGTCATTCGGTTGTAATGGTAGCTTAGGCTCATATATATATATATATATATATATATATATATATATATATATATATTACAATCTCAGTATTCTTCTGATATACTGGTAGAGTTATCTCATTTTAGAAAAACCTAAAAAGAATGTATATATCTTACTTAACTGTATGGATAATGGTGTCACTGAGACTGATGATACAGGAAGAAAAAAGAAAATGTGAGGGAAGATGATGAGTTCAGTTTTACATGAAAAGCCTGAATATGGGAATATGTCCCATAGATAGATAGTTTAGAACTTTGGAATAATAAGACAGATCTAGAAAAACAAATGTGGGTGTCACAATTATTGATAAGCCATGGTTAAACATTCTGTAACCCTAATCAAACAGTATTAGCAGTAAAGAGTAGATGAGTGTAGAAGAGGAAGCATTTTCCCATATATGTACTAAGATCCCCTTTCCCTAGCATAATGATCCATGAGCAGCAAGCTCACAGTTCTCTGGTTTCCTCTGACCAAGTAAGTGGCTAAAACCATTAACTTCATCAACACTCTGTTTAGATCTAGGACATAGTGAAAATGAGGAAGCTGGTCTACTTTCCTGATTCCTTGGTTTTGTATACATTATTTGTACTCTCTGTATGATGATCAGATAGTAAAACAGAAGTGAAAGAAGGGTAAGCCTAGTATAATTGATCATTTTTGCAACACTTATAACCTAGACCCTCCTCTGTGGTACTGCCTAGCTCTTCATCATACTTAAAATTATGACTATGAACAAAATCACGTAGAGTATGGAGAACAATAAACGGAAGACAAAACTCTACATTAGGTAGCATTATTATTTTTGAACTTGGATATTATGTTTTTTGAGACTTTGGGTGGTCCTGGAAGTATGCCACTGAGACTTCCTTAGAGAGAACTTGCTGTAAGAAGCATAGCTGGCTGACAGTGTCCAGCTGCTGCATATTTGGACCTGCCAGAGTTCACACTGAGGCCTCCAATGTGAGTGTTCCACAATGCCCCACCCCATACCATGTTCCCCTCTGCTCCTGCACATCTGAACACGGTGAGGGTTCCATTATAAATCCACGCCTGCCTGAAGCAGGACTTCTCTGACATGTACTCTGCTCAGGGACTTGCCCTGGGCCTGGCTGAGATTTTCCCAGGCTGCACTGCAGTCAGAGGCAATTCTTACCTAGTCAGTTCTCTTTTTTCTCTCTCCCTTCACAAGTGTCAGGTCTGGGTTGCTTCATGTAGATTTATCACACCTAATCCTGCTCCATCTCCCCTTTACCTTTTGTGGGCATTTCCTCCCATCAATCACTTGCAGCCCAACCCATTCAGTCTTGGTGTGCATCTGAGGACCCAAGCTATATAAAAATGTAATCTTTAGAAGGATGACAATAGTATATTTTTAATTCTTACAATTGCATAGCATAAAGGCCTATCCACAATCATAAACAGAGTGAATGAGTAAAAGGTAGTAGAGATTTTGGAGACTGAATGACAACCCTATTTGTGTGATGAAATTATCCACTTTTCATTATTTCTTGCATATTGAGTGGGGCTAAGCATGACTATTTGAAAAGGTTTGTGAAATATAAATTATATAAACTAGTATGTAATAATTGCTAACTAAATATTAGGCTTTCCTCCCCTTCTCCAACTCTATATTCTGCCTTATTTTCTGGCCTTTTTAGTTCATTGGACTCTACATTGGTTGGCACTTTATTTAATTGTATTTTCATAATACTCTGTAGCTAAGTAAGGCTTTGTAATGCCATTCCTTTGAAAATACAAAAAGATTGATCTAGGAACAGGATCCAAGACTCCAGATTCCTGTACCTTGTTCCCATAGATCTCACAAAATCCAAGTCAGGCATATATGAACATTGGCTTCATTTTTATAGCAAGTTAATTCTGGAATAGACAGGCCAATTTTCCATGGAAAGCGAATTCTAATAATATCAGGCTACGAAAAAATAGTGGCATCTTAGTGAGCCATGTCCTTTTCCTCTTTGTTGCTGTTTTTGCTGGAAAACATAATCTGAGGGTAGCTATTCGTCTCCCATTATTGATTTTTCTGCACTTTCATTATTTTGGGTCAGGTGAATGCTGGTTTCTTTTGTGAATTTACAGAAAGGACATATCAAACAGAGATTTACAGTCCCCAAAGAGGCCATATTTAAAGAGAATACTTCAAATGGTGGTGAATTATGAGACAAATATCTAATGGGGTAAAAGCCAGATCCACTTGTTTCATTTGATCAGAAAACTCAGTGTTAGTATTTGTAATAATAGAAGCTTGATATATTTATTTCAGAAAGCCTGCATCTGTCTGATGAATGTTTTATGTGGTAGAACCTTATAGCAAAAAGAGAAACTGGAAAATGCTTTGGAATTACACAGATAGATTTATATGTGCCTACATTACAGAGTTTATATATACATTAAGTGAGATGATATATGTAAAATATTAGATAATTTGTCAGATATATAGTGGGGACTTAAGCGAGGTTTTTAATCAATGCTCTGTTAATCAATTGAAAATCACCCATCTATTCAGTTATTTAACAAATATTTATTGAGAATTTCCTATGTTTCAGATGACAATCTAGATACAGGAGTCCACTGGTAAACAAAACAAAGATATTGTTCACAGATAAATATGTAACAACAAAATGTGATACAGAACAAATTAAGCAAATTAAGTGGTTAGCGATTACAAGGGAATATTATTATAAATCAAGTGTTCAGGCAGCTATCTTTGAGGATGTGACATTGAAATTGAGAACCCAATGATGTAAGGAGGCACATCATGCAAATAGTGAGAAGAGTGTTCTAGAGTAAAGAGCCAGTGCAAAGCCTAGACTTTGTAGTGCGTGCTGCAGATGTCTGAGAATCAGAATGTGGTTGAAGTGAGAGAGTGGAGAGTGGTAAGAAAGGAGGTGGGAGAGACAGTCCAGGGAAGAGTATTTAAGACTATGTTTAAAATTTATTTCAAATGCAGTAAAACTCTCCTAGAGAGCTGTGAGCAGAAGGCTGGCTGACCTGCCTTGCATTTTTAAATTCCTGGTTTGAGACTGTCATAGGCAAGAGTGAAAGAAGGGAGGCCAGGTAAAGACCATGGAGTAGCTTAGGCAAGAAATGATGGAAGTTTGGTTTGGTAACACTGATAAATTGGTAGAAACTGAGAGATTCTGGATAATTTAAAGTGAAGTGGAAAAGAATTATCTGGAAGCATATCCTATATAATAAAAGGGTAGGATGGCAGAATGACTGGGAATGACTGGTCACTATGACACACACTGACCACCAGGGGGAAGACATTCAATGCAGGAACTGCCCTCTGGTGGTCAGTGCGCTCCCACAGGGGGAGCTCTGCTCAGCCACAATCCAGGCTGACGGCTGCCAGCACAGCTGTGGTGGTGGGAGCCTCTCCCGACTCCTCAGCAGCACTAAGGATGTCCAACTGCAGCTTAGGCCTGGTCCCTACTGGCAAGTGGACATCCTCTGAGGGCTCCCAGGCTGCCAGAGGGATATCTGACTGCCAGCTTAGGCCCGATCCCCTGGGGAGCGGGCCTAGGCCAGCAGGTGGACATCCCCTGAGGGGTCTCAGACTGCGAGAGGGCAAAGGCCGGGCTGAGGGACCCCCCCCAGAGTGCACAAATTTTTGTCCACTGGGCTTCTAGTGTATGTGTGTGTGTGTGTGTGTATATATATATATATATATATATATATATATATATATATATGGTATTGAATTCACAAAAATGTGAACAAATATTTACAGCAATTGTTTCATATTTAAAAGTATTTTTCTCTCCAAACACACACACATATATATATATATATATATATATACACTAGAAGCCCAGTGGACAAAAATTTATATATGTGTGTGTGTGTTTGGAGAGAAAAATAGTTTTAAATATGAAACAATTGCTGTAAATATTTGTTCACATTTTTGTGAATTCAATACTATGTACCATTGTATTATAGTAACTTTTATAAAGCAAACCGTAAATATACTGACTTTTCTTACAGAAAAAAAATAAAATAAAAAAATAAAATGAAACAATTTTGTGTATATTTTGAACTTTTAAATACATGCACATGTTGGCAAATACTACAGTGAGTTTTATTTACTCATCATCCAAGTAAATCAGACACATTGTAGTGACTTGAAGACACAGCTGAGCTTGTTTGCCACATGCTCCCTATGAATTACTCTGATGCAAGCTCCAGAAATTTCATTATCTGTAAATACTTCAATATGTATTTATAAGTATTATAACTCCTTAACACTAGATTGCCCAAGGAAGTCATTTTGACTGTTTTTTAATTTCAATTAGAAAAACAATTATGTATATAAGGACACAATGTCTTAGAATTTTGTGACTTTTTTTACAACATATGAATGCGTTTATTAATAATTGTAGTTACCTCCCCCTCCTTCATTTCCGGTATATATGTATGTGTTATACCTATATTGCCCAAAAGCAGTCGTTTTGACTGCTTGGGGGGGGGAATTATGACTCTTATTATTGAATTGAGTAAATTTCTTATATGACCAGGTCGGCTCTGTATTGAAATAACAGTTTTCATTTTTTTTTCGATTACCGTCACATGATAACATACAAGTACATGATAAATTGTCGATACTTGATAAGTTGCTCAATAAGCTAAACTAGTACTTGTTATTCGAATCTTTATGCAGTGATACTTGTTCTAATAAGTTGTTTATTGTATTTCTTTTGCGCCCTAAATTCATGAAAGAAATGTCGAATAGAAGTGAGTTATTGGAAAAGCTAAGGAACATGAGTGAAGAGTGCTCCGATATTATTCTTTCACAATGCAGTCATTTTGACTGCTTTTGGGCAATATAGGTATATACTAAATTTCAGTCTTTCTAGTGTGTTTTACCCACAGCACCATAAAATTAATACCAGATTAATTAACAATAAAATCATCAAAACCCAGTTATTGTTTACATTTATCTGAATAACTTACAATTTGTGTTTATAGTATGTTTATTTGAATAAGGAACCAATAAAATACATATAATTTATTGATATGCCTCTTAAAGTCGTTTTGATACAAGCTTACAGTTTTTCTTTTCTCTCTCTCTCTCACACACACACACACCTTTCTTTCCATTTTCTTTTTCAAATTGCAATTCATTTTCTATATATCCTGTTAACTGATAGATACAGATTGAGTTTCTGCTTTTATATGGCTAGGCTATTTCATAGGTGGTAAGATTTATCACCATGAGGTGATACCAATGTCTTGTTCTCTCTTTTTGTACTAGGATTAGTCATTAACTTTACCTATCAGAACCATTAACCTGACAATTCAAACTCTTCTTCTTTTTTGGCCAGAATACTTCTGCAAAAAGATCCTTCCCCTCAGTAACTTTTGGTTACAGAGAGGTACATACAAATATTTAAATATTTCTTTTACTGATTCTGAAGTGTCTTTTAAAGATGACTAATGAGATTTATGTTTGTTCATTTGTTTGAATCATTATGAACTTATAAATTTAAACACATTTGATGCCCAAACTGTCCTGCCTTTAACTAGTGAGTTTCTTCAATTCGGCTTTTGAGTCTTTTCACACAAAACTCAAATTGCTTCCCGTTTTTTTTCCTAGCATGAAAAAATAAATCGAGGCTTGTCAGGCATAGTTCTAAATTGCAGATTTGGAACTAGAGATTTCTTCACACAGTTCTAATTCCTTTTAATTGAATATGATATTCAATTAAAGAGCACAATCTAGAATCTGGAGATGTCATCCCACTGGATTGTTCATCATTTCTAAGCCTTTTCAGTGGACAGAGGGGGAAAAAAAGCAATTCTTTAAAAGATAAAAATACAACATGAGGTCCTACTGATATTTATATTTCAAAGTCAAGACTACAGAGTTTTTATTTAACATCCTTGATTTTTCACTTTATCTCCTTTAACCACTCTAAATCCTGATTGATAATAATATCAGTATAATTACTTGTTCTCTCCCACAGCATGAGTGCATGTGCATATGCGTGCCCACATGTGCACATACACACAAGAGTCTTAGAGTACAAATACTACCTCCAAAATATAATTACTAGAAGCAATTTAAGATATTTTGCCTTTCTTTTTGTCCTTAAGGACTATACATTTAAATAAGTGAGTTTAAAAGCTTTGTGAATATTTCTCTATGTGCAATTATGCTACCAAAGGGACACATGTTAGGTTCAATTATATAATTTCTCTTTTGAATTTTACTTATTGATTTTTAAAAATTTATTTAATTTTTATAACACTGCAAAGGTTTTCATTATTCACAGTAGTTATATTCTATAAAGTCTCCAGGAACACTAAATTAGAGAATATGGAATTATTTCTCCTAAGGGAAATACATGTTTAGGTTTCTGTGAGCCTCTGGTCACATTTTTGTCAACTGATCAATATAAAACCTTGTTTTATGTGCATTTCTGTTTAAAGGCATCTTATTTAGTATATATTGTCAGTTCAATACCACTGAACCCACAGCCAACAGCAGTATAACTCATGCCTGAGCAAAGTTTATCTAATACACATATCATCTTCACAAGGCAGGCACATCACAGCCTTCCTGGATTTAGAAATTCCAGACAGTATGCTAGCACTATGCTTGGGCCATTTTAAACAGTGAAATCACCAACATAAAATACAAAGAGCAAAAAACACGGAAGCAAATAGATCACAAAATGACATTTGCAAGAGCTGAAGTAAGAAGACACATGGCCTTGTCCAACCTCCGCTGGGAATATGAGCCATTAGACAACTCGAACTTTTTGCTGCTCTGCGCCTGTCAGCCAAGGACTGAGGAAGGTTTCTCCCTGGGTACTTTGGTGAATGCCTGTGACTTTTACTGAGAAAAGGAACATCAGGAAGAAACAAAGTTCTTAAATGAGATGTGAAAATTTCAGTTTCAGATGTGTTATGCTTCAAATGCTTAATATCTTTCCAATTGGAATAGTCAGGAAGAGTACTAAGTGACAGGAAAACTTAGTGCTAAAGATAATATTCTAGGCATCATCAGATGATGTTATCTATAGACATAAGACTAGATTAAGTTACCAATATGATGATTGAGAACAGGTTTAATTTCTGGGACATTTTAATATTTAGGGGCTGAGGAAAATTGAGAATACATATATTTTTCTTTTTAAATTATATTTGTTGAGGTGATGATGGTTAATAAGATTATACGTTTCAAGTGTGTCCTTCTATGTTACATCATCTGTATATTGCATTGTGTCCTTCTATGTTATATCATCTGTATATTACCCACCACACAAAGTCAAACCTTCTTCTGTCACCATATATTTGACCCCATTTACCTTCTACTACCCTTCAACCCCCCTTCCCTCTAGTAACTACCATACTATTGTCTGTGTCTATGAGTGTTTGTTTATTTTTCTTGTTTATTTGTTGCTTTCAGTTTATTCCACATGAGTGAAATCAGTTTGTTCTTAACTTTTTCTGTCTGACTTATTTCACTTAGCATGACATTCTCAAGATCCATCCATTTTGTCCCACATGGCAGTATTTCATCTTTGCTTATGGCTGAGTAGTATTACATTGTATATATCTACCACATCTTCTTGAAATGTAATGACCCATTCGATAAGAGGGAAATCAAGGGAGTATGACATCCCAAATACCAAGAAAAGAAAATGTCAAAATAAACATTCAAAATTTGCAGAAAACTTAAATTAGGTGAAGCCTGTTAGAGACTATTACTTTTGGTATCATAGAGAGTATTGGTAACCTTGGGAAGAAAAGGTTATGTGGTAGAAGGCCAGAAAAGTAATTCTTTTCATTGAGATATTTTTTATAAACTGGTGGGAATAAGCTAGCATTGATTAAATAAATGTCTCTACAAGGAGAAGGGACAGATTATGAAAGCAAATTTCTTAAGTAGACTGAAGATAATGCAATGCAGATTTTTTCTAGTCCTCTTGATGAGTCTCCCTTAAAGCAGATTTAAAAAACTGAATGCGGTGGCAGTGACTAAGAGTTAAAATTACTTGGATTACTTGGGAGAGGCTACTGTATTAACCAATTGCAATCCTACTTTAATAACAATTAAAATTAATACTTTTCTCTCCTCACAGTGGTACCATTTCTAAAATAGAAAGACTTTAATTTGGAAGATTGATATATATATATATATATATATATATATATATATATATATATATATAAATTTGGAAAATTGATATATATATATATATATATATATATATATATATATATAAAAGAAAATTGCCAAGTTAAAAGAAGTGAGAGATAGGCAGAAATGGGACTTAAAGAAAAGAAAAAAGAAAAAATCTTAGGATTGTAAGGCTCTGTAGGAATATTTCCTTCATTGACACTTGGCATCTTTCCTCTGATGTGAATGAATGCAGCTGCTACTCTCTGCCAACTATAATTTAGTTGGCAGTAATTCTACCCTATCAGTGGGCACATGATTGCTACTTACCCAGCAGAAACAAAGCCAATGCCATGTGTAATTCCATGCTCATGCTACTTCTTCATTACTATACGTTATAAATCATTTATTCTTTCTGCTTTATTTTAAACCCTAAGTAGTTCGGCCTGACATAATATGTTTTATTCTAATCTACCAACAAAGTACTCATAATAGATAAATCAACCAAAAATAATAATCATAATAATAATTGTAATGAATTAAGAACCTGACATCAACAGGGTGGTTATTATGATTTGCAAGGCAGTACACAAAGGACTTTGTATGTGCTACTCATGTAATATAATAATGTATAGAATATCAATTACTCTTACCATTTTATGGATGAAGAAACTGAGGGTTAGGTAAATTAACTACAATGCCCAACACTGCGTACTAATCTACTGTAGATTACATATTGGCTTTGCATCATTGTTAGGAAACAAAGGGTGTTTCAATTTACTTTTTCTTTTTCTCCAAAAGAGAAGACAGATGAGGAAAAAACAACACATAGGACATATTTATCTACTTACTAAAGATTTGAATGTCAATAATAAAAATCATGACTCAAATGAAGTTTTTAAAATGTAATAAATCCCTGATAAAGATTCTATGTTGAGAATTTAACCCAAGAAATATAGCATCTTAAAATACCAAGGGATTGGTATCAATGTTTTAGGATAGTGGCCAGGATTTTAAAAAATTATTAGTAAACCATTACATGATTTTGAAGGCTTTAAAGAGTGAAAGGAGCCCTCTAAATGTTCTATAAATATGATAAAATACCTAGCAATTGAAGCAGGAATAAAATTATTTTTGAAGACTGACATCATGTTTGTATTTCCACTCAGTACTCAAGATTAACATCAAAAATTTTAATTACTATATTTCCACAGGGAAATGGAAACATGAATTTCAGCTCAACAGAGCAGGATTAAATCAAATTTTATAATGTTGTGGCAAAACTGCAGTTTGTTCCTCATAATATTTACATTAGCTTAGATTCTTTAGTTTTTCTTTTTTTCTTTTTTCTTTTTTTCCAAGCCAGGTAGATATCTTTTCTTTTTATCCTCAGCTGCAAATTCTGAGAAAGTAACTTTATTCTAATACATAACTTTATTCTTTGTTCTTGTGACATTAATAATTTCATGTAATATACAACATTCATTTATATTATAAAAATAAAATTTACATTTTACTATTATAAAGATTAAACATTTTTATTATTAAAATTTGAAAATTTAATGTAAGCATAAAATAATTTTAAAAATGTATAATGATTTTCAATATGGGTGAGGGGTGGGCAGGGCATATTGCCCTGAGGTTGGTTCTGAGTATTACACAAGCACTTGCTTGTGGGAAAGGTGTGAGGGGAGGGAAAAGAAAATGAGGGGGGAGTGGGTATGATAATGGCAAAGACTGGAATGTATGGCACTTGTTTCCTAATCTCCTTCCTGGAGTGGACATGCATTTTGGATATGAACTTGCTCATGAAGCTCCTACCACCATTGCCATCCACGTATTCCTGGAATGCCATAGTCACTGTTGGGATATGCTTTGCAAAATTGTTTCTGACCAAGGAACTCATTTCACAGCTGAAGAGAGGTAGCAATGGAACTATGGCTGAATTCAGTACTAAAATAATAGTATGACTGTTTGCCAGACATAAATACAATGACTGTTTGGACTTCGTGCCTTCGTACTTAGAAGATGCTGTGAACAAAATATTGTTCCATCTTGTTGTTTGAAATGTAGAGTTGCTATTATTGATTTACAGAAATTTAAATATGTGTTAAAGGGTGTTATGGTGTATGAAGAGGCAAATAGTTGAGCTACTCTAGTCATTAAGCGATTGTTTCTCATCTTCAAATCCACCCTTCTGGATTCTGTTTTGCAATGCTGAGGCTGGGGCTCCACAAACCATACTTATCTTTTGTTACCTGGCTTCCTAGAAGTCTCTACCAATAGAATTCAGGTTGAACATGGAAGTTTAGAGGAGGTATTAGGGATAGTCTCCATTCAGTTTGCTTCCTGTTCACTTGTAGTGGTGTTTCCTCACTAGCAAAGATTCTTCAATGTGGCAGCAGAAGTTTGTCTGAAGCAGTTAAATCTGTTTTGAAGTTTTTTAAACACATCATCTGCACCAGCTAGCTGGAACCTCTCCTCAGAGGCTTGAGTCCCAGCTCTAAAGTGTGTGTGTGTGTGTGTGTGTGTGTGTGTGTGTGTGTGTGTGTGTGTGTGTGTTGAGAGAGAGAGAGAGAGAGAGAGAGAGAGAGAGCGAGAGAGCGAGAGAGAGAGAGAGAGAGAGAGAGAGAGAGAGAGAGAGCGAGCTCACAGACAGGAACACCTGCCAAGCAGCAGCCACTTGCAGAAAATGAATTTCAAAGAACATATGGATGTAAATGTCTTTTTGAATTAGTGTTTGGGTTTCTTTAGATAAATATCTAGAAGTGGAATTACTAGATATAACTATGGCTGAATTCAGTAGTAAAATAATTGTATGACTGTTTTGCAGAAATATATCTTTCCATCCCATTCTCTTCAGTCTGGGTTTCTTTCAATCTGAAGTAAGTCTCTTGTAGACAGCAATGTAAGTTGTTTTTATCAAAAATATGGAAGCAACTTAAATGTTCATCAATAGATCAATAAAGAACATTGCATAGACAATGAAATATACTTAGCCATAAAATGAATGAAATCTTGCCATCTGCAACATGGATGCACCTAGAGGGTATTGTGGCATTGTGCTGAGTAAAATAAGTCAGACAAAAAGCCAAATGCCACGTGATTTCACTTATATGGGGAATCTAAAACACAAAAACAAAACAAAACAAAACAAACAAAAAAAGGAAGAAATTTATAGATAAAGAGAATATTTTGATGGGTATGTAAAGTATAGCATAGGGAATATAGTAAATAATGTTGTAATAACTATATATGGTGTCGGATGGGTACTAGATTTATCAGGGTGAAAACTTCATAAGTTATATAAACATTTAATCACACTGCTGTATACCTAAAATTAATATAATGTTGAATGTCAACTGTAATTGAAAAATTAAAAAGTATATATGTATATATAGAAAAGAAAAATAAGTTCCACCTCCTCTTACTGTTTCCTGTCACTGTTATATCTGTGATACCTCGATATTCCTTTATAATGCCCAGTTACCTACATAACAATTTTTTTTTTGCCTAGGTAACAGTTCTTTTATTCTGGATTGTCTCTTTTATTTAAAAAAAAAAAAAACACAATATTTTTAATGATTTTGAGAGAGAGAGAAGAGGACAGGGAGAGGATGGGAGAGATAGAGAGAAACATCAATGAGAGAGATAAATATCTATTAACTGCCTCATGCCCCCTACCAGGGATTAAGCCTCAAACCAGGGCATGTGTCCTGACCAGGAATCAAACCAGCAGCCTTTTGGTGCATGGGATGATGCCAAACCAACCAAGCCACACCAGCCAGGGCTGGATTATCTCTTTTAAAATAACTGGTGTGATTGGTTTCTTGGTTGGAGCCTGACTGTTACAACTCAATCTTTCTGAATCTCAGTTGCCTCAGTTTATAAGGGGAGAATAACACCATCCAACTCATAGAATTACTGTTAAATTAGAAAAAAAAAATAGATAATGTAAGCAAATAATTTAACAAAATCTCTGACACACATTAAGCATTCAGTAAATGTCATTGTTCAAAAAAATGTTGAGAAGGGGGACAAAGTAGTAGAGGCTCTGAATGCATAGGAATGAGAACACTGGATCGAAAATAGAGATAAGAAAGAAAAATGGTGGCCTTAGAAGTTGTAAGATTTAATGATCCTGGAAACCTTTGAGTTTCTTGGGACTTTAAAAAGATAAACAGATCATTAAGGGAAGAATCCTTAGATATTTCAGGGATTAAAGCATTGGCTGACAACAAATTGGGATCTGTTAATACAAAAGGAAACTCATTATCAAGGTTATGCCCATAAGGTAAACCAAATATTTTTCAAGTTTTGTTTTAGAATATAAGGAGGTCTCAAAACCTCTACTATAGACTTATAGCTAATCTCTATGATTCAGGTTTTCCAGATATAAAATAAGAAAATACTCTTTTAAAGTGTGTAGTTAAATTTATTTCATGTTTATAGCATGGCATGAATTAAAATGATGGGATAAATGATAAGTATCTAATTTTTATTGGATAACTGACACTCTTAGAATATAAGCTGGGTTCTGAACACCTCATTATCAACAGAGAAAGTCAAACTTATTGGAAATTCAGAGAAGATATTTTAAAATCATGATTAATGGACTGGATAAAATGGCTTATGGAGGAATAGTGAAAAACAAATGACCAAAAGCATGGTTTAGAATTTATGAAAATGTGTGAATCTCAGGTTTCTCACACAAGGAGAGTTCTTTGATGTGTTTATTGAATTGTTTCCACATGCATAAGGGGAAAGTCTTGCTATCTGAGCCAGAGCTCTCAGGATAGTGCTAACGCATGCATTGTTTTAAAAATGCAAACCAAGTAAAGCAGATGAAATTTCCAGGCCTGGGGGAGACAGGTTATGCTAGGAATATTGCTAAATGTGAAACATTAAAAAAGAGGGAGAGATTTAATTTACAAATCAATTAGGCAAGTTACAATTTTTTTTAAAGCATCAGCAATATTACACCTGAAGAAAGTATTCACTAAGGAACTTAAAAGGTATACAACTTGACAAGGAAGACAACTGCTGTGACTTTCTACAAAGTCAACGTAAGCATCAGATCATATCCACTTTAGAGAGCAGTGAGTTCTCAGGACTCATTTCCTTTATCTGTAAAATGTAGATAAGAATAGACTCTATTACATAAGGCAGCGGTTTTCAACTTTTCGATCTTATGGTACACAAAAACTAGTTACTAAAATTCTATGGAGGTAAAAAATATATATATTCTCTAGTTTGTCAATCTAACCAAAAAAATAGGTATAGTTTTGGTTTAGTTGTGCTGGATGGCTATTGTTGTGTCAGCTGTTGTCATTTTTTCAATTTTCAATCTAAGAGAAAAGTGGTCAGTGCCCCTGCCTAAATAGTCAGCTATGGCAGGTTTGAAAAATTCTTGAGGCACACTGGTTAGAAATCTCTCACCTAAGGTAACATATGCAAGCCCACTTTAAAAATTGCTAAACACCATGAAGGGCGAGTTCCTGTGAGCAATCTTTGAGAGAGCTGATAGGACAACTAAAGGCAAATTCTGATGAAGGCTACAGGCTTTGCAGATTTGAGAACATTTGAATGAAATGACTGGTAGGCAGCTCTTATGTAATGTCCTTTGAGAAAAAATAAAAAGATGACAAAGAAAATAAAAAATCATTGGGTACCTACCATATGCAAGCCACTGTGTTGGTGCCTCACATAAGGTTTTATTTAAACTTCAAAATAATTTGGTATTTACATTATATCACCTACATTAAATAGATAAAAAGTGGAGGCTTTGCACTGTGAGAATAAACAGAAACTTCATTTAAAATGCAGGCAGGGCAGATGGACAGAAAAGAGAAATTTACACATTTGCCACTTAATGCACATTAATACCCTGACAGGAAGAGATGTACCTTGCATCTCCAACAGGAAGTGATACCACATTACTACCTCAGCAGGAGGGAAAAATTTTCCCTTACCCAGTAACAGTTCAGCCAATGGGAGACTGCCATAAATAACTCAGCCAATGAAAAATCACTATACTTCAAACTTTCAGTTTTCTCCAATGGACTGTTCATTCACAACAGACCGGCCCAATCCATAAAAGAGTGTCTCTCTCATTTCCCTGGACTTGAACACGGTTCACCATTAAACCACATGTCCAGAATTGCAATCTTTGTTGTTCCTGAGTAAACCCAGTTTGCTAGAGAAATATTTGGCTATCTATGTGTTAAAGTTCATCACATTATATTAAATAATACACATTTATATGCATTATTCTCATTAGTTACATGAGAAATTGCAGCCCAAAGAAATTAAACTTATCCCAGTGGGCCCAGCTAGTGAGTACTGATCTGTATCTTCTCATGAAACCTTTCAGGACTGGTCTCATACATCCAAACATCTTTCTGATGAGCATCACACAGAGTATGAGTGATTGTAATTAATTATTTTTCAGGTTGAGCAATTAAAACTCTCTTGCAAAATTTAATCTCATTAAGAGATGTCAAACTACTGATGTAGCTAATGTTAAATATGGAAAATAAAAAAATAATATTTAAGCATTTCATAGATGGATTGCAATGAACTAGGTGTTGAGGATTAAAGGATACAAAACAGGGAGGTGGGTTTGTTTCTTCCTCAAAGGAATCAATGTCTAGGAATTGACTACACGGAAGTCTCAGGAGATAAAAAAGATCAGAGTTTGGGATCAGGTTAAAGTGTGGGTAGAAAATGCCCATCTATAAATGAAGGCCAAAATCTGATATACATTAACACACACTTTTATATTAATACTAGAGGACCGGTGTACGAAATTCATGCATGGGTAGGGGGTGTCCCTCAGCCCAGCCTGCTCCCTCTCCAATCTGGGACCCCTCCTGGGATTGGGCCTAAACAGGCAGTTGGACATCCCTCTCACAATCTAAGACTGCTGGCTCCCAACTGCTCACCTGCCTGCATGCCTGATTGCCCCTAACCACTCCCCTGCCAGCCTGATCGATGTTTAATTGCTCCTCTGCAGGCCTGATTGCACCTAACTGCCCTCCCTTGCCAGCCTGGTTGACCCTAACAGCTCTCCCCTGCTGGTCTGGTTGCCCCCAACTGCCCTTCACTGCCAGCCCGATTGCCCCTAACTGCCATCCCTTACAGGCCTGGTTGCCCCAACTGCCCTCCCCTGCAGGTCTGGTTCCCCCCAACTGCCCTCCCCTGCAGGCCTGCCCACCCAACTGCCCTCCCCTGCAGGCCTGGTCTCTCCCAACTGCCCTTCCCTGCCGGCCATCTTGTGGTGGCCATCTTGTGTGTTGGAGTGGTGGTCAATTTGCATATTACTCTTTTATTAGATATGATTATATTAAGCTGAATATATCTCTTATTTCACAGTAAAGCTTTAGTATGTCTTGACTAATATTTTATTTTCCTTGACATTAAAAAATACCTCAAGGGATTATTTTAACCACATTTATGTCATCAGTGGACACTCCTTCACAATAAAAGTTAAGATTCTAGCCCTAACCGGATTGGCTCGGTGGATAGAATGTCGGCCTGCGGACTGAGGGGTCCCAGGTTCGATTCCAGTCAAGGGCATGTACCTTGGTTGCGGGCACATCCCCAGTAGGAGGTGTGCAGGAGGCAGCTGATCGATGTTTCTCTCTCATCAATGTTTCTAATTCTCTATCTCTCTCCCTTCCTCTCTGTAAAAAAAAAAAAAAAGTTAAGATTCTATTGCCTGGAATGGGCAACTCAAAGAAGCATCCTCTTTACAGAACTTTACTTTAACAAGCTATATTTCTACTAGAGGCCCGGTGCACAAAAATTTGTGCACTCGGGGGTGGGGGTGGGGTCCCTCAATCCGGCCTATGGCCTCTCACAGTCTGGGACTCCTCAGGGGATAACCACCTGCTGGCTTAGGCCTGCTCCTCTGGGAATTGGGCCTAAGCTGGCAGTCAGACATCCCTCTGGCAGCACGGCAGCCCTCGGGGAATGCCCACTTGCCTCAGGGAGCATGCCTAAGCTGTAGTCGGACATTCTTAGCGCTGCTGAGGAGACGGGAGAGGATCCCACCACCACCGTTGTACTGGCAGCCATCAGCCTGGCTTGTGACTGACCAGAGCTTTCTCCTGTGGGAGCGCACTGATCACCAGGGGGCAGTTCCTGCATTGAGCATCTGTCCCCTGGGGGTCAGTGGGTGTCATAGTGACCAGTCGTCCTTGGTCATTCTACTGTTAGGGTCAATTTTCATATTACCCTTTTATTATATAGGATAGAGGCCTGGTGCATGGGTGGGGGCTGGCTGGTTTCCCCTGAACAGTGTCCCAGATCAGGCTGGGGTCCCGGTGGGGTGCCTGGCCAGCCTGGGTGAGGGGCTGATGGCTGTTTGCAGGCTGGCCACAGCCCCTTCAGGGTGGGGGGGTCTCCGCTGGGGTGCCTGGCCAGCCTGGGTGAGGGGCTGATGGCTGTTTGCAGGCTGGCCACAGCCCCTTTGCTGTGGGGGTTCTGCTGGGGTGCCTGGCCAGACTGGGTGAGTGGCTGATGGCTGTTTGCAGGCTGGCCACGGCCCTCAGCCACCCAAGCTCCCAGTGGAAGCTGGTTGGAAGCAGATATCTGGGATTTATTTAGCTACTATAATTGAAACGTTGTTGCCTTCAGCAGAGGCCAGAGCCGGCCAGGGTAGGTGGGAAGCTTGGCTTCCTCCATCGCCGGGGCAACCATGCCTCCTGCTTTCTCCAGCTCCCTGGCTGCCGGCCGCCATCTTGGTTGGGTTAATTTGCATATAGTTGCTCTGATTGGCTGGTGGGCGTGGCTTGGGGCATAGCAAAGGTATGGTCAATTTGCATGTTTCTCTTTTATTAGATTAGATATGGCTATTGCAATATTAGGTTATTTGAAAAAGCACCATTATCAATTTCTTAAATGACACATGTATAAGAAGTAGTGTCTACCTTGAAAGTTGTCTTTCCTAGGCTTTAGAATAGCTTCTAAACATGAAAATTCAGTGTTTAATACTTCCTGACACAAATATAACATTTTATAAACATGTATTGATGGAACTAATCATTCAAAAAATAAATAGGAAATTCCACATTTTATTAAATATTATTTGTTTTCAAAAGTATAATTATTGAGAAGAAAATTTCTGAAAGCATCCATTATTATTTTTCATTGCTAGGTCCTGTGATATTAGTAAAATGAAAGAAGTGAAGAGTAAAGTAACTACTGAATTAATCTCTGATATATACTTGAATGTGAGAATAGGAGAAAAAAATACTGGTGAGTACACATTGTGTGAATGTGGTGTTGCCCATAAAAATACTACGTATGTAAACCCTGTGAAATGCTATAAATATTTGGAGGATGCAGGCAAAAAACTTTGGAAATAGACATTGAGCAGTTGTAACAAGCCCAATAGCAGACATTGGTCTGCTGTTTAAGTCAGCAAAGAATGCTGGTTTGCACTCTATATGGAAATGAAATCCTCCATGGAACTGGGTGAGTATAACCAATACTCATGATTAAGGGAGAACACTTCAGACAGCTTCATGCAGGGTGACACAGTGCCTCAGGATCACAGAGCTGAGGCAGCTGCCAGAGCTTCCTACTCCTTGAGAACAGGCAAACTCAAAAGCAGGCTGCTATTGAACATGCAATTGAGTTATATTCCTGAAATTCTAAAAGCTGAAGGATGCTTTTTAAAGGAAAAGACTCTTCTTCAGAGAAATTTCAGATAGTTGGGTAAAATAAACAGGCATTTTCTACTTAAGCATATTGTAGCTTCACTTACTAAATTGTAAGCATCTTGAGAACAGCATTAATTGGTTGTGTTGAGAAAGGTAGGATGGGATATTAGAGAATCAGAAGGCTGGCAGACAGGCCAGTAGCCAGGAATTGGAGGCCATTCAGAGGAAGCAGACACTGGTCTTTGTAAATTATGCTCCTCAGATACTGTTTAAAGAAAAACACTACATCATAGAGGATTATAACGTGGCTACTACATTTCTGTCAAATTGGGTGTTGGATCTCATAACTTGAGAAATTAACAAAAATTCCCATGTTCAGCATTTCCTCCCCTTTTCCTGTTAACCTTGACATGCAAACTTGTCACTCAAACTGAAAAACTTTCCTAATTTATTTGAGATGTAATACAATCATATAATCTTTCTATAACTCACAAATTAAACTAAAAAAATTAGATCACAGTTTGCTTCTGGATAGGCAAAAGCAAGGAAAAGACGTAAAATGAGGCATAAGGAAACTGTGGGGGTGATGGATGTGCCCATTATTTTGCTGGTGCTTCTTTGTGGGTGAGTGCTTATCAAAGTGTACTCTTCATATATGTGCAGTTTAATGGCTATAAATATATATTAATAAAACTGTAAAAATAAATAATTCTGTGCAAATTTCAAGAATGGCCTGTAAACAGTACACAGTACACATTATAACAAAAATAAATGCAAGGTACTTAGGGACCAGAGATAGAAGAATTATTACTCTATTGTGGGGATGTCTTACACAAATATCATCTAAAATATTATTAACAACACTATTAGAATTTTTCTTTAAATATTTGTTTCTACATGGTGAAGAGCTCAATTGTATATTTTCATTTCATATTCAATATTTTAAAGAAACTAAGTTATTGAGCAAACAAATGTTTTTTCTGACATTTCTCTGTGATATGGGAGAAGTTTAGATGATTTGTTTTAACTAGGATGTGACAGATTCCTTTTGTAGCTGGAGTTTTCACTACTAGCATACATTTAAAAAATGACCATCCCTAGAAAATCTTAAAATGTGCAATGATTACATAAACCTCTATTCCCAAAGCCATTGTGGAGGAGATATATTTTTGGAAGAGTGGAACATATTAAACACTGTGAACTTGATAGTTAGTATAGCTATTTGGATAAAATACTAACACATGTTAGGGTCTCTTCACCTGCATTTGTTTGGTCTATTAATTCTCCTTCATCAATTTTTTTCTCCCCACCAAAATGCACAATGATCACAAATAACAAATAAACTGAACTATAACCCAACATTTGTGCTCTAAAAGTATGTAACCGAGGTAATTCCATCAATGGAAAGAGGCATGCCAGAAAATACTGAATACCATTCTGTTCTTTGTTGTATTTCTTCTACAACGTGAGAAAACTTTGGAAGATTAGCTGACTGGTGAATGTCCTCTTAAAATTTTAAAAGTGTCCTCAAGAGTACTAAATATGTAATAGACCTAATGTGTGCTTTCTGCATTCATAATGGGGCAGATCTTGTCCCAATGAATATATGATTTATTATTATTGAACAACGGATTTATCAGTACCTGTTTCCTAAACTCTTTTTGGTTTCTTACATTTGCTCGGGCACACATGTATAATCTTTCTTATATATATCACAATGTCCTTAAATATTAGGTATGAGCCCAATATGTTTTGAATGCAGTAGAATTTACAATGTAAAGTTATCTTGGTAAACTCCTTTGGAAACCACAGAATCCTGAAGAAACAAACCTACATTAAAAATATTCAAGTTCAATGTTTCTGACCTTTTGGAGGAAGGGCATATATAAGTAAAGCAAGATAAAATGCTTCATTATTACACACACACACACACACACACACACACACACACACACACCTGGCTTAATGAAGATAATCCTTGTGGATGAGCATCCCCAGAAAGTATGCCAAGGCTGACTAGTAATATCCGGAGTGGTCATAGAAGAGGGATTTGACAATATTCCTACAGACCACATCATTTATACTTTTTGTTTTTAATCCTCACCTGAGGATATTTTTTCCATTGATTTTTAGAGAGTGGAAGAGAGAGGAGAGACAGAGAGAAACACCGATGTGAGAGAGACACATCAATTGGTTGCCTCCAGCATGCCCTGGACCAGGGCCAGGAGCCTCCAACCGATATACATGACCTTGACTGGAATCGAACCCAGGATCCTTCAGTCTGCAGACTGACACTCTATCCACTGAGCCAAACCAGTTGGGCCACACCACATCATTCAGAGGGAAATCACACTGCAGTTACTGATGAGTGTTAAAAAAAATTCATTGAAGAAAATAGATAGAAAAGATACTTCAATAGTTCATGATGTTGAACCATATGCTACAAAAAGTTGATGTAGTTCCTGTAGAATTATTGCAACTTCCAATTTTCCTCTGCCTAAACATGTATTTTTAATATTTTAGAATGCTTATCAAGTGAAAAAAAATTTTATTCTGTCACTAGTGGTCCAGTGCACGAAATTTGTGCACATTAAAAGGGAATTAATTAGAGGAAATATTTTAATATTGCTATTTGCCCTTTCTCTATAATATAAGTATCAGATATGAAAGAAAATTAGTAAAATATATATGAAAATCTCCCTCCTGTCAAAGTCTGGGGCGTGCTGTGGGACCCACAGTCAAGACCCTGACCACCTGTGTGTGCCTTGAAATTGCACAAGACCCAGACCTGGCTGGCCCCACCTCCGTCAAGCCCCGCAGGGCTGGGGGCACAGCCTCAGGTCCACCGTCAAGCCCCACCAGGTGGGGGGCACAACCTCAGGTCCCCCGGCCTCGACGCTGGGGCAGGGGGAGCGGCCTCAGGTCCCCTGGCCCTGGCACAGGGGTGCGGACTGAGAGGGCATGATGACCATTTGCATATTAGCTCTTTATTATATAAGATTCCTTTCAGAGGAGCTGGGGAAAACGTGGCAATACACCCTTAGCTTGGAAGTCAGTATTTACAGAATGTATTCTAAGTTACTTCTTTCTTTCCTCAGATAAATTGTCTCCCATAGAGTTTTGGCTGGAGATAAACAGGGATTGAAAGCTATATTTTTTTTCTTCTGACACCAAGTCAGATTCTAAATTCAATATTGGTGTTGGAGCCCCAGTAAAGATCATAGCTGTTCAAAAAGAGAAGTTAATACTAAATTATTTCAAAGGGGGAATAAGAGGTAAAGGGAGGAAGTTATACATGAAGATCATATGCTAAAGCCAATATGCCACTTGTCTCGGAGATTCCAGAGAAGGTTTTGTTCTCACTCACTGGGGTTTGTTAAGCATAGTGATCAGATACTTTATCTCTCAATGAGACAGTTATTACATGTTCTAGAAAAATGGGAGGTGTGACAAGTAGTATTGGACCAACCCAAGGAACTATTAGATAACACAGAAACAAATCTAATTTTTTATGTTTATGATAAATTTTACTCATATTTAAATTACGGTATTGCTCATAAAGCTATATGACTTTAGACAAATTTACTTAGCTTATCTGATCCTCTGTTTTTTGATTTGTAAAATGCTGACAATCTTATCTTCAAGCATGCCTATGAGGATTAAATAAAGGAGTTAAAAGTACATAGAATTCTTAGGTGAGAAGCAGTAACATGACAAGCGTTTAATGCAAGTTACTCTTTTGTCATGTATGCTTCAAAGCAGGTCAACTCAAATAACTATTATTCCTTGAAGCTTTATGTTCTGACATTTTTCTTTACTAAGAATTAAAATTTCTTTCCTCTGAGCCTTCAGGATACATTGTTTATACATCTGTTCTGGCCAAACCTAACTTATCTTCTGCCTATTCTGTTATGGCTTGTGATTGATTGTAATTTTTGCCCAGAACTCTAGGCACTATGATCAGATCGTATTTACCCTTTATCCCCACACAGGTTATAGCCCTGTACCTTGTACAGAGCAAGTATTCAATGAATGTTGAGTGTATTATAACTGAACTCATTATAACCCCATGGATGCAATAGCTTGTATAACAGTGTGGGGTTTTTGATTTTTATTGAATTTCTAGGAAATCAGAGGCTTTCCAAAAGAGGTTTCTTTTTTTCACTGCTTTTACAAAATGTGGCGATTGGGAGGAAAATAAGAATTTCCAATAGTTAGTATTTGTGGCTAAACATATTTGACCTCAATATAAAAAGAAACTGAAGCAGAGAAGCAACTGTGCAAAGAGAAAACTCAGAGTTGAAGCTACTTAAACATTCTTTCTTGTAGTCATAAGTGAGCATGGCTTGGCCTCTTAAATCTTGAAGTTGACCATTAATCCTTCATCAGCCACTGTAGCTCTCAGTTTGTTACTGCTGCCAAGTGATACTACGCCCAGGAAAAAGGTGGAATGATATTCTGTCCAATGGGAAAAACAGACCAGGTTAATTCACTTATTTATTCACTCGACCTGAAATAACTATTGAGAACTCACTATGTGTCAAGAATGCAAAGGATACAAAAATGAATGAGATATGGAACTTACTCCCAGTGTCCAAAGAGAAGAGACGTGATAATGGAGAAATAAACTGGAATAACATTGCTAAGAGAGTCACTTAAAATGGAGTCGGGTGGTCTTTGAGAAAAAGGGGCTGATGTACATCTCATGTCTCAGTTCTCAGAACTATTGTTAAGTTGCTACCCTGTTGTTAAACTCAGCTCAAGGCTAAACCACAAATATCCTGGATCCATGATTGCCACATGAAGCAATATGAAATGTACTTCCTCCTCAACATAGAGACAGACCATCTGCATTTTTCACCTTGAAAGGAACCAATTCATTTCCACACCAGCACCCTTCATTTCTATAATGGGTATAACCAATGCCAACTGATCTATCCATCAGCCTTCATTTATATAGAGGACTGAAGTGAGAATAGATTTTATGGTTTTGCTCATTATAAACCCTGCCTTTCCTTGTTCTCCTTGCAGCACAATTTAGGTTGTTACCTAAATCTATGACCTAAACTGCAATCCCACCCATGTTCCAATAAAAAAAATTGTATTCTTTATTATAGCTTAAACCTTATTATTTTTGTTAACAGACAGGAATAAATAAGCAAATATAATTCACTGCCATATGTGCTGAGATGGTGCTCCATATAGAGTGAACCAGTAGGAGTGTTCTAACACAGACGTGTAGAATGGGTATGTGTTTAAGGAGTACTAGACTTAAGAAGAATTATGAAGATGACTCATTTAAAAACAATTCTGGAAGTCTGGCAGTTATTTTTAAATTGTGATAATAAATTATTATAAAGTATTAAAATGATCAAATGTCTCACCTCAAATCATTTCTAGTTGGTGCAGCTAGGCTTTTTAGTTTTATGTGCACTAATTATTAACTCTCAGACTTTTAAACTTCATTATGTCTATTATATTAATTAAAGTTATTACATGTTTGCAACTTGAAGAATACTCTTAAAAAGTCAGGTTAGTTCATGAAGTGGTGAATGGATACACAAAATGTGGTGTAACCATACAACAGAACACTGATGAGTCACATGAAAGAATGAAATGTGAACACATGCAGTGCCATGGAGGAAGCTTGAAAACATTACCCTAAGTGAACAAAGCCAGACACAAAGGATCACATATAGTATGGTCACATTGGATGAGATTCCAAGGACTGCTAAAACAAAATACAGGAATTATGTGGCTTAAAAGGACAGAAGTGTATTGTTTCACAGTTCTGGGGTATAGAAATCTGAGACCAAAGTATTGGCACTCCCACGCTCCCTCTGGAATCTGGAGGGGAAAGTCCATCCATGCGTCTTTCCAGCTTCTGGTGATTTGTTTGTAATTCTGTGTATCATGGGCTTGCACCTGCAGAACTTCAATCTCTGCCTCAGTAGCGTCGTATGGCATTCTCTGCTGGTATATCTTCATCTCTTCTCTTCTGATGAGGACAAGAGTCATAGTGGGTCAAAGTCCACTCTACTCCTGTATGACCTCATCTTAATTACATCTGCAACAGCGCTATTTCCAAAGTTTACATTCTGAGACACTTAGGACTTCATTTATTTTTTGGAGGGGGACACATTTCAACCCATAACAGCCAATTATACAAAGTATTCAGGATAGGCAAGTCATAGAGACAGATAAAATTGTGTGGTTGTCAGGGGCTCAGGGGAGAAGGGAATGGAGACTGTTTAATGGCTCCAGGGTTTCCTTCTGGGGTGGTGAACCTGTTTCAGTTAGAGTTGCAATGGTCATACAATATTGCAAACGTGCTAAAGGCCACTGAATTGTATACGGTAAAGTGATAAATTTTGTTGTATTTTATCACAATCATAAATAAATAAATCTGAGGTCAAATTACTCTTGTTTCTCTTAACCACACTCTAAACATATCAAGCTTCCATTTTCAGAGCTCTACCCATTTTTGTATTCTCTGTCCTATTACATCCTTCCTACCACAAACCCTGGAGTCAGTTTATCACCTCCTTGCTGCAGTTCTCTTTCTTTCTTGGAATGTCTTCTAATCCCCATGTTTCTTTTCCTCATTTAACCCAAATTACTCTAAATGCACTGTTTAAGTTCCTACTCTTGATTTTCATGAGAAACTAACTCTCCTTGAGTATTAATACCTGAAAAGGGCAGTGTGGTTTTTTCCTACCTCTGCCAGCAACTCTCCCCTATTTTTTTCCTGCTGTCGAATTTAATATCCACACATAAAAGGTGATCAATGCTAAAGAACTTTTTATCCCTGAAATGAAAGCACATGGCCACTTTTCTACACATTAACTTTAAGGTCTCCCCAGTGGTAAGTAAGGTTCTCTCTAACTGTTTTCCCTTGGTTTGTTCTGGGAACTCACTCAGAATGATGGGGACCAATCCCTGCTGGGTTATGAATCTTGGCAGCTGGCAGCTGGCGAGTAAATTAAGAAGACAGCTAGCAGGGAAGAGCTTGTTTGAAAATGGTGCGAAAAATGACAATGGAATAATATACTCAACAGGAGCGTTAGATCTTCCTTGCTTCCAAGGACAGTCCTCCCTGAACTCCTTGGGTTCACCTATTCTACTTTTCTTTACATCGAATATTTTAGCTGAACAAGCAAATAATGGCCACCGTAAATTTGTGGTAGTAATAATAATAATAACAACAACAGCAAATGTTGGGAGTGGACCTTATTTTCCCTTAGTCTTAAATTCCTATATGGAATAATTTTGGCTAAAGTTACACTCCAGCAAATTGGTGAGTGAAATTCATTGGCCCATGTTTTTGAGTTATTTTATTAAATTGTGACAATCATTTGGGATTCATTCTTTTCCTTTCTGCCCCAGACCAGTATGAGAGGGCATTATTGGGTAAAGGGATCTTCTCTGCACACACAAATTTCCTTGAATGTGTTTCTACAGCGTGCACATGTAGAAGGCTTGGGATAATGCTAGCAAGCCCTTTGCCCACAGATCAAAGTTGCATCCACCCTTAACTTTATCAGAAATAAAACATTTCCCCCTACTTATTTTGTGTGCAATGCTTCCAAATTAAGAAAATGCAAACGGGAAAATGGATATGTATTAACATTCTAATATTCCAGCTAATATTTATTGTTCCTCTGTTATGTGCCAGTCATTGCGCTAAGCGCTTTATCTCATTTAATCCTCACAACAACTGTATAATTACACTGGGGGGAAAAACGTGTTGAGAATTTCTTCTTTCTTCTTAAACAATTTCATTCATTCTTCCTTGTATGTTTTCTTAGCAAAAGGATGCTTACTAATATAACCCTACTTTACCCAGAGAAATTTGTCACACCAATCTTAATCCTACCTCTCAGGCATAGGAAGGTTTGGGAGGGCAGGTTACTCTAGGAAGTCAGAGCAAAGTCCAGACTTCCTAGAAATACTTAGATGGTCACCAAGAATATTACTCCATGCTATCATCCTGCTAATTTTCCTGGGAAAAGAATTATGCTCACTGGAAATAAAATCATTTATAAGTTTTAATTATTCAACATGATTTTTGTGATGTCACAGATTTTCCAAAAACCTCTCTTGCCCTGCTTTCTGAGCTGAATGGTTTTTACTTGACTTGCTCTTCTGCCTAGTGTCCAGTACAGCCTTATTCCTAAATAACTAATAATATAAATCTACATTCTTGCACACTGGAGAAACTTCAGAATTGTGTGAATAAAGATTTCTTAAAATGCTTTTAAATAAAAAGCAAGCATCACCTCTCCACTAATACATAAAAATCCAAACTCTTAAAACATATGGCTCAGAAAGAAAGCTCATTGTTAATCCTGCTGAAGGGTCAATATCTAGTCCCATTATTTCATGCTGATGTAAAGAACCTGAAGATGAGAAAATTAACATCTCTTTGCAGGGAAACAAAGGAACAACGGTGGGAGAAAAATCAGAGAGATGTCCCTTATAATGAACCGAAGAAAACCATAGCCAAAAACCTGAGGGGGGGGCTAGTCCATCAACATCATTTTACCTTCAAAAAGCTCCCACTCTGCCCACCCCTTGAGCAATTCACACTTAACTCCCAGGGAACCCAGCAGCTCCATTTGGCTCAAGGTGAATACATCTGCATAGATTTCCTTGTGGGTAATTTGATTAATTTATCTGCCTTGTCTCCCCTCATAGTGTGCACTGACAAGTTACAACACCACTGTGGCTTTGACAAGCAGACAAGTCAAAATTGGAGTTTCCTTTAACAACAACAAAAAAAAGGTTGCACAACCTTGAGAATAGGCTCAGAACAGCAGAAAAGAGACAAAAGGAGGATGGGAGCTCTATTACCCTAACTCAGGAGTTATGGGGGCATTATAAGCTTATATGGTCATTATGTAATTGTAACATGTGAAATCAGCTGCGTTCAGATGAATAACATATGCTACCAGCGAACCCGACATCTCCAGAAGCAAGGTAATCCCTGCCAGCTGCAGAGCAGTAATGCTTGCTCCTTGGAAAGGAACCAATACGCCCTTTTCCATTTGCATCAAATGCACAAAGGGAAGGGGTGTTGTTTCCTAGAGCCAAGATTGGCATTTTGGTGCTCTTGGCTCAAGGTCATAGGAGAGTCTGCCTGGGAGTTTCCTAGTCAGTCAGTAGTTGCCAGGATCTCCCTACAGGGTTGCCATATAGAGACAAACAGGGACAGGAAGCTAGTTGTCAGAAGGAAAGGGAACATTTCTAAGCCATTTCTTTTTTCTTCTTTATAGTGGAGCAGTGCAACTTTGAACACTAGAGGGAGGTCTGATTTTGGTCAGAGTCCTGTTTTGATTTTGTAATTCAGTATTTGAGTAGTAAAAGGGAGAAGCTGAACTGACCATACAGGGCACACACTTTTTTTTTTTTATTGCATAGGGAAATTTACTTATCTTTCCTGTTGGGAGAATGAGGAGATGTTTCACTTTCTTTCATCACTGTAAGATGAAAGTACAGAGTTTTAGCTTTAAAATACTGGTAAGGATGGATGTATAGGAGAAACCTCTGTTTACCCAGCTTGCACCATCCTCACATACCTCGCACACAAATTTATCCCATGATGTCTTTTTTCATATGATGTCTGAACAAGTACTACTTTTTTCATTTTTCCAGAATTGGAACAGCAAGTGGAAGAATTGGGAGTTTTCCAGAAATTTAGAAATTATTTGTTTCAGAAAAGGAAAAAGAACAAAACATGAATTATATGCCTTTTTCTCTAAATACATTAAGCTGCATCAAATTATAAATTGTCCACATAATAAGTCCACAAAAAATGAACTTGACTGTTAGAGCAAAATTTTATTTAAGTGGTTCCTTGTTATACATATAAAAACGTGGAAATGTAAACTGGGTTCTGAAAGCATATTTTGAAATCCAAACTTGCTTTCACTTACTAATGGGCAATAATGGGTGTGTAAAAAAGGACAGAGATTCTTAGGCAGATAACAGATTAGCCCTGCCAGATATTTTTTGCCCTCATTACTATCAGAGCAATATCTTTGGGAAAGGAACTCTGCACTTATTTTTTCAGTTTATACTCATCTTTACAATACAACTCTGACATTTTCAATTATTTTGATTATATTTTAGTCTTAGAATACAACTAGACCCATGAATCTTCAGATTTAGATTTTTGTTCTTACATATATAGAGTATATAATTTAACTCCACAAATGCATATATGCAAGAAACATCATATTATTTATTTTAAGTAAATGGAGTCTAAGCCTGAGCCCCGTTTCTGGATGATAAGAAATTCTATTTCAATTACTATTATCACCACTCCCCTACTTCAAGCTGTTTCAAGATCCTGTGAAGTTTGGTATACAGAGGTAGGAGCAAAAGACTTGATGAAAAACTTCTGAGAAGACATCCTGGTCTTAGGTTTTGGTAAGATGTCTACTGCATAAGTCTCCACTGTCTTTTGAAATCTGAGAGCTCTACTTTTTCTGTGGTTTCGGAATAATTTTAAACCAGGATAATTCTCATTTACATCCACACTCCCTAGGTCTGCCGCCTTTTCTTAAGATACTAAAAACAATCAAGTCACGTGCCCTAATCCCTTTCAAAACCAAGATCTTGCATTTGTTTAGCATCTTTCATAGCCTTTGGCCCATTGCAGACACTTCTTTCTTCCAAAAACACACACATCTGTCTTGTTTCCTAAGAGTAACTATTTGCCCTAGGAGCTCAGATTTCCAAAAACTAAATCCAGGAAAAAAAAATTACCTGCAAACAACTTTTGCTTTCTCCTTGGTAACAGAAATTTTCCCTAAATAAGGAAGGACAAAGAATTCTAACTGCTCTCTTGGAATATGGGGCAAAAATTATTTTAAGAACAAAATACATATTAGCATCTTAATATATGGTCCTACCACATATGTTTCTGTGTTTTTTTAAATTTGTGCAGTAAACATGTATTATTTTCTTAATTAGGAAATTATACTTTTTATAGAGTGCATTTCCTTTTGAGTTATTATAAGAAGAAGTGTTTTAAGTGAAGGATGCAATTAAGAAGGTGTTTCTCAAAGGCAGGAGTAACTAAATACTTGGTCTTTGGACTTTTCAAACCACATATGATACAGTTTTCTAATTCCATTGTCTCAATAGCATTGTTTTTCCTAAATAAAGAACAATCATTCCTTATCTTATTCTGGAAGAGTTGGAAGTTTTAAACCTTATTAAATATCTTAAAATTTTTAAGTGCCAATTTTGACTTCTAGACTCCTGAAACAAAAAAGGCCAGTGAATATTCTAACATCCAGATATCTAGTAAAGGTAGGCATTAACTTAAAGTTCTACATACCGACTCTTGAGTAAGGGTAATATTCAAATGATGATATTTAATGATCAGTATGGCAAGAACATCAGCTAATCAGAGCAGATGTATGAGATCATTCCTTAAGGGTTAAATAACTACTCTAATCCTGGGATGCATCACCAAAGTTGTCTGGGTTGACTGAGATGATCACTAGATACTTCACTCTGTCCAAATTTGCATTAAAATGATTAGGTTCAGGGGACCACATTTTTCCAGTTTATTGATGAATTTGTTAGATTAAGCTGTCACCTCTTCTTACAGCTGACAATTTAGACAATATTTGGAGCAGTGAAACACCAATAAGCATCTACAAGTCTCCAGACATAGCTGATGCTTTTCAAGATCTCTAATGTGCATGAACAGACTTGCGGACACAATAAGTGTGAATATTCACAATCAAGAAGCATCACTCTAACAGATAAGTCTTCAATAGTTTAAACTGAAGTGATTCCCCCAGGGCAATATATACCCAAATACTTAGAGAAATAGGTACTTGGTCTTTCTTTTCACTGCCAGGTCATGGGCACCATTAAGGCCAGTTTCTTTTACATTTGGCACTATGTTTGTAGTGTACTATGAGTTTTGAGGTCTCTACCTTAGAATAGAATGTACTATTGGCTACTTTTCTCTAGACCAGCAGCATCCAAGAGAACTTCTGTGATGAAAGAAATGTTCTCCATCTGTGCCATTTAATTTGGTAGCTACTACATACATGTGGTGACTCCACACTTGAATGTGACTAGTATGACTGAGAGACAGATTTTTGTTTTCCTTTATTTTGATTGATTTTAAATTCAAGTAGACACTTGTGGCTGCCATACTGGAAAGCACCATATTAGACTCCTTAAACCTCTTGTAAGCAAAATTTCATTTAGCAAGCAGTTTATTCTTCATATTTGAGATTATATACCTATAAGGTTGGAAATTCCAAGAAGACATTCAAAATATATTTTTTTCATTGAATAAATGATTTCCTGTCAAGGATATAAACTCAAAAACAGAGAAGTACTTCAGTTAATGGTTACCATTAATCATTAAATAGCTAAAATCTGTATTGTTTGTCTGCCTGTCATACAGGTAAAATCTAGATATTGCCTACCATTTCCCCCTCAAATCAATGAAATTAACAGAACTATGAATAGAAAGTCCATCGAGTCCAAGACAGAATCAGGAGGAGGCAGCTAGATGTTTAGAAACTCAAGGGGGTTATGGTGGGAACTTTGGTGAGATCTGTGCTCAGCCAAGACTCTACAAAAAGAATAGCTGGAGATGATGCAGAGGTGAATACTGCAGAGGCCAGGTATGAGATGCACGGAAATTACTATTACCATGGAAAAAAACATACCCTGATAACAGCAAGCATTTGTTTGCAGATATTTCAGTGATAGAGTCCTGTGTTAAGTACTGTCAATGCTTCAGAAATAGCAAATAACATTTACAATGACTGGTTATTAAAATAGGGGTTTCCAGGTATCAAGGGATTGGCTAATTACCATTTTTAGGAAGATGACTTGAGTTTCCTTTTTGATTATCAGAAGCACTTGCAAGAAGTGGCCCAAGTGAAGTTTTGCTTGTTTTGCCTAATAAAGTAAATTAATTTTCACTTATGTGGACTAAATGGTTTTGTCTGCTCAAGGAATTTTCAAGTCTGGTCCCTATTTTGTATTTAATTGTAATAATACCTAACATGCATCATTATCCTTCAATTGACAAGTCAATGAAGCAAGTGTTAATAACATTCCCATTTTGCAGAGATTAAGCATTTTAGTTCATGCCATCATAGTAAAGAAATGAACATGACAGGCTAAAGTGGGGTTAAGGGAACTGCAGTAATGAATGAAAGATGTGTAAGAAACTAGTAAATAGACACAGAGAGATTTGAAACCAGATTAGCAAGGAAATGAAATACAAAGATAGGATAATGAAATATTGAAGCTAGTCATAATTAGCAGAGTGCACCAGCAACTTCACCTTAAAAAAAAAACCACCATCTAATTAAAGAGATGGTTCATCTGGTACTAGCCAATCCTTAAGTCTGTACTCTGAATTTATACCAACCTCAAAACTTCCTTCTGTCAGAGGAAGTCACATTGGATTTCCCCAGGCTGCTTCTGAAGTATTAATGACTATTTATACAAACTGCTCTGTTTGTTCAGAATAACAGTGGAAGGACTGGCATTGGCTCAGTCATTTGTAAATTGCATTGAGATGTGCTAATATGTAAGCTTTTAAAAACTATTGCAAGTTTTAAGATTTAATGCCAGTTAGATGAATTCAGTTCCATTTTTAATAACTGTATCTAACAGAAGGAATCGTGTATTAAGTTCAGATGAAAGAACTGAAACACAGTATTAAGGGAAAGTCAGTACAGTAAGTTCTGATGGGCATCTATGTAATCTGAAGCAGGAATTATTAAACTGCAGTGGGGCTGGCAAAGGAAGCGGGGGCAGGGGGCCTCCCTCACTGCCACCCCTGCCACCACCCCTGCCCACATGCATGGATTCTGATCTACATCCCCTTCGTCAGCTGAGTTGAGAATGGTCAGAGGATTTAGGTGACAACCACTATCATGGTATTGGAAATTCCAAGGAATTTGATTGTACCACGCTGCAGTCTATGGAAATGTGTATTTTATATCTCAAAACACTGGAATGACAAGCACTAATTCCAGTGCTCATTTAAAAAACCAAACAAAAAAGGTGCCTTTGTAGCGCTTTGTAGATCTCCTGGAAATAGGTTATTTGGGGGGGAGAATTCTGTGGATGCCTTTAAGTTCTTATTTTTGCACTAGGAACACAGCTGTCACTTATAACAAGATTATGGAGAAGAAAGTCCTGCTGTAGTTGGTCATTTAGTCCACAGCCAGGAGGCAGCTCTGGCTAGTATAATCCCTGGCGACTTGTACAATCTAGTTTAAAATGACTAAAATGATGAAGCCCCAAGCACTTTCACTGAGACAGTATTAAGTAGTCTAATAGAAACTAATTGCTCCTATAGTTTAAACAGATACATCTTCTGGTGAAAAAAAATAAAAGTAGCCCAGCTGGCGTGGCTCAGTGGTTGAGCATCTACCTATGAACCAGGAGGTCACAGTTCAATTCCCAGTCAGGGCACATGCCCAAGTTGTGGGCTTGATCCCCAGTATGGGGTGTGCAGGAGGCAGCCAATCAATGATTCTCCCTTCCTTTCTGAAGTCAATAAAAAATATATTTTTTAAAAAGTAAAAGCAAATTTTGAACATTTGATTTATAAATTAATTTTTTTTAAATGCATACAGCACTTGGGTAGTCTCAAGAGTCAACACAAGAATCTTCAGTCTGAGAATTAATTGGTAATATTTAGTTTAGATATAAAGGAAAGTAGCTGAAGACAGAAAATGCTTTGGCAATGGTAAGAGATATTCCTTTGGCCTAGTAGAATCATAGAAAGAATGTACTGGCTATTTAATACAAGGCTTCATATTTATTTACTATCAGGCTTCATAGACTGGACACAGCGTAGTAAACTGGCTCTAGACAAGGTGAAAGTATTCTTCACTTGGCTTCATTCATTTATTTTCCTTTGTCTTCTCCTCTCCGTTAGTCCAGTGACTTCTGCTACAACTTTGTCACATATCATCCCCTGGTCTTAAAGCCTAGCCCTTACCAGAATCCCTTAGGGCAGTGGTTCTCAACCTTCTGGCCCTTTAATACAGTTCCTCATGTTATGACCCAACCATAAAATTATTTTCGTTGCTTCTTCATAACTGTAATTTTGCTACTGTTATGAATCATGATGTAAATATCTGATATGCAGGATGGTCTTAGGTGACCCCTGTGAAAGGGTCGTTCGACCCCCAACGGGGTCGCGACCCACAGGTTGAGAACCGCTGCCTTAGGATCTAAAATGTTGTTGCTTTCTTTCCTGCAGCATGTACTCCATGATTCTTCAATATCAGCTGTCCTATTTCCCATTAGACATTTGACCAATGAATAATCTTATAAGCAAATTAATGTTTATAAAAATAGCTTCCACATATATATTTACCACTCTTGGTAAGATACTCATAATTTAAAATGCACTTTATCTTAAAAGGGAGTAGTAGTATAATGCCAATACAGCAAATCCCATCAGGAAAACGTATAATATTACAGAAATTCATTTGAGAATAATAGGCTTAAATCCCAGAAAATTTTACCCATGAAGTCAATTTATAAATTTTGGTTAGGTGACCAGTGAGCCTATCTAAGTCTAATTAGCCTTGGTGTATCACTACATTGTGTTCTGCTGTTGCCAAGAGAAACCCTCAATTTCAAATGATAATGCATGCAAGTGGGCCGTCTCCCAACTTAAGTGCTAGTTTCCCCCTTTCCCAGCCAGACTTCCATGACTTTTCCACCTTTGTGGTTACATGTTAAGAGGGGTAGAAAGGTATTTTTTGTCTAAAAGGAGATAATAGAGTTCGGGGCATAAGGTGACACAAGGGTATTGTAATCAAGAGAACAATAAAACACTAGTTCTAATCAATGTAAAAAACAACAACGAAGAATAATGTTTCTGTGTACACATCGATTATGAATTTTATCACGTGCCTTCTGTCTACCAAGGGACTTACAAAAGTCTAAATTGATTCTATCTAGAATATTTTCTCCATGTCCCAATTTTTAAAAGTTGCCTAGGTGCCTTATGTGTATGTGTGTGTGTATGAGTGTGTGTGCATGTATGTGTGTGTGTCTGTGTATAATAGTTTCCATATGCACCTCTGCTTTTGCTAATAACATGGGCAGACTAAAATATTCACGGTTTTTAACCATGATCAGCTTCATTTGGCTTATGCTGAACACAATTAGTCTGATGTAATATAAATTTAAATTTAAAAAATTGATGCATTTTCTACATGAAACAAAATTTTTTTTTGTTAAGTGAGAAAATTTACTAAAAATAAGTTACTTACAGACTCTTAAATAAATACATGTTTACCTATGAAAGAGTTTCTATTTTCTTGTATAAGCATTTATACAAGCATTTATATAAGCATTGTTTCTGCATAATCTAAATATGATAAAATGTGATTTTTGGTCAATAATATTTAGAATCCATTTTTTTACTGTTTATTCACTTATGATTAGATTATTATGCATTTAAAGATAAAGACATTTATAGAATGAATAATGGGGATTCTGCACCATTTGGAGTGGCTCTGCAACAATTTGAGGATATTATCAGTAAAGAAACTCTTCTATTATAAGCTCTATAGATGACTGATGCAGACACTCATTAAAGAAATTGAAACTGGCCACCTGCAAAGGGAGTAACTTGGTGCTAGTGGAAATGTCCCCTGAAGATGGGGCTCTGCTGATCTACGGCAGGACTTCTGTGGGAGGCCATTTAATAGGACACAAGTTAACATACATTAAATTAAAATACAAATTGTTTCTTAACTAATTGACTAATTAATGAACTAATGAACTGAGCAAGGCTATTTCTAAACACTTAAGTTAACATTTTTAAAAGAGATACATAATATTCTGGTTAAAAGTGAGCTTTTATTATTAAGAGTGTAATTTACCTACGTTACATTGGTACGCCCTGAGTAAACTCATTCACCATTTTTATATGATGCTTAAACAATTTCATATATTATCTCATACCCCTCATTAGGCAGAGTATTATGTTAAATTAATAGGATTTCCTGGCCTGTCCATACTCGCACAATTAGCAGCAGAGCAAGCACTAGAAACTCAGTTCTGATACTCTGCCTCTATATTAGTTTCTCCCTTTGTTTTTTCTTTTGACTTCGTCCTCTTTTTGATTTTATTTTATTTTTATTACACTAATACATGACTAATAGCTAATACCTAACATCACCCAGGTTCTCCAAAAGACAATGTTGCAGAAAGACATTTTTTAACTTGAATGAAGGTGGGTTAGAATGAAGTAATTTACTCAACACAGGTTTCCACAGGGGGCCTAGAGGCAAATGGACTGCTTCATAGAGAGCCATCACACTTAGCCCACATGCCCAGAGGCTTGCAGATCTTTCACTTTCCTTGCAAGAGTTAAAAACAGAAACGTGAAGACAAAGCTTCTTGGAAAATGCATACCACAACAATGCAAGTAGCTGTAAGTGGAGGACTACAAGGGGGGCCTTAGCCTGCTCACATTCACCCAATGACTGGCAGCAACAAAACACTCTATTGCAGCCGTGGGCAAACTACGGCCTGCAGGCCGGATCCAGCCCGTTTGAAATGAATAAAACTAAAAAAAAAAAAAAAAGACCGTACCCTTTTATGTAATGATGTTTACTTTGAATTTATATTAGTTCACACAAACACTCCGTCCATGCTTTTGTTCCGGCCCTCCGGTCCAGTTTAAGAACCCATTGTGGCCCTCGAGTCAAAAAGTTTGCCCACCCCTGCTCTATTGTCATGTGCTATTACCCAAGCAAAGCATGAACCCAGAAAATACATAAAAATGTTTTACTACTGGGCCACTCTTTTATTTGAAAAATGAACCAAATGAATAAAAGACCAAAGAGAAGATTCAAAGAGTGCAAAAATATCAATGCACTGACATACCAATTTAAGCTATCTTACAAAATTAGATCATCTATATATATAAAACCCTAATATGCAAATAGACTGAACGGTGGAACAACTGAACAACCAGTCACTATGACATGAGCTGACCACCAGGGGGTGCACACGGAACATGGTGGGTGTTGGCAGCAGGAGGCAGAGCGTGTAACATGCTGGAGCAGGTGAGCGGGTGGAGCAGACCAAGGCGGGGTGCTGGTTGCTGTCATTGGTGCGAGCCTCTGGTGGTTATTGAAAATTCTTTGCTCCTGCTCGGTGCTTGCACCTGCTGCTGGCACCCACACCTGCTGCTGGTGCTGCCCCTGCTCACACCCACTGCTGGCACCAGCCATAATCACTCCACGCTGTCAGCAGTTGCAAGCAGGGCTGGTGGGGCTGCAGGCAGACAGGGGCATGGGGGCCACGGTGGAAGGGGCTGGCTGAGGGCACAGAGGATGGGCCAAGACCTGCCCCTGTGCCCACGGCAGCCTCAAGGACCACAGTTCCTTTCAAGATGCACGGATTCATGCACTAGGCTCCTAGTATCTTTATATCTTTCTACATCATCTGTCTACAATGAGTTAGAAAAATGATATACAATAAAAGTTAGGCAAGGAATGTGAATTACTATAAATAAGAATCTTGAATTGTAGAATCCAAAGGCTCTAACAAGTTGTTAATTGCAAACAATGTTATGGATTGCATGGGCTGTGATTATTACTGAACTTGCATTAACATTACATTCTGAATTACAATGGCTCTAACCCATTCATTTGCCAATTTCTTAGAAATTTGAGTCTTTTCTTGGGATTTACCTTGCCAAATCTTTTTGAGAATCACAAATTTCTTGCCTTCATCTTTGAATCAATCTGTGCTGTCCTATTGGGACAGAAACACAACCTGCTCTTTCAGTTCTGAATCCTCAGGAAGTATCTATTTTTCATGGCAGTCACCACCACTGCACTTTTTCAGTGAGGTGCAAGGCCCAGTGCAACCACGATTCCCTCATTAAAGGTGCTCGGTAGGTCAGCAATTTTGAAACAAGAGAAAGAATTTATTTTTTCTCTTTCTTTGCTCAGACATGGGCAACCTGCTGCCAACTGGCTTGGTCCCTAACTTATGAACTAATGGAATTCTTTCTAGGTAAACACAACATCAACCATACCAAAACTTTAAATTTTCTTTATCTACATCATTGCCTGGTGACATCATCATGTCCCACAGATTAAGACAGACTCTACAGATTGATAGCTTCAAAATTTATAACACCAGCCTCATTCTCTCTTCTGAACTCCAACCATGAATATTCAACTGCCCACTTAACATCTCCATTTCCATATCCAAGAATTCCATCTATCTCATGTTTGCAAAACAGACTCCTGAGCTTCTTTTCTCACCTATTAGTCTAGATATCAATAAATGGCACCTCGATTATTTTCCAAATACTCAACTCCAATTTTTTAGAGTTTCTGCAGTGCTCTCTTTGTCTCACTTAGCAAATCCATTCTTCCAACACATCCTAACCAAATGGGTTTTAAAATGTATCCAGGACCTGGCTACTTCTCACCCTACCACCTCCACATCTATCACTCATTCCAAACCACATCATTTCTTACCTGAATTACTCTTGTAGTCTTCTTACCAGTCTCCCTACTTCTATATTTGTCTATTGTCCACGTAATCACCCATGGCAGTCTTTTTTGAAAGCTTAAATTGGATAATGTCACCTTTCTCTTCAAAACTCTAATGACTCCCTATCATTCAAGACACTTTGCTTTAAGACCCACATCATCAGACTCTTTGCAAGCCCCACTCACTACATCTCTGATGTCAACTCCTGAGATTTTTCTCTCTTAGTGGCTGGGTGCCAGCCACTTCTGCATGGCTTGCTCTCATAGTCCCATCACATTTCTCATCAATTATCCTGTCTCTGGGGAACCTTTCCCAGATCACAAAATAAAAAACAGCACACATTCCACCTGTTAATCCCCCTTAAGCTGCCTTATTCATATTTATCACAAAATATACAGCCAATCTACTTGGCTTTCTAGCCTTGCCATTTAATGACTTCATCTTAGCCAAATTATTTTGTGTCTCCTTTCCTTTATCCATAAAGTCAAAATACTAATAGTATCTTTCCTATAAGTACATTAAAAATAAAAATATTTTTAAAGAAAATTAATGTCTGGTGATAAGAAAAAATTCTGAGAAGCTCTAAATTAAAATTACAGAGCCCAGAAAGTGAGAGAATAGTTAGTCTGTTAATAGGTGTGGATCAGCCCTGCAGAAAGAATGCTCATATTCCTGCATATCTGTTGAAAAAAAAATTTTTTTAAATCCTCACCAAAGATATTTTTCCTTTGACTTTTAGAGAGTGGGAAAAAAGAGGGAAAGACAGAGAGACATATCGATGTGAGAGAAACACGTCGATTGGTTGCCTCCTGCATGAGCCTGAACCAGGGCCTGGGCTGGGGAGGAGCCTGCAATGGAGGTATATGCCCTTGACCGGAATTGAACTCAGGACCCTTTGGTCCATAGGCCTACGCTCTATCCACTGAGCCAAACCAGTTAGCAATATAATATAATAGGCATAATAAACACTTCCTTTTAAAAAGATTTTCAGTCATGGAAGCTAATTTTTTTTTGTTTAGTAGTCAGCACTCACTAGCAACAACATAGTGTATATTTCTTTGTTAACATATTCCCCATTACAATGTAAGTCCATGGGAGTATGGACTTAAATGTTCTTTGTTTCACTCCCTGGATAACTCTCAGTGCTTTAATAGTGCCTGATACGTGCTAAGTACTCAATATTTGTTGGGTGAATAAATAAATGAAGGTAATTGTACTGGAACACATTTCAGCTTTCCTTGTAGGATAGTTCCAGAATTAGTATTATTCTTTATAAGAATAAGCTTTTTGCTTGAATATAACAAGGGCCAAGAAAAACAATATGTTTTATTTGTACAGCTCTTATTTTTCACCAAGAAAATATCTGCAAAGTACACTGGAGGCAAATACACAAAAATCATGGCAGCAACAAATCTTTCTAACCCCTCGGATTTTCATGATCATGTGAATGAAAAAGGGCCTATATAATAAACTCACAAGTTCAGAGGGGCCACCTGGCAGGCTTGACAAGCTCAGTGACCAAAAGTAACCACACAGGATGGTCTGATCATAAATTCCTAATTGGCCACGTTATAGTGGATAGTCATGTCCCAAGCAAAGAGCAATCTTTACCTTCAGTGAGCTCTGTCCATCATTCTTATGCATCTAGGATAACATACCTTTGAAATGTCAGAGTAATTTTCTTTTCTTGCCCCTCAAAGGCACAACCACCAGCACCAGAGCACAACACCACAGATCCCCTCATTGTTGTCTTGTTCCCTGCATATCACCGCTGTGTACTGTCAATGTTAATCATTAACTGTCATGTATGTGTTTCCATTCTGCTTTGTATCCAATCCTAGAGACTTCCCTGCTTTGCTTTCTCTCATCTCCTTAATTTACCACCAATGGATTTCATGTACCCTTTCTTACATTTTCTCCTTAGATTCTAAATGCATAAAAAGAACTGCAAAACTGCCATTCTCTGGAACATTTTCTCAAACTTAAGATTTTGCTGCTGGGCATGTCCTCATAATGTGGCTCAAGTAACTTTTCTATAGTTTTGGACATTCTTTTTTTGACAGTCACTCACTCTACAGAAAGTTCCTATATGAGACATTTTTAATATTTTATTGTAGATATTTTATAATAAAGAGTCTTCTCTAAGGATCAATGTTAACCTGAAAGATTTAGATCAAGGGTGACTTACTAGTAGTGCCTTTCATAGCATCTGACACATGGTTAGTACTTAATATTTGTTGAGCTAACTTTAACTTAGCTTTCCACTTGAAATTTTCCTAAGTTTCAGGCCAGCCGGAGAATGTAAATGGATTCCCATTTTAAAAATATGTATATTATATTCAATGAAGTATCATGGTCTTTCCTGTATCCTTAACAGACTAAAAAGGTAGGTCTAAACCAGCAAAGGCAAAAATACAGCACAAATTATGGATTACATGTCTAGTGATCAATAATTCGATTGCTCTTGCCCGGCTGGTGTGGCTCAGTGGTTGAGCGTTGACCTAAGAACAGAAAGTCATGGTTTGATTCCCAGTCAGGGCTCATGCCTGGGTTGCGGGCTCAATCTCCAGGTGTGCAGGAGGCAGCCAATCAATGATTCTCTCTCATCATTGATGTTTCTATCTCTCGCTCCCTCTCCCTTTTCTCTGAAATCAATTAAAAAAATAATAATAAATTGGATGCCCTACACATCTTGCATGTAATTTACCTTTCCCTAATGTACAAGTATGTTCCACCACTGGAGCATAATTTCTAGTGCTCATTCACAGTGGTCTCTTTACTTTTCTATCTCAGTACACGGAATTATCTTAGTTCATTCATTTACATTATCAGCAGACTACAAAGTTATATCCATTTTCTGAATAGTTGATTATATAAAATCAATCTGTTTCCTACTGTCATTGTCACCTTTCGCTCTGCCTCAAAGATTCCTATAATTATATTCCACCTTCTCATCCTGTTCCACTGACCTATTTTCTTAATCACAGCCACGAATGGTTTTAAACAATAATCAAAAACCTCCTGGCAACTTGGGTAACACATGAATATTGATATAGGTAGAGTCTACTGCAGATATTGAAATGTCTAGTTCCTAAGAGGGCCAGAGACCCAGAACCCCTGGTGTATCCCATTTGTGATTCGGCATATCCACAATGTCTTAGATTCAAATAGATAATGCCACCAGAGTGAGGCACTTTCTCATTTCACCTGGCTTTCATCATCTCACTGAACTCTGTGTTTTCTTAGCATAATCACTGTATAAGGAATAGTGAAACAATTAAATTGCAATTGGATTCTCTCTCATGCAACTCCCTGTATCCTCATCTCATAAGCAAGGAATTGGTTTTGAGGTACTCGGTGTCCTGTTTTGAAGACCTGATAATGACACCTTATGGGACTATATCATCCAGTAAAATACAATAGTACTTACCCTAGGAATTTCATAAAGAGGGGCTAGAAATCAAATTACAGTTCATTGTGTGTTGTTTTTTTCAGAGAGGAAACTTCAAAGATTCCCACTATATCTTTGAAAATGTTTAGAACTTAATTTATAGCTGTGAAAAGGAATTAGGGTATATGGATAGCTTTTATTTCCTAAAATCATACTAGTATTCAATTCTCACACAAAAAGTCTCAGGTGCAGGTGCCCTTGGTCTTCCTGAAGGAAACCTGTAATCTGCCTCTACCTAGTAGGAAATATGTTTTATTTGATCTCTGAAGAAACCACACACTGCCAGAAAAAAAGAAATTTTGCTTTAAATCAGAAACATTCCAAGATGTCAGAAAAATTAAACAGAAAATTCTATTATCTTCTGAGTACTTGTCTGATCTATCCCAACTGTGTGACCTATCATTAAGTCAAAAGACACTTTCTAAATGCCCTAAACTACTTGGCCCTCTCACTGCAGAATAAACGAATTAGAAAAGGATCTTCTGAGGCCACTTCGAATGCACTTTTAATGAGGATCACAAAAAATGGAATTTTTTACTAAGTAGGCATACATTGGGGCATATGGGTTTTCATTCACTTTCAGACAATTTGAATTTTGAACACTCTATATTGCTAAACTTTATCTCATACAAACATTGATGATGCCTGTCTTTTCACGAGAGCTTTTGAGTGCCTTTTTTTCTTCATTTGTTTGGTGGCTTTTTGTTGTTGTTGTTGTTAATACCAGGGGATATTTTTTCCATTGATTTTTAGAGAGCGAGATTGGGGGAGAAGAGGGAAAGAGAGAGAAATATATCTGTGTGAGAGAGACACATGGACTAGTTGCCTCCCACATGCACCCCCACTGGGGCCAGGCATGAAACCTACAACCCAGATAGATGTCCTTGACCTTGACTGGGGAATAGAACCTATGACCCTTTGGTACAGAGGCTGATGCTCTAACCACTTAGCACACTGGCCAGGGCTATTTGGTGGCTTGTGATTGTGAGCTCATATTACTTTGATGCAATTATTTGTACTGTTTTTGATGGTGTCTTTTTCTTGATTTGTTTTCGTTTGCTTTTGCCAGGGTACAGAGCATACCACCTTAAAATAATTATTATTTTTTTCTATCCTTACAAGTATTGCAAATTTCAGATAAAAAGTCAAATAAAAACCAGTTTGATAGGATCACCTCCTGTGAAAGCTAACTCCTTCCAGTTATATCCATCAAGGTTGATACTATCAGTGTCCTACTGTTCCCTTCAACAGCTTTTATGTGGGCATCTTTTATTAAGCCCCCATTGGAGGCTTATCCTGCTTTCATCACTGTCCTGCATTAGAATTAAAGCTGAAACTCCGCATACCTGGGGCTCACAAGTTCTCCATGTCGGGAACTACAATGAGTGCTGGTTTAAACCTCAGGATTCCTGCTTTCCCATGACTTGAGTGTCTGCAGATGCCATACATCTTTGCCAAATGAGCAATACATTGAAAAATTTGTACATGTACAAATATTAGATATTGCTACAATAAAAATATCTACCATTTTCCTGGGGTTTTAGAAGCAGCGTTGTAAGGAATATCAGAAATGACAAGGTAAAAGTGTAATATATGGTAATTAGAGTTTGTTTTCAGCTCTTAAATCGGAGGAGTATTTTTAGACAAATGTCAATATTTATTCCAGGTGAATGGAGTTCAGACGGAAAAGCAGTATATTATGCTCTACCTCTAGGACCATGATAAATTGTTATGATATTAAAGGCCCTGAGAAATGCTGTAATGGTGAACTATAGTTTTGCCTTAATGTTATTTGACTAGAAAATGTTTTCCTATTGTTCATGTAATATCCCAAACAGTTCCCATTATTTTCTGATAACTTTAAGTTATAGCACCAGTCTCATTTCTCTTATTAAAACTCATTTATACCTATTAAAAAATTTAACCTCAATTCAAACCAAAACTTTAATTATATATCCACATCATAGCTTATACTCTCCCTTGAGAATGTATCTGGCCCAATACAAACCTGCACTGGGAAAAATGGAAGGGGTGTGTTGTTTCATTCATTCTCTACCGTTTTTCTGTTCTTCATTTTCTGACTGCCCCAGGGTGGTAGTAGGGGAAGGGTATATTACATGCAGAGAGACAAGAAGTCTTATATCACTGGGCAGCTGAAGTTCTTACAGATAATAATTGCTGGCCTTGATCATAGTGTAAGTGTCAATGAGTCACAGTCCTGTAGTCTATGGAGGCTCCACGTGGACGTCTTCATTATATTGTCACACTCCTGACATGTGATGCATTTTCTGAAGACCTCTTGCAACCTCCACTTACAACTTGTTCTGGATGACTCACACCCTATAAGCTACCCTTTTGTGCAGGTTGTATTAAGATGGTATAACACTAGCCACATTTTATACTAGTAGTATCAACTTAGTTGATGAAAATTCAGGGGAGGCCAGGGGATTGTCAAGGACGGGGAAAAAAAAGGCCACATATGTAATAACCTTTGTAATACTTTAAGCAATAAAAAAAAAAAAAGAAAGAAAATTCATGTGTCTTTGTCAGGCAAAATTCTTGCATCTGAGCCCTTTAAAAGGGAAGTGGTTACCAGCTTTTATGCTCATACTAGAGGCCAGGTGCACGAATTAGTGCACAGGTAGGGTCCGGCTGGCCCGCCCCTGCCGATTGAGCCCGGCCAGCCAGGGGGAGGGACTATGGGCAGTTGGTCGGCTAGCCCTTCCCTCTGGTTGAACTCCCAGTGGAACTCCCTGAAGAGGGGACAATTTGCACATTAGCCTTTTATTATATAGGATGTGCCCCCTCAAACTCCAGAAGGTAAGTGTTAAGCTTAATTAAGAAATTATGAAGTTTCATTTTTAATTTGATTTGCCACTTAACCTAGTGATCTCACTTCTAGGAATATATCCTGAGACCCAAAACAATAATCACAAAGAATATATGCACCCATATGTGCATAGCAGTGCTATTTATAATAGCTAAGATCTGGAAACAGCCCAAGTGCCCATCAATAGATGAGTGGATAAAAAAAAGCTGTGGTACAATTATACCATGGAATACTAGGCAGCCATAAAAAAGAAGCAGCTCTTACCCTTTGAGACAGCATGGAGGGATCATAGAATCTCACTCATACGTGGAATCCAATGAAAAAAATAAACTGATGAACAAAACCGTTCCAGAGATGTGGAAGCATGCAACAGACTAATAATCTCAGCAGGAATGGGAGAGGGTCGGAAGAGATTAACCAAAGGATTTATATGCGTGTATGCATAGCCCATGGACACAGACAATAGTACGGTGTAAGCCTGGGGAGGAGGCAGGAGCCAGGTGGAGGGTATCAAAGGGGGGGAAAGAGGGACATTTGCAATAATTTGAACAATAAATTTTAAAAAAAGAAATTGTGAAGTTCTGCTCTGGTGACAGCGTGAGGACTATACAAATTGGAGTAAATGAGTATCCAGAAGGGGAGTGCATTGCCCAAGTTTTCATCTTCAAGTACTTAGGTTCCCTGTACTTGAAGTCCTTTCACTTGCTTTGAGGGGGTCTTTCTTTCCCTTCTTATGGGGTAGAAAAGGCATCAGTACAAAACACTTTCCCCTAGGCTAGGAGATCATTGCCTCAAGTTTCTAGTCTGTTTTGAAAGCAGGATGGGGTGGGATGAGGCTCAAACGAGCAGTCAGCTGCATCCTGTGAGTTGCATGGGGAAACACTTCAGTGAGTGCCCTTGTGGAAATACTAACAAACTATGTTGTTTTCTTTGGGCCTTTGGTAAGAATTCTGAAGCAAGAAGGAGCAAGTCATTCTACTGTTTGTTTCATAGTCTTTTCTTGCAATTAAGGCTGAACCCAAGATTCATCCCTTCTGCAAAAGCTTCAAATAGTGTCTGTTTCAGGAAATAAACTGTCACAAAACTAATTGTGCTTACAAGACAGTGTGAAATAAAGGAATCTGTATGACTCACACAGAGGCAGGACTGAAGTTGGGGACAGGACAGTCACTGCAGGCTGGAGCAATGAGGGAACATTTGTGGGGGGGGGCGGGGGGGGGCGGTAGGGCCTGAGCAACTCGGTATCCATCTTCTCTTTCTGCCTTTCCAGCAGAATTCCACTTCTGTGGGATTTTGTAGAGGGCAGCAATGAACTCGGTTTCATCCATATCCACAATAATAGTTACATTGTCCAGTTTTTCTAGCATATGTGTGGGGCCATATGGCACAGCAGACCAGAGTCAGTAATAATTATAAAGTCTGCTTGACATTAAATAAAAATAATATTTGTTTCTAGAAATAAATTTTAACATCAAATACAAGTAAGGTGCCAAAGAGCTCAGTAAATATTGATTATAAATAGTCTTTATTATGTGCTTTCTCTCCATGAGTATAAATTAGCTATGGCTTATCAATTAGCATAATATGTTAGGATTCAATAAATATTACCACTGCTGCTCTCAGAAAATATTAACTTAGTGGTTACTTTATTGTATGCCAGCACTCTGTTCTAGTAATACAGGCATAAATAACTCATACAAAAATTTCCTAATCTTATAGTGTTTATTATCAGATGAAATGAAAAATAATTAAGTAAAAAATATAGTATATTAAGTATAACCCTATCTAATAATAGAGAAACATGGTAATTAGCCGTACCTCCGCTACCCTTCCCATTGGCTAATCAGGGTGATATGCAAATTAACTGCCAACCAAGATGGCAGCCGGCAGCAAGGTAGCTTGAAGCGAACAGGAGGCTTGCTTGCTTCAGTGATGGAGGAATCCAACGTTCCCTGCCTGCCTTGCCGGCCTCTGAGCTTGCAGTTTAAGAAACATTGTTACAAATATAGAAGCTAAACAAAACCCCAGAAACCTGCTTTCAGCCAGCTGGGCTTCACCATGCAGGACCGCAACATTGTTTCAATTATAGAACAAACGCAGATCCCTGCTTTCAGCCAGCCGGGATGTCAGAGCTGGAGTGAGCAGGACCGCAACAGTGTTACAATTATAGAACCCAAATAAACCAGAAACCTGCTTTCAGCAGCCGAGGACTCAGAGCTAGAGCCAAGTCTCAGAGCTAAAGCTGGCCCAGAATTAAAAAAAAAGAAAAAAAGGACAGGTTGGGAGCTTCAGTCACCTGCCAGCCTGAAAACAGCCCTGAGCCTCTCACCCAGACTGGCCAGGCACCCCAGTGGGGACCCCACCCTGAAAGGTGTGTGACCAGCTGCAAACAGCCATCATCCTCTCATCCAGGCTGGCCAGGCACCCCAGTGGGGACCCCCACCCTGATCCAGGATACCCTTCAGGGCAAACCAGCCGGCCCCCACCCATGCACCAGCCCTCTATCCTATATAGTAAAAGGGTAATATGCCTCCCAGCACTGGAATCAGCGGAGCCGCGAGGCCTCCTGGCACCGGGATCAGTGTGACGGGGGCAGCGCCCAAACCCCCTGATCGCCCTGCAGCTCTGTGTGTGACAGGGTGCGGTGCCCCAACCCCCCCGCCCCCCCACGGGCCCTGCTCTGTGTGTGACAGGGTAGAGCCATAACCTCCCCTTCGGTCCTGCCCTGAGTGTGACAGTGGCGGTGCCCCAACCTCCTGATCGGCCCTGCTCTGTGTGTGATAGAGGGCGGCGCCCCAACCCCCTGATCCGCCCTGCTCTGTGTGTGATAGGGGACGGTGCCCCAACTCCCCTATCAGCCCTGCTCTGTGCGTGATGGGGGGAGCTCCTCAACCCCTGATGGGCCCTGCTCTGTGTGTGGCAGGGGACAGTGCCTCAACCCCCTGATTGGCCCTGCTCTGTGCGTGACAGGGGTGGTGCCTCAACCTCCCCATCGACCCTGCCTTGAGTGTGACAGGGGACGGTGCCCCAACCCCCCAATTGGTCCTACCCTGAATGTGACTAGGGGTGGCATCACAACCTCCCGATCCACCCTGCTCTGTGCATGACAGGGGGTGGCGCCCCAACTCCCCAATCGGCCCTGCTCTGAGCCCGACCAGGGGCTGCACCTAGGGATTGGGCCTGCCCTCTGCCACCCGGGAGCAGGCCTAAGCCAGCAGGTCATTATCTCCTGAGGGGTCCCAGACTGCAAGAGGGCACAGGCTGGGCTGAGGGACCCCCCCCCCTTCCCCCCGGGTGCACAAATTTTTGTGCACCGGGCCTCTAGTATATAATATATATAGATATGATGTACTGATTGATTAATAAGCAGAAAGAGGAATATTTCTGATAAAAACTAGTTTCTTTTAACATGGAATATATCTCATATTAGTATCTAGTACCAAGTGTCTAATTTTCAAAAAAAGTGATACAACAGATTTGTATTAATTAGAGGGGATGATACATTTTAAACATATCTCATTATATAATATATAGTTAAAACATTAAAATTATATCAGGAATGATATCTGACATTTAGGTCAAAAAATGCCAGTGGGAATCAGGAAACCTCCAACCTGAGCCCAACAACTGTTATTTATAACAGTAAGATAGTCATGCTTTGCTATTCCTGGAGATAGTCTAAATGACCCAAGCTGCTCTTATGGTTATGATATTTCCTGTCTTATTATACACTTAATACATCTATAGTCAGCACAGAAACACTTTTGAATTATTAATCTTAAAGGTGAAATTGAAATGATGGAGGTTAAGAGAAAGGGAGAAATGCTTTGCTCTCAGAAAAAATATGATTAATAAAGTAAAAAGAAAGAGAAAATATAGAGTGTAATATGACTTGAAGTTTATTTGATTGGCTATTGACTTCAGGTCTTTTTAAAAATAGAAAAAATCAGCAATAAAACAGGTTTAAATAAAGAGCTTGTCCTCTCTAGTTTCTAGTAGGACAATGGTGCCAGATAGTAGAGTGGGTAATATTTTTCCTAACGTTTCATTCTTTCCTCTAGGGGTATATAGCAAAGTTCGCCCTGTTCTGAAAAAAGCACTAGTGGATCATTTGTCTGATAGGGGGATGGTGCTTCAAAGCTGGGCTTCTGCTATTCTATAGGCAGCGAGAAAATGGAAATGTGACCCTGAAAGCCTTTGCAAGTGCTTTCATAACTTCCCAATACCTACCAAGTCCTGCTATGGAGTCAGCCTGTCCAAAGCTTCAGATTTTCTATGGGTGTCCTTTCCCTCAACACTGGCCTCAACTCCTGGCTATGACTTTCACTTTATCAACAACTCCAACGATATCTCTCTCTCTCTCTCACACACACACACACACACACACACACACACACAGACACACACAGCCTCCAAGCATGATAATATTTACCTATAAGATAGGTAAATCTTGGTCTATTATTTATTGCTAACTAGAGGCCTGATGCAGGAAATTCATGCAAGAGTCGGCCTTCCTTCCCCTGGCTGCCAGTACGGGCTTCCCTCTGGCACCCGGGACCCGGGCTTCCCTCGCAGCCCCAGATTTGTCCAGAAGGAGGTCTGGTGTAATTAGCATATTATGCTTTCATTATTATAAATGAGTTATTATTGTTGTTTTTTCTTTTTTAAAATTTCTCTATGACTTGGTTTCCTCATTTCCAAAATGTGGGAAAGAGTGATAAAATATGCATAATGATGTCAGCCTAGAAAATGGCGTTCATCTTTTTGCTGTTCCCATTTATCACCTCAGAGGGAAATGGTGAGTTCTTTTCTCTTGTCTCTCCCCCCCCCTCTATTTTTTATAATCCTTTATTTCTTTTATTACAGCCACAATACCCTGGAATCCTGCCTCCAGCCTGGATAAGCAACACAAGACTTCATGGCTGTGCATTTCATTCCTATAGCTATTCTGTAAACAGATGCAGATCTTTCTAAAAAAGCACTTTAGTTCCATTAATACTTTCTCGGTAAAATATCTACCAGACAATAACAAGCAAAGAGAACAAACAAATTTTTATTTTTTTTTTGCTAATACTGAACAACTTTCTGTTTCACTGCATTATTTTCTTTGTATTATTATGCCGTCAAAATATCTTTCTCTTTTCTCTGCATCAGGAAGAATGCGTAAGAAAAGTAGAATGTAAGGGGAAAAGAAAATCTGAAATTGCATGAGATTATTATTTAGGGGTTAAAATTGTAAAGGGCAAGGGGCTAGATAGAAATCTTAACACAAAAATCTTGAATGAGAGTGAATTCTCTATTCACCATTAGAAAGTAGACCATGCTAAGGTGGTTCTGAATGATGGCGGCAACAAGAATTAGACAAATCTGTTTTGCCCTGAGAAGTTGGAGTGGGTCCTTTGAAGGTGTGTGCCACTTCTACTCACTCTAGCCTTGGTTTGAATAACATATTAAGGATGAGTTTTTCAGGACAAAGGACTGGGTAGCTGAGAGCAACTGGCAGGGAGAATAGTCCGAGACAGGCAGGATTAGTGTCAATGTAGAAAACCCTACTGTCAAGACCAAAAGAAAACTATTGACCCTTCATGGTATATATTTTGTATCAGGAAGTATACTCACAGGTTAGAACACTTAATGTTGAGGAGAGAGATACCTCCTACAATTATCTCTAGGTGAGGGTGAACAAATCCATTAACTACAATTTCCAATTGGGCTAACTGATTTTCACTGTTGTAATCGGGTCCATGATCCTATTGCATTTAAAACGTAATATATAAGTGTGCTTAAGAAAATGAACTTGAACATCGGGGATTTTTACATTTGAATCTTCACTACTTCCCAGATACCTATCTGGATGGATTCCTGCCTATTTCTCAATTTTCTAAAATGGAGAAACAAAGGAATGCAAAATGGATGGAACTGTGCCTGGCTGATATATTTACATATGACAAGTTTTATTTTAAACTGTGATTCATATAATGATGAGTTTTAGTCAATAGAGCTAATATGATTCAATTGACGAAAAAGAATTGCAGAGATTTCCCTGCTGCGGAAGATGCTAAATTGTAGGTTTTGCCACTCCGTTTTCATTCTCTCCGAAATCACAAATGGAAAACTACACTAATGTCTTCACAATGTCTGCGCAGTTTCCTGGCCTGATTAAGATGTAAGGAGAGCCTCTAAGGAGCGGGCCTGCCACAGAGTGTTCTTGTTTGCGCTGCCACAAATTAGAATTGGGCCGCAATTCTTTTCTACATCAAGGTTTTCACTTTCAATGTGGTGTAACAGCTAAGCATGGCCAGAGCAGTGTGGGAAAGCGGCTGCCTCCCACTAATCAGCACAACATTTTCTCTGCAATCACAGCGCAGTGTTTCACATCGGCTGTTCTGTGCACGGCCCGAGTTTTCTCGCACTGGTGTGAATAGGTGAGAAGAGGTACTAGTCACAAAACTAACCTGCTTGGGTCAATGGAGAAAAGGGCCATGACTTGCTTGTCTCATGCGTGGCGGTGAACCCTGGACTAGGAACCAGGAAGCCAAAGGTGTTAATTCTTACTGTGTTTTTGTGTGGACACAGTCAAATGGCTTAAATTCTCTCACTTAAGTTGTGTGTGTTGTGTTTTGTGTGTGTGTGTGTGTGTGTGTGAAGGGAAGAAAGGGAGAAAGGATTTTCCCAACCTGTTTGAAAGAGTTGCAATTAGTAATCAATGAAACAATTACTAAGAAAAACTAGTGTAAAATGCCTAACAAATGTGAAAAGTTATTTATTATTATTGCCCTTCGTCAGAGAAAACTCCTTCTCAGAATGCACAGATAACCCACAAGGAATGGTTTTGTGATTAATCATTATCAACATCTTCTTACCGGAGTCTCAGGGTCATGTGTCCAGGAATATCAGTCCTATGACCTGTTATTCTGCTATCATGGATATACATTTCTCTTGACATTTAATGCACATGAAGTGGCCTGCAAACAGCAAGATATTGTATAAATTATTCTTATCAAGCAACAGCTGGAAGAAGCACTCCTTTTGTTATCAGTAAATAACTTCAGATGATTGACTGACCTCTGAATTTGAATATATGCCTGGTGGGGAAGAGAAGTTTCAAGGCAGAAAAAGAGGGTGCTGGGAAATGAGAAGGGGTTTTGAAGGAGAGGGGGTTGGCAGGAAAACATATATTTCTGGATTCTAATATTTGCTCCTGTTTAATCTTGCAACTAAATTTACATCCATGCATTCACCTATCCACTTAATAAATACATATTAATCTTCTGCTATGATAAAAGCACTCAACTGTGGATAAGACATGTAAACTGTCTCATGGCCTCCCTGGGAGATAAGCGGCAAGGTGGGGCAAGAAGAAGGCACCACAGTCACACAGAATAAGTACCAGAGGAATCAGGGAAGGCTTTTTAGAAAAAAAGTGACATGCAAGTTAAGATCTGAAAATGAAATAGGAATTAACTTATTAAAAAGAAGAGGGGGGAACAGTATCATTGGATCAAGAGAACACAGCCCGTGAAGGGAACTGAAAGTTCAATAGAAACTCCTTTAGCCTCCCATCACTCAATATTATGGCTACTATTCTGCCAATTTTATGCCGAAATCTCACAGCAAGCAAGCCTTTCTCTACTGTGCCAAGGGCATTTTCTTCCACTGACTTTATCAACTAAACAAATAGGTATTTCCCACGCATCAGTATGAGAGCTTCTATAGTAATTTGGTTCCTCTAAAGGGTAGAAAATGGATGTGTTTGGCATTGGGAGATGATGGGTAATGATAAGAAAATATTCAATATTTAGTGTGTGAAGTGACAGATAGATGTGGGGAAGTAGGCAGGGACCATGACATAAAATGTGATTTGAATGCTATGGCAAGGAGTTTGAATTTCATCCTAAAAAAACTGAATAAACATATAAATATTTTAAATAAAAGAGTGATATAATTATAATGCAATATTTAGAAGCATTACCCTGTCTTGGCTGGGATATTTAAACATTTTTGATCAGATCATGTACCCCTCTTAGTAAATTATCTTGACCATTCCCCCTCAATAAATAGTATATATGTGTGTGTATGTGTGTGTATGTATGTATGCACACATATCACTCTATGAATACATGTTATAAAGCATTTAAGTATGCATTAACAAAGAATGAAATAAAGTTCAACTAATTAATAGTCTTTAATGTCTTGCTAATCTCTTTGGCCATTTCCTTTTAGTGGCCAGTATTTTAAGGCAAATGACACATTTGTAGTAGGTTCCTTCTTAATGAACACGGAAACTAATTCATGTTTAAAATAGACCTTTTTATGTTGGAGTGTTGGACCCACTTCTTTCAGAGATGATTAAATTACCATTCTTTTATGCTACTTTGTAATGTAGCTGAGGAAGTCCTCACAGGAGTAAGAAGAGTGCCCACAATTTTTTTTTCTTGTGGTTGCTTCTGCTTACCTCATCAATACAACACTGGATCTGAGGAAAGCCTCTTTGAGCCATCTCTCCACATTGTGTGACATTTCTCATAAAACTAGGGAATACAATCTTTGTAACCATTTAACGGAACACGTACACTGTGACAACACAATGAAGGCACCGTGTTTCCAGCGACCCTTCTGTGTTGTTGAACGTCTGTCCTCCCTGTAGGACACCTCATTAATGATATGACGTGTGAGAGTCTGAGAAACCAAGTGAGAGGACCAGTGTCAGTGTGGGTGCCAAATAGTAGTAAATGTAAATATATGTTCATAACAAATTAAGTCGCCCTAGCTGGTTTGGCTCAGTGGATAGGGCGTCGGCCTGTGGACTCAAGGGTCCCAGGTTCGATTCCGGTCAAGGGCATGTGCTTTAGTTGTGGGCACATACCCAGTGGGGATTGTGCAGGAGGCAGCTGATCGATGTTTCTCTCTCATCTATGTTTCTAACTCTCTATCCCTCTCCCTTCCTCTCTGTAAAAATTCAATAAAATATATTTTTAAAAAAATTAAGTGACTTTCTAGTATTTTCTTCTCATATATTTATGGATCATGTTCAAATTTAGTGTTGAGGGCACACATTTATTTAAGGGGACACTGGTCTCGAAAATAGATCAGATTTGGTAAGTCAGAATGGAAAGACCATTCAGAATAGTGTTGACATAATTCTAGCAAGAGCTGATAATATTCAGGACTACGATTTGGCAATAGAGATGGAAAAAAATGTATAGAGAATGATGCGGAAGATTTGAAAGAGGTAGAATCTATTGGGCATCGTGACTGTAGATGTTGGAAAATTCAGGCACAAGTTTGAGGGTCAGGTGAACTCAATGGTCAAGACACTGAACAGAATCTGTTATCAGCCTTTTGCAAAACTGTAAGATAGGGCCTTGCCTCTGTCAGAGTCCCATCCACATCTGTCCTCTTCTTTCAGAGTAAATTCTGGGGACACTGCTTTGCAAGCGTTCATTGTCCTGAGTAGCCTACTGCTTACTCCAGTGGGCCCTCCTTGCTCAGCCCAGCCCAATGATTCACTCCCCTAAGCCAGCAAAATCTGTCTCAGTCCTCAACACAGAAAACCATGCTCCTGCGCCCAGAGGCCCGAATCTTTGTTTGTTTACTTTTGTAAAATATTCATTTTTCATTGATAATAACCCAGCATGTCCATCCTCAGGGAATACACGTTCATTATAACAGGTGCCACATGAAGACAAAGCCTTGCCCAGACTGACTATTTCTGGATAAGAATATTGGGGCTGCTAAGGGAAAGGTTAGGAAGCAGTAAGCTGTGTGTGGGTGTGTAGCTGCAAAGGCAGCAGCCAAATCTGTATAAGTATGAAAAAGGTTTGTAATACATTTGGAGTCAAATTTTAAAAAACCCAGTTCATTCTCAAACATTTTCATTTTTTTTTGATATGGCAGAAGTAAAAACAATCAAAATGCTCCAAATAAACCTCAATGATATTAAGACAAAGTAAATAATAATAATGAAAATTTAGCATACTTCCTGTATAGTTCATCATAAAATACAGTATAGATGTGATAAGTAAATCAAAGAGTAAAAGATTATTTTAGGACTAAAATTACACATGTATTATCAATCTAAAATAAATCTAGGACACCAAACCCTCACCACTGAATTAGCAGTGATTCTAGACCTGCCTTGACACTAACTTAAAGTTTCATATAGCAACGTCACATATTTCCTACATTTCTTTGTGTGTTTTTAAATTGATTTTAGAGAGAGGGAGGAAGAGACAGAGACAGAGAGAGAGAAAGAGAGACATCGATGTGAGACAGAAAGGCTCACTGACTGGGAATCAACCCTGCAGTCTGGTTATGTGCTCTGACTGGGAATAAAACCCACCAGCTTTTGTGCAAAGGGACGAAGCTCCAACCAACTGAGCCACACCAGCCAGGGCCTGTCTTCAGTTATTTTTAACAGTTCTTTTACTTCACTAAGTAACATTTTAAACTTTTTAAATTCTAAAATTTTGCATTCTTTTGCTCCCTGGCCAATTTTGAATCTCCTAATTGTTTTGATTGCTTTGATTGTATTGCAAAAATAATAACAACCCAAGCTGATCAAAATCTTTTAGAACTTTGTCCGCTTTGTTTTATTAGTGGAGTAATTTAAAGTGTTCCGTCTCCAAGTGCTGGGATTTTACTTGCCACTAATTCTTCAAAGGATTTTATTGACATAGGCACCCCATCTGGAACTTATTCCAGTCTAGACTTCTCCCTGCTACATCTGCTCATGTGCTTAAATCAAAATTGAAGATCTTGCTCTTACTTCATTTTGTCCTGTTTCATTTGTCAGCAATATTTTTATTTAAGTTTAACATCATAGAATACTGGAACATATTTTGAAGGAGACATGAATCTAAATAGATTTATAAAGAAAGATATTTAATAGCACAATCTTCATGGTTTTTTTTCTGAGCATGGAGTTCAAAAATAAATCCATGAAAATGTTTTGGCCATGTGAAATACAACACCATTAAAAAAAAGAAAGTCATATTCCGGAAACCAGAAACTCTAGTTGGTGAAGTCACTCTCTCCTCACAGTGTCATATTCACAGATAAACCTTAATCAACTTCCATATTAAGTGATAAATAAGGAATTTCAACATATTGTGTTCCCAACTGATGCTTAACAGTGCACAGGGGAAGTATTATTGTATTAATAATATGAAAGATCTATTTTCAAATCTGTTTCAAATCATGAGCTTGCTTTCCCCCCACCAAAAAATTAAAAACTCTTTTCATACTGCTAAAAGGGGTGATTCCAATAAAGAAATTGAGTCTAACAAGTGTAGGGAAAAAAAAAGATTCCAAAAAGAGAATGTAGCTGGTTGATGAATCACAGTGATGGAACTCTTTGATTAATAAGGTAGAAAGCTGTGGCACCTAAACAATGATGAATACCCATGGCTGTTCTGCAAAATGATTGGGGATGCAGGAAACATTATATGAGATCAAAATAATATTACCCCCCCCCCTAAGAAAGGACCCCTTTATAGTCTTCATAGAATTTATTCTCATCAGCACGCTGATTCAAAAGTCATTACCAAAGAATATCTAAAAAATCGGAAGCTTAGCCCAGCCAGTGTGGCTCAGTGGTTGAGCATGGACCTATGAACAAGGAGGTCACTGTTCCAATCCTGGTCAGGGCACATGCCTGGGTTGTGGGCTCCATCCCAGTGGGGAACGTGCAAGAGGCAGCAGATCGATGATTCTCTCTCATCATTGATATTTCTCTCTCCCCCCCTCTCCCTTTCTCTCTGAAATCAACAAAATATATTTTTTAAAAAATTGAAGCTTAGTGAATATGCTTTATTTTATTGCATAAAATTACTGTAGTATATGGCATATAAAAATACTATGGCATATACAATATTATTTTCTCATCATTCTTAATTTGACTTCATTATCTTTATAACATGTTGGGATAAAATGCCATCCAGCTATTGCTACACAGACTATTTGTAAAGGGCAAAATCTATCCAATCATTAGAATCAAGATGTGTTTATAGAGTAAGCAAATATCTGGAGAGTAACCATGCTTTTCCTAACACCACCCCTATCCACTATCACCACAAGTATACCACTAACAGAATCCTATCTGCTTGTTATACACTGCAATTCTACTTTGTTTACATGAAAATACTTGTAATTCACATTGTTAACTGTCAAATGTAGGTAGTCTCCCTGCTTTATATCCAGATGGTACTGTAAATATATCTTGAACTTTATTACTAGCAGGAACATGTGCCATGTATTTATTTCCCCAACGTTGGAAATACATATTTCTAATATTTGAAATCTATTTGAATGCCAAAATTGACTCTATCATTGGCCAAATAGGCCATTAGTCAAGCAATTCACATTTGGATCACAAGTAGACTCAATTTCAAAGAATTGATGAAATTGCAAAGTAGCAATGCTGTCCTCAAAGATAAATAGACTAAATTGAAATGGGGAAAAATGAACTCAAAGCAATTCTATATAATACTTGTTCATTTACAGTGGTTGTGGACATGTTTCTCAATAAACCTATGTTGCCTAAAGCAAATTAAGCACACTGGATTTAAAATATGTGAAAACAGATAATACTCAGGTGCCCACTCAGTGAATTACACACTCTCATGAACATCAAAAAGCTAGACAAATAGGGGCTAACAGACAGCAAAGGAAAATACATTTTAAAGGCTTGGCAGTGGTGCTTTTCAAAAAGAAAAAAGACAGACAAGAGGAAGATTATAAAAGGAGAGGAGCTGACCTATCAGATGGGTGGACATGGATGAGAACTGGAGATAGAAGACCATGAAGGAATAACCGAAGATCATCTGTTGCCTCCACTGTGATTCTAATCCGTATTTAAAGGTTATGTCCTGAGGGGAAAGAGCTTTGTTCTTTGAATAGGGCAGATCTAGTGTCCAATCCCAACTGTAATGTTAACTATGTAATTTGACTCAAGATACTCTTCTGAGCCCCTATTTTCTCTTATTCAGATAAGAATAAGAAGTTTTACCCCAAAAACTTGAGGTAAAGATCTAACATCACAATATATGTGTAAATATCTATTAAAGAGTATGGTTTATGGTAGACACACATTTGTACTCATTTCCTCAATTTTTCATCCAAAGAGGGAGCATCTGTAATCTCTCCAGACAGTTTTCTCTCTCAGTGCTTTGTATCATCATGAAATAAGTATCACACAGGAATAAATATCAGAAGACTAGAGATGTTAGCTCAGTTTCCCCAATTTCAACAGGGGACATATCTGGTATAAGGTGCTTTTCATTTATCCTGTATAATAAAAGGCTACTATGCAAATTGTCCTCTCGACCGGGAGTTCGACCTGGAGTTCGACCAGGGGGTGGGGCCGGCTAGCCAACTGCCTTTGGCCTCTCCCCTCGGGCCAACCTTGCACGAATTCATGCACCGGGCCTCTAGTAAAGCTATAAACAGAACACCCCGATAGCTTCTATCTGTACTTGAGAAAAAAAAAGTTATGGTTAGGTAACCGGATTTGTTGAATTAAACTGAATTTGTTAAATAAGAATGATAGAATGCACAGTTCATAAAAATTAGTAAGGGAAACAATAAAAATCAATGTTTAAAAATATGTTCTTATTGATTTCAGAGTGAGAAAGGGAGGGGGGGAGAGAGATAGGCACATCTATGATCAGAGAGAAACATTGATCCACTGCCTCCTGCTGGGGATTGAGCCCGCAACTTGGGCATGTGCCCTGACTCAGAATTGAACCAGCGACCTCTTGGTGCATGGGTCGGTGCTCAACCACTGAGCCACACTAGTCAGGTAAATAAAATCAATTTTTTATAAAAAGATGAATTCAACAGTTTTACCTTCAAGGAGTTTAAAATATGCTAAGAAACAGAGGAATTACTTTTAGCTAACTATATGCCGGGTCAAATGGGGTTGCTCAGGAAAATCAGCCACTGATTAGTATCCCTGTGTGTTGAGTCTATCAGTAGAATTTACTGAATGCCTGGTTGTGCAAGCAAGGGTTCAAAGACATTGCCTCTTTTATTAAGAATAGGTCTTCTTCTGGGCCTAGAACTAAACTGCTTCTTTTGGGCTATACTAAACTTTTCTTAAGTCACACAGGCAGGATTTTTATCTCCATCTATTTATTTTTCTTTTTGTGTTCTTCTCTGAAACTATCATTTAATTTTCAAAAGAAAATACAAAAGGAAGTGATGGATTATATCAACCCTAAAAGAGCCGATCAATTGTGAGTAATTTGAATTTCACATGCTGTTAATTTGTGCTTCTTCATGTTCTAAAATAAGATGGAAAATATTAAAATGACCAAGTGAAGCCAATGGGACCATATCATTGTTATCAGTAGGGTGCTCTCTGAGTCCCCACCTGTTGTAGGTGTAAGTGGGCTCCCTGAGGCCCCATGAGAAGATGAGGTATCATAGAAAGCTTTATTTCTGTGGAATTAAACCCCTGGGTTTCCAAGGTCCCATCTCCTTCTGACCCTCCTTGGAAAAAGTCCCATCTTGTCTTCAGCAGAGTGAGGATTAAAGCCATTGCCTAGAGTTTCTGCTCCATGTTTACACAGTCCAGTCCAGCATCTGGTTCAGTTAGCTTGTGCTCCCAGCTGCAGTCCACTGCATGTGGACCTGGGTTATGTGGCTTCTAGGGACACATGGCAGGCTAGTTTGGACCATGGAGCTAGAAAATACAAAGAAGCATGACCGAAGCAAGAAGACTAAGAGAGCAAGAATGAGAGAATTGTTTATGTGGGGATAATGTACTCCCAACTTTTCCCAAGTTTGCATTGGGGTCCACCCTTCTAGCCAAAATCTTTGTTCCCAGGTTAGACTGACTGGCAAGCATCGTCCCTACATCACCCCAACTTTACTGGGCATTTCCCTTCTCCCAGTGATTTTCAGGGACCGAACCAGTGGTTGCAGCTTCCTGGTGAAGCTGCCCAAGTGAGCATGCTTATAGTGGCTAGCCTCCCTTAGCTCCTTTCCTATTATTAATTTTAGCTAGCTAGTTATGGTGGTAACATTATGATCCCGTAGATAATGACACTTACCCTAGCCATCTCAAATAACAAGTTAATAATGAACGATTAGGGCATTTTAAGGCCTTAGGCAGCCTCTGTGAGTGTCTAACCTTCTACAGAATTTCCAGAAGCAGGCCTAGCACTGTAAATCTGCTAAATTGTGATAAAACTATGACAAGGGTAAATGAAAGGTATTGTTATTAGGTGCTTACTAGGTACTTTAATATGTATTATTTTATTCTCATTACAACTATGTGAATTAAGTAACATTATCAATATTTTTTTGATAATACAATTTATGCAAAGAGAGGTCAAGCAGCACAATCAGAACCACATTGCTAGGTGTAGACAGTCACATTTACATCCTTTGTACTACATCAATGTTTCCAAAAATTGGAAACATTTTTAAAAATATCTCATTTTGGATAAAACCTAAAAAATAAATTCCCAGGCCTCTCTTTTAGGTATTTTGGAGTAGGAACAGGAATCTGTACTTTTTAAAATTTAATGTATTCGAGTGCCATCTTACCTAATAATAGACAAATATGTAAATTGACCATCCCTCCACTATGCTCACCAGCCAATCAGGAGAGTATGCAAATTAACCCAACAAAGATGGTGGTTAATTTGCATATGTACGCGCAAAGTGGCAGAGCAAAGACCGAAAGCTCCGTCTGGAGCTGCGAAGAACAAAGGCTCCCTCCAGAGCTGCGGAGACCGAAGGCTCCAGCTGGAGCTGCGAAGGCCTGGATCCTGGGTGCTGGAGGAAAACCAGTTCCAGCAGCCAGGGGAAGGGAAGGCCTATTGCAAAAATCTCTTCGTGCAATGGGCCTCTAGTTGTTTAATAAAATTACACAGGTTTCAGGTGTACAATTCTATAATACATCATCTGTATATTGCATCGTGAGTTAACCACTGCAAGTCAAGTCTCCTTCCATTAACATTTGTCCCCCCTTTACCCTCTTTTACCTTCCCTCGACCCCCTTCCCCTTTGGTAATCACCATGCTATTGTCTGTGTTTGTGAGTTTTGTTTTTTTGTGGATTATTTTGTTTATTTAATCCCTTCACCTTTTTCATCCAGTCCCCCCTAACCACTCTCCCCTCTGACAGCTGTAAGTCTGTTCTCTATCTATGAGTCTGTTTATTTTATATTTTGTTTTTTAGTTCATATTGTTCATTAGATTCCACAAATGAGTGAAATCACATGGTACTTGTCTTTCTCTGACTGCCTTATTAAAAAATGGGCAAAATATTGGGATAGACACTTCTCCAATGAGGATATACAGATGGCCAGTAGGCATATGAAAAGATGCTCAATGTTTCCAGTCATCAGAGACATGCAAATTAAAACCACAATGAGATCATATTAGACCTGTCAGAATGGCTATCATCAAGCCCTAGCTGGTTTGGTTCAGTGGATAGAGCATCGGCCTGCAGACTGAAGGGTCCCAGATTCGTTTCCAGTCAAGGGCACATGCCCAGATTGTGGGCTCAATCCCCAGTGGAGGGCGTGCAGGAGGCAGCCGATCAATGATTCTCTCTCATCACTTATGTTTCTCTCTCTCTCTCTCTTTCCTCTCTCTCTCTCTCTCTCTCTCTCTCTCTCTCTCTCTCTCTCTCTCCTTTCCTCTCTGAAATCAATCAATAAATATATATATATATATAATCAATAAATCAACAAATAATGAGTGTTGGTGAGGATGTGAGGAAAAGGAACCCTTGTGCACTGTTGGTGGGAATGCCGATTGGTGCAGCCACTGTGGAAAGCAGTATAGAGTTACCTCAAAAAATTAAAATTGGAACTGCCTTATGGCCTAGCAATTCCAGTTCTGGGAATATATCCATAGAAAACCAAATTGAAAAGAAGATATGATTTCCTATGTTCATAGTAGCATTATTTATAATAGCCATGATTTGGAGGCAGCCCTAATACCCATTGGTAGATGAGTGGATAAAATAGCTGAGGTACATTTACACAGTGGAATACTACTCAGCCATAAAAAGAAGGAAATCTTACTCTTTATGACAGCATGGATGGATCTGGAGAGTCTAATGCTAAGAAATCTGGGATTTCAACAAAATTTATCCTAGGTTATTTTATCACCAGGCAAATTAGGGAAATACTATGCCACGTCATGATGTTGAGGTGGCCCAGGACATCCCCTGTTATGAGGCTTTTCTGAGACCCTACTCTCCACCCCTTTTTAGAGTATTTCCTTAGCACTTGCCTCATGTCAAAACCTACTCCCTGGGCAATAATTTTGTATCAGCCATTGACACCCGAGTATGAATTTATAGAGCTTCCTCTCCTCGGGAGTGTGCAATTTTAGCTTTTGCTCAGGATGTGGGAGGAAAGGCTCTGCCTTATGGTTAGGGAAGGGAATGTTCAGAGCTCTGGCAGGTGAGGAATGTGGGAGGAATGAATAAGAAGCTATTTTTAGGACCCTTAAAATCACAGCAGAGGAAAGGTAAAACTGTTCTGAGTTAAACTGAGGATGTAAAGAATAATTATGTGAATTTAACATTTCTGTGTAGGAATTCAGGTGTTCACTTGGAATTTATACTTTAAAGTGATTGAGGGTAAAATGTAAGGAGAAAGAAGAAAGCTATGTTGCTGACAGGAGAAAGCACAGAGATTTCCCCATAAATACACTGCCTACACCTGAGCTGTGAGAAGCACACAGATTTCTGGTATAGTGCAAAACTCAATAGCTGAAATGACAAATGGGTCTATGGCTTATGGTGAAGCATTTAATCAGCTCAGGAGTTCAATTGCCAGTGTAGTAAGGGATACCCTCCCATGTGTTTTGCAAATCAATATATTATTTATCTTTCCCTGCACCTTAGGGAGTAATGCTAGTTATAATTATAAAAACAAAACACCAATGGGATAGAATATGCTTTGAGGCAGCATGTAGATACTATAGTCGTAAGCTAAAATGATATGGGAAGTAGGAAAGTTCACATTTAGGCCTAGTAGGTGCCATATCAGAAAATGACAGATATTTTATTTCAGATGCCATTGTTCCTGCTGAAGCAACTTATGTTCACTAGCTTTTTATTTTCGTTTTATGTAGCACTGGTAATATATGGAAAATCCAAAGCTATAACAGTGAGCATGCAGTATACTGAAAATATAGTTATGAGTTGCTGGTGTGTTTTGCTGATGCTAATACCATGGTCACAAAAAAATCCAATTAATTATTTATTTCTATGGGTGACAATGTGGATAATACATGAACAAGTAAAAATTTTGTTGAATTGAATGACAGCTATTTGGAGGTTGATTAGCTAAACTCTGCAGTGAGACTGCCTGCATTGTCATCCTGGCTTCACATACTAACTCATCGTCCAAGAGAAAATCATTTAAACTCTCTGTCTTATCTTCCATTTCTGTGAAATGAGAACAAAAAGATACATATTTCATTGTGATTGTGTGCATTAAACGTGATATAGAGAATATATTCAGTTAGTTAGGGTCCCAAAGGAAATATATGTGGAACGTTCCAATTAAAATAAGTGAGGAAGAGATGATTATCAAAAGAATTAATAACAAAAATGTAGGTGGAGTTTAGAGAAGGCAATAGAAATCGTGCAGGAACTGTGAGCAAATAACAGCAACTCTGCCACTAGCCTAAGACCCAGAGACAAGAAAAAGGGGTCTCTGGAAGCTAAAAGGAGAGTGATGTTAGCGGTATCCATTGTGTTTCAGGAAGATATGATTTATTCTGGCTGCTTAGGCAATGCTTCTCAAGCTTCTGGTTCCAGGATCTTTTTTTTGCTCTTAAAAAGTATTGAGAACATCAAAGATCTTTTATTTATGTGAGGTTATATCTCTCGGTATTTACCATCTTGGAAATTAAAATGTAGACTTTTAAATATGTGGATTACTTTATTTAAAGATAAAAACAATAAGCTCAGGGATCAGCCCACTTTGTCTGTGAAGGACCAGGTAGTAAATATTTTTGGCTTGGTGGACCATAAAGTCTCTCCTGCAACTATTCAGCTCTGCTGCCGCAGCACAAAGCAACCATATACAGTATACAGACCAATGAACATGACTCTATTCCAAAGAAAACTCTACAAAAATAACAGGCAGGCTATTTGCAGATTTCAGATTGGATTTTGTCCATGCACTGCAGTTTGGCAACCCCAGATAAAGCTATTAACATAAACCCATTCACCTGCTAAATCTGCTAATATACATGGCATAGTTACTATGATAAACATTCTCCAATATGGTGAGAAAAGATGCAGTTTCTTGGTTTTATTGATCTCTAATGTCTGGTTTAATAAGAGAGCTGATTCTCAGATCTGCTTCAGCATTAATTTTATTACAATGTTATTTTGGTTGAAGTACAAGTATTTTTCCGTGAATAAGATGCCCTCATGTATAAGACGCCTCCCCCACTTTTCCAACCCAAAGTTAAGAAATCAATATTTTAAACATAAAACAGAACACATTTTTATTTAGTAATTACTGCAGGTAATGTTCACATACCAGTGCTATGATATTATGCAGCATATCACTTTATTCAGCCTCTGTTGCATCACTGCTCTCTTCTTCATCACTATTAGTTCCAGACGTGTCAATTTCTTTAACTTCTACGGTGTCACTGCTGTCTTCTGAGTCACTGTCTATATATATGTGAGATCATCCTCATAAACTGGTGGCATTTTCTGAGCTAACTTTGTTCCTGTACTCATGGCCAACCCTTCTCTCTTCATGAAATTGAAGCACCACTTTGCCCTTTCTGTAAAATCATCAATGCTCATTTCGCTTGCAAACATTCTTGCCTGACATTGAATAAGCTTGGTTGACACACATAAGCCACCCTGGTGCTGCTCCATAATCCAAGTCCAAGCCTCTGCTCCAAATTTGCCCATTTTGCTGGTTTTCCTCATAAGGCTGTCTTCCTTTTGGCATCTTAAGGAGTTGTTCTTCCTGTTTCCTCCACTGTCTGATCAAACACTCAGTGGAAGGAGGTCCAAATTGTCTCTTTGCAGCTCTATTTCCATGCTCTTTTGCATAGCTGATTACATTCAGTTTGAATTTTGCAGAGTAAGACAATCGCTTACTGGTATTTATCTTTTTCTTTTTTTTTTTTTGACATCTTTATGGGCTCAGAACATGCTGTTCCCTGTTGAATCTGCACATTCTCCACCTCCACTTCCAATTACGGCGTGGGCGGAAGTCAATAACAATAAGGCTCATGATTGGAGGAAGCCTGTTTGACAAGGTATGGGCAGCTAGGCATCCGTGGGGCTCCCCCCTCAGCTGACTTTCGTGTATAAGACCCCCCTCGATTTTCAGTCTAGCGATTTTAGAAAAAAATAGCATCTTGTACATGGAAAAATATGACGTATAAAGAATATTCATCCTTACCTATATGTATGCTAGAAAAATAAGGAATATTTTAATAATCTTTTGAGATAATTGCAGATATTCCTTTTTGATACTACATCCAAACTCAAATGGTAGTTGTATTTAAAGAATAGTTGTAATATAGAATCTAACACATCAAATATTTGTTACATTAAAACAACTTATCTTACAAATATTGACAAATTTCATTATACAATATTTTAAAATCACGTTTACTGCTATTACCATTTATCTCAACAGGAAAATCTTTTAACTATTGAGAAGGTACCAAGCAGATACAGCTTTTACATTATATCAATTTTTGCTTGAAAACTTATCACTGACAACAAATATTGTCCATGGTTTCCCTTGATAGGGCAGTTTCACTTTGTTCATTTTCAAGGCAATATCTGCCCAAAAGCTGAGTTTAAATAACCATAGCTTGCAAATCAGTTCTTTCAAGTAAAAATAAAGCAGCTAGTTCAGATTTCCCGTTATATATTTGCCCAAGTGTTTTTCTTCAACAATCCTCAAATGTTGGTGTGCAATGAAAGTGTTTTATTTGTACTTTCCATTTCATCACACAGAACATTAAAAAGATATACATTTAAGAATAGAAATGTAAAACTTTATTTTTATTGTTTCATAAAAACATGATTATACATACAATAATATTATCATGGCTGGGTGCCACTGCCTTGATTTGCGTGCACTAAGTACTGACAGTTTTACTCACTATTGTTTTTGTACCAATAATGCAAATGTCAACAGAGTGAAAAGACAAATAGTATTTTAGTGCTATTATAAAAGTACTTTTGGCCTCACATACCCTTTAAAGGGGTCTTGGGTAGCTCCAAGGACTCATATACCATACTTTAAGAACCACTGTCTTACAGTTTACAAATGAGAAAAAAAAGTGAGACTCCAGAAAAAAGGAAAAAAAAATGGTGTCAAAAACTCAAATAACTTGCCTGTGACAGATCAAGACAAGCGTTTGTATCTCCTAACTGTAACGCAGAGCCCTGCCCAGAGTACCCCGTGGTCTCATTTGTACACTAAGAAATCTTATCAATACTTGTATTACTGACCTGGGAAGATTGTTGGAAGGGTCAAAAAATGGTAAGGAACTTTGAACTGTATAGTCCCTGCTCATTTTCAAGGTTCCAATAATAAATCTCTATCTTAATACTTCTACGTATTGCTTTATTCTCTTCTGAAACATGAGTTTACACCCTGAGGACAGATGTATGACTCTGTGGCAGTGATTTTTAAACAGTGTACTGTGGCAGGCACTAGAATTTTTAAAATTTGCAATACCTGACTAGTTAGTCAGGGGCACGGACCTCTTTTCCATCAGAATGTCCAATAAAAAACTGACAACACCCAACACAATGCCATCCAGTGAGAATGAATCAAAATTATATCTACTTTTGTCAGATTGGCCAAAGATATATTTTTTGATGTGTCACAGAATAATTAGTAATTAGTTTGTGTCTGCCATGAGGTGCAAAAAGTTGAAAATCCCTGCTCTTTACATAGGGCTATAGAAGAACAAAGCAGTGAAACAATTCCGTTAATCCAGAAATTTTGGTGATTTGTTGGCAATTGACTGAGATGGATAGTTAATTTATATTTTCACTTTGCAATTCTTTATTTTCTTATAATTAGGCACCATTCTTCTAACCACCAAATGTAATAATTATGTACTGCTTTTGCTTTTCAAAATTGTTTTAGAAGTGTTACCTAATATTTCAGAATTAAAGACAACTATTTTTCTGAAGCGATTACACTCAAACATGAACAATATTATGTCAATTAGAGCAAGTCAGGCCTCATGCTCAGATTTTAGTAGAAATTAATATAAAAGTAAATTAAAAGCAAATCCATCAAGATTTTAATTAATGCCATTGTTTTTATGCTATAGCTATTCATTTCACTAGGAAATAGAATTAAGAACCAATGATAAATTGTACCTCTACTTATGAAAAATAATTTTTATCTTTCTACATTTTCTATATCTCTAAATAAAAATTGCCGAAACCGGTTTGGCTCAGTGGATAGAGCGTCGGCCTGCGGACTGAAAGGTCCCAGGTTCGATTCCGGTCAAGGGCATGTACCTGGGTTGCGGGCATATCCCCAGTGGGAGATGTGCAGGAGGCAGCTGATCAATGTTTCTCTCTCATCGATGTTTCTAACTCTCTATCTCTCTCCCTTCCTCTCTGTAAAAAATCAATAAAATGTATTTTAAAAAAGTAAAAAATAAATAAAAACTAATTTTATGAAACATCACATGCATATCTCATAATTCATCTTAGTTCTTAAATGTTAATTTCAAACTAAAATTATTTACCACTAAAAATTTTAATTTACTGGGATTCCAGTTCAGTGTTAGTGGAGTTGTAAGAACTTATTTGTGATTGGACTAAGGGGTGATTGGACTAAATAATGCTGTTGATTCCTCAATTTGAGTTCATAATATAGTGATATGCCCACTTTATCTAACATTTGTGAACGTTTCTGTCGGTTCAAATACAATGCGAATTCCCTGTATCCCATTTAACACTGGACATAGCCTGACCATTTTTCAGACATCTGACTCAATTATTGGGTTGTTTTTTCCCGGGTTCCATCTTGCCAGACTATAATTTATAAAAGAAAGTGAAATGGTAAATCCTGGGTTAACATCAGAACTCTTTTGCTATTATAAACAGGGTGTCACCCAAAAACGTACACTCACTTTAACAGCTGATAGCTCAATTGATGCTTCTTTCTTTTCAGATTTAACCCATTGGAATTAATAATACATAATAAGTATACATAATAATATATAGTAAGTATACATCCTGTACTCTTATGTAGAGGTTGATGTTTTGAAAAGTCAAACTGGTCTATTTTTCACAATGAGAATGTATCACTATTACTTTAACATTGAGATTCTAAATATAAAAATAATATCCCTTCATAAATATTCTAGCAAAAGAAAAGGACATAAAAACTATACATAAATCCAACACTACAAATATTTTTTGCTATCATTTGACTGTTTTCTTTTAAATGGTCCTCTCAGACAATTATTTACACAGTTGTAATATAGCATATTATGATATTTGTATGCACATTTCCTTGATAATATCATAAACATATATCATGTGTTTATGATACACTGGCTTACTAACTAATCATTTTAATAGATAACTTTCCACTGGAAAGATATACCATAAATTCAAATTTTAATTTTACATTTTCAAATAGAGATTAAAAAAATTTTGTGGGAAATGGGAAGAGGAGCTTAAAAGTTATGAAAGAAGTTAGAATATTGCTTTATTATAGGTGATTTATTTTAAATAAGATGTACAAACAACGTAAATTGATGAACAAAAACAAATGTAGAGACAGAGAAGCATCGATCAGATGCTCAAAACTCAGAGGGAAAGCAGGGGAGGGTGGGGATGAGGGGGAAAGATCAACCAAAGGACTTGTATGCATGCATATAAGCATAAGCGATAGATGTGGACAACAGGGGGTGAGGGTGAGGGCAAGATTGGGGGGATGAGGGGACATTGGGGGGATAAGGACACATTTGTAATATCTTATTCAATAAAGGGGAAAAAATAAGATGTACAACAAAGTTAGATGTACAACAATATATACCTGACCAACATTGATTATATACTAATTATCTGTCTGAAATATTGGTATAAGGATTGATGGGAGCCAATTCTTATTTGTAAATTCAAATTAATTTGGAATAAAGCAAAAAAATAATGTGGGTCATATATGTGGGTCATATATATGTTTGTTCAACAAATATGTAGTAAGTAACAAATACATTTAAGATAAAATATTGCGATAACTTAAGATTCAGATAAATCTTGCCTTTAGAGCTTGATACACAAGAAAGACATGTACATATCCACACACCGACACTCACACAAATGGAAATCTTAACTAATTAAAAATGAAGTAACTAGAATATTATATGTGACACAGATGTTTTCAGAAAAGGAAGAAAACATTTCCTGTGTGTGTAACATTTAGGCAAATATGAGTGATTATATGGAACAGTATTTTATACTAATCCTTTAGGTTTTTGCAGAATTTGAACATGAGGAGATAGAAGATAGAGGAAAGGCAATTTCAGGCAGAAAAAAAGAATAAGAATAGGTAAGGAGGAAATTACAGAAGATATAGGAGGATAGTAAATTCACAGAGATTTTTAAAAAATCAGTGCTGCTCTATTAGTACAAAAAATGGCATAAGGAATATAGTCAATCATATCATCAAAACTATGCATGGTGTCTGATGGTGCTAAATTTATCAGAGTGATCACTTTGTAAGTCCTATAAATGTCCAATCACTATGTTGTATATCTGAAACTAGTAAATTATTGTATGTCAACTGTAATTAAAAAGTAAAAACCATTAAAAATAAAATAAAATACTGTCACAAATTGATTATAGGAATGTCTTTTAAGAAAAAGAATGAATGAATGAATGAATGAATGAATGAATGAATATATAAATGCATAAAACATTATGTGGGGGTAATAAAATAAGAATGTTTAGGAATTATGAGGAAGCAAGTTAAGAGGTGAGAGAGATGATATCTCCAATGCAATGGATACTGATAGTAAATCCCAAATTCCTTCATCAGACTGTAAATTGTTTAGTAGCCAAAACTATACCTTTATTTCAATACTCTATCAATGTTTGTCAATGCCATATTTCTGCCTAGTAAAGTGTCTGGCACATAGTAAATGTTTAGTATTTGTTGAATGAGAATGATATTCAATATACAATTTATGAAAAACTTTTCAGATATCCACCAATTAGAAAAAGAAACAATAGAAAAATTTAATGAATTTGAGAAAAAAATTAGGGTAAAGCAGTGCCATGTGATGAGTTTAGGAAAATAGAAGTGGAACACTATTAAATTTTGGAGAAAGAGAAGAAAGTTAAGACCCTGGTATTTATCTAGAAGATTGTCTTTAGTTACATATAAAAAACTATGTTGTTTCCACAGGATGATAATGACTAGAAGAATCAAAAGGATCAATAGATTTCATCATTAATATATTGAAAGTAAGCAATTTTATATCAGAAAATATGATACAAATAATGTAAATATATTTATTTTACCATAATAACATTTCAGGTTATAAGTAGAATGATGATATCTGTGGGTTATGGGCAGGGGAAGGACTGACTTTGAATTTGGGGTTATAATGATGGTAGCAGAGTGTTTTATAAGATTTAAAGATTCCTTTGATCAGAGGAGAAAACATAAAGACACTGTGATAGATGAAAAGCAGAATTGTTTACTCCCAAAGAAGAGAGGGCTACCAACTTGGACCACACACAGGAGCTTCTACTCAGGGACAGGATAACAGCAAGTTGGAACTCCAGGAGGCAAGTAGGGCAGGGTTAGCTAGGTTTATCAGGCTCCTCGTGGATTGGCTAATCTGAATCATTTTTCTGACTCCTGGGCATACGGTTCTCCCTAGTTGACTGATACCTGGGCAGGGAAGATTGGAGCTGGGACATAGTGGCCTAGAATGTGAAAGGAAAGTGGTTAGAGTGCATACTTTATCAGCTGTTTAAGAACACTGACCGGCCTCTAATCAGACAAGGACTTTCAAAATTGGAACTTTCAAAATTGAATGAAGACAGCATTATAAAAACAAACAAACAAAAAAACCCCAAAATGCTATTTTACAAAGGGGCTATGCATGGATAAGAGGGTACTTAGGAGGAGGTGGTAGAATTGTCTCATGTGTTGTGAATTGGAGGGAAAGGGTTTGTACATTAGTTTATATGTGAAAGATTTTTTGTGAACTGTGGTTTATGGATGAGTTATGTCCTCCAGATGAGGTTATCAAAGAGGTGGCTAGTCCAAGAAATGTAGATAGTCCCAAACAAGAGGAACCCAAAGAGGCCGCACCAAGACACATCCTAATAAAAATGTCAAAGGTTAAAGACAAAGAGAGATTCTTAAAAGCAGCAAGAGAAAAGCAGTTAGTTAGCCACAAGGGAGCTCCCAAAGGACTGTCAGCTGACTTCTCAACAGCAATTCTGCAGGCCAGAAGGGAGTGGCAAGAAATATTCAAAGTGATGAATAGCAAGGACATATAACCAAGATTACTCTATCCAGAAAAACTCTCATTTAGAATTGAGGGTCAGGTAAAGAGCTTCATAGACAAGAAAAAGCTACAGTACATCACCACCAAAACAGTATTACATGAAATGTTGAAGGGTATTCTTTGATGATGATGATGATGAGGAGGAGGAGGAGGAGGAGGAGGAGGAGAAAAAAGATAAAAAATATGAACAATAAAATGGCAATAAATATATATCTATCAACAATTGAATCCAGAAATCAAAATACTAGTAAATGAACAAGGAATCCAATGAACAAAATAAACTGATGAATACTAGTAAAATAGAACCAGAGGCATGGAAATATGGAACAGACTGAGGAATCTCAGAGAGAAGGGGGGGAGGGGAGACTAAACGAAGAACATATATCCATGTAGGCATTACCTATGGACACAGACAATAGGGTGGTAAAGGCCTGGGATGGGATGAGAACCAGGTGGAGGGGGAATGCTGGGAAAAAGAGGACATCTCTAATACTCTCAATAATAAAGGTTTTTAAAAAGTACAAGAGGTGGCTAAAGTTTCCTGAGAAGAGTCTTTTTTATAGGGCATTTGCTTAAAGGTAGAGGGATGTCAGTCTTTGGTCAAATCTTCCAGTGGGGGCAGTTTGAGAAGCACTTAGGCAGACAGTGGGTGATAAGATGCTATATGCATGCTAAATGACAAATCCTTAGACTTTTCAAGGTCTCTGCTCTTGAGGAGTTAACAATTTAGTTCCATATTGTCATAAAATACTTGATGACAATTGTTGTAGTGGAAGCTTTCCCCAAGCTCTATAAAATCAACTTTATAGTTCCCTGAAACTTCCCCATGTAATAATAATTATTGGCCTATATTTTTTCTTTTCTCTCCTAAGAGCGCCTCACAGTTTTAATAGTATTGTTTCTCTGACAAGTCTTATGGGTATTTTATGGAAGTTAATATTGGTTTTCTCGAAATCACCTAAACAACATTCAAAAATAAATAAAAGAGCACCTGCTTCTTGATATCCTATAGCTCTTCATAGCAATAGCAAATCATTGCTTTTCCATGCATTTTGCCAGGAAAGCACCTACTTGTCCTGATGGCACCATTATGGAATGGTAACCTCAAACACATTACAAGTGTAGCCTGAAGATACTAATCACTTTGAAAATGCCTAAGATTTAGAGCTCAGCAAGAGAAAACTCCTATACCATGCAAACTATTCAAATGAGTTAAATGCTTCCTAGCAATGCTTTCGAATCAAGATTTCATCTCTGTTCTTTCTTTTGATTCACTTGAGATAAAGAAATATGCATTATGAAAACATGCATATGTAATTCACGAAATGGTCAGTAGTTTTCTAAGAACACAATAGGTACTATGCTAAGGATGAGCTAATGGGCTACATTGGAGGAAAAAAAACTTTATGAAAGTGCTTTTCTCTATTCATGAATGCTAGGACAGCTTTTCTCCTGAACTTATTGGCGAGGGACACATATGATCCAAACTCCAGTGTAGGGACGTGCCAGCCAGCTGAGAGACATCTGAGTTTAGAGGCAAAGCTAAGAATTTGTCAGGTAGCAAGGATATAGCATCTTACCACCCACTGTCTGTCATAATGAATCAGGCTCAGATTTGATTCTGTTAACTTCCAGATATAAATATTAGAGAATACTTTTATTATTTGTCAAAGAGAAACAGGAGGGGAGGGGAAACATTGCTTCTATAGATAAGATTGTTGAGTAAATCATTCAGACAGACTCTTCCTCCATGGCCTGCTTGCCTTATTTTGTATATATTCCATGATTAGTAACCTTATGGTTTGCTCAAAAGCTCAACTTGGGAATTATTAAAGGAGTCTTACGGTAGATTTTAGAAAGTTAATATTATCTGATTTTTATCCACTATTGAACCACTTATTTGTTGAGATGAATCTACTGGCCCAGATTCTAAGACAGGTAAATTTTAAGTCTATGAGGCTTTGTGCCTGGACAGGTTTGCTATTCTCAACAAAATCAGAGTTTTGCTTAAAGAAAAAAATAGATTCTCCCCTCCCCCCCCCCCGCCACAATATCTCCTATCCTATATAATAAAGAGCTAATTTGTAAATGGTGTCACATTCTCATGCCATCACGCTGTAATGGCTCAGAAACTCAACACTGGGGAGAGAGAAAAGGTGACCAGCCAGGCTACGGCCCAGGGAGGGACAAGCTGCCTGCTCCGTGGTCCCAGGTGCCAGCAGCTGCACCTGTGCCTGTGGCCCGGGAGAGGGACAAGCCACCCCCCCCCCCCCCATGGTCCCAGGTGCCTATGGCTGCAGCCCAGGAGAAGTTGTCTGCCCACAGTCCCCTGTGGCTGTGACCAGACTGGGTGAAGCCAGCCTGGGTCTTGGGTGCCTGCATCCAGCCGGTGGAGGGCATCCTGGGTCCCGGGTGCAGGGCGAGGCAGAGGCAGTTAGGGGCAATCAGGCTGGTAGGAGAGCAGTTAGGGGCGATCAGGCAGACAGATAGAGGTGGTTAGGGTGATCAGGCAGGCAGAAGTGGTTAGGGGCGATCAGGCAAGCAGGCAGGCAAGAGAGCGGTTAGGATCCAGTGGTCCTGGATTGCGAGAGGCAGTCGGATATCCCCTGGGCGGGTCCTGGATCAGAGAGGGTGCAGGCCGGGCTGAGATCCCCCCACCCCGCCCCTATGCACGGATTTCATCACTGGGCCTCTAGTTTCTTCAATAATTCCCCACAATCAGCATACTTCATATGCTCTGCTATTTATCCTGAATTGGTGACTAAGGTCACTGTTGTTACCACAGGGCAGTTCAACCTCTCCTTCTTACTCCTGCTTCCTTGTGTCTCAGTGGTATTTTTCCTCAGAGGATGTCTCCAAAAGTCTTGTGCGCAGGATGTTCTAAAACTATATATCACCACAAGGACAAGTTACTGGATGAAAGCTACCCCCAGAAAGGGACCACAGCCTCGGTCAAGGCAGCTTTCTTTGGCTGAGGGCAATTCCTGGCCACTGCCTTGATCTCACAGCCAATGTCCCTTCCTCAGCCCTAAATGTCATAAGGTTGACTGTGATGGTCTTTTTCATGTGTCGACTTGGATAGCCTAATGTCCTCAGCTATTTAATCAAATACCACTACTACTGTGTGTGTTTCTTTGAAGGTTATTTTGTAGATGTGGTTAAAGTTCATAATCAGTTGACTTTAAGTAAGGCAGATTATCCTCAATATTCTGGGTGGGTCTGATTTAATCACTTGAACGGTTTTTAAAATGGAACTGAGATGCTTTGCAGAAGAATTTCCACCTGTAGACAGAAGCTTTAGCCCATGTCCAAGATTTCCAGCCTGCTCTACAGATTTGGGTCTTTCCTAGTCAACCTCCATAATCATGGAAGCCAATTCCCTACAACAAATCTCTTAAATATAATCTCCTACTGATTCTATTTCTTTGATTGCACTTTGCCTGATAGAGTGACAAACCACAGCATCCATTGGTAATATCAGTTCTATTTCCATAGTAATTAGAGTTATTTTCCCATTCTAGGATGGGAACCCCTATTCTTTCATTTCCTATTGGTCTCTTTGCATAAGGAGTCTGAAGTAAGTGTGGGTTCCATAGATTATAGTTTATAGGACTCTTATTCTGTCCCTAGATTAGAGTACAATCATGTACTGCTTAACAACAGGCATACATTCCAAGAAATGTATCATTAGACCATCTCATCACTGTGTGGAAATCATACCGTCATACACAAACTAGAGGCTGTAGCCTACTACAGTAATTACCTGTGCTATACTTTTCTATGATTGGCAGCTCAGTAGGTTTATTTATATTAGCATCACCACTAACACTTGAGTATGGTCGTATAAGCCCTGAGAGTTGGCTTTTCTTTTTGTGATTCAAGTTCCCAACTTAAGGTTTGATGATGTAACCACTTCAATGAGGCATCCACTTCAATGGAGGCTATTCAATAGACACATTACTAGCCGCAGGGCTACACAAAGATCAAGGCCACCTCCCCTCATTGAGGCTCCTTTGTTTTAAAGATCTTGGTTGATTTCTACAACTGACCATTTGAGTTACTTGTTTTTGTTTTTTTTTATCCCTGTCCACACTATATTTTAAATCTACCAATAAGGAATGAGCCCGAGAAACTCTAGGCCTCCACCCCTACACAATAAACACAGAACCTAAGCCCATTCTGTCCTTTTCTCTCTCTCCCTCACTCCCTCAACAAGATCTTGCTGTGCTCCCTAGCATGCCCAGGACCTGTAAGTAATAAACTATTTTCTTCTTTAAAGTTTCCTAATGGTCATTTCTAAAGGGTGCCATGCAGTCATAATAAGAACCAAAAGGGTTGGTTTAGAAGCTACTATGTTAGATGCCTGTGACTCACTAGATAATAGAAATTTTTCAGCTGCATTATAATCTTATGGGGCCACCATTGTATAGGCAGGCAGTCTGTAGTTGATCAAAACATTGTTAAATGGCACATGACTAAAATTGTGGAGGCGTGCACCACAGATTTCCCAAGTGAGCATCAAAAGTGATGACAAGTGAGATTATTCCTACTCCTATATATATTTGTCCATGAACCCAGATTCTGCATTTTGTGGACATAGCATCAGACAATAATTCTTAATTTAGGGTACACTGTCATGGGAGATGGGTCCCCATCATCTCAGACACATTTCTAAGATGCCACCTCACCTTTACTAATAAATGATTATTCTCTTGCCCTATCAAGTTGGCAGCTTTTGAGTGGTACAGTGTGTGTAGACAGACCCTGGTCATGTACTCACTGCAAAACCTCTTTGCTTTGGATCCCTTAGTCTGATATGAGGTTATATAGTGTCATGTGTTTGCTGATCACACAAGTTTTAAATAGTCTGAGAGTGATGCTGATTGAGGTATTGGGGGTAGAAAAGGCAGACACAAACCTGTGCTGAATATAGTAAAGATGAATTGCTGAATCTTCAGGGTGAAATGACCTAATTCATCAACTTGCCACAACATCACTGGTTGGTTTCCTTAAGGAATGGAGTCATTTCAAGGGTTTAGCATTGTTGGTAGATGCTCTTATGTTTTTTGCCCATTCCTACAGTCCCATCAACATCTATGTTCCCCAAAACTTTGTCCTCAACCTCCCAATCTTTCTTCTTCCAAGATCTTGCGTACTGTCCATGAGTCTTCTTATAGTATTCCTACCTCAGAATATTTCTTTTTCCACACAAATTAGATGAGCAGATTCACCGACCAATAGTCTGTCTACTGGAAAGAGTGTGACCTTGTTATATATAATTTCTGGAGGCTGAGAATTTAACCCCTATTATAACTCTTCTACAACTATAAATAAATCCTGGGCCTATGGAGCTTCTGTGTCCTTTGGTTAAAGAAGGTAAAAGTAATCTTTATCTGTTGGCAAAAGAAGGTAAAAGTAATCTTTACTTGTTGGCAAGGAAGTTCTGCCAAGGAAGATCAACAGCTTTAAATTGATGACTAATCGCCCTCAATCTTTTATTGTCTTTCTATAATGTATAAATTGCCCCAGCAACAGGGACATGGTCCTTATCATTACTATTTTTCAAAATTTATCAACTGTTTGAGATATTTTATCTACCTGTGAATTTCCTGTTCTCATTGTCCTACCCAAGGGACCATCATTAAAAGTTTTACCAGTTTCTTTTCCTAATTATCATCTAACTTCAAAATGCCAATTTACAGTCTGCCTTCTACAACTACTTTGGGCACCAATTGGATAATTTCCCAGGGAAACAGATTTGGAGATCCTGAGATTTGCAGGCAGCAGGTGTATTGGGAAGGATTGGGGTTATTTCTGGAACACCCACGTGAGGGAGTGAGGAAAGCAGGAGTTGGCAGGGGGAAAAGCTGAACTACATGCATTCATAATAATGGCCTCAGTCAATCCTATGGGGAGCTCTGGAACAGGGATGGCCCGAGATTTTTGCTCCATCAAGCAGTAGACTGGGTTATTGTACTGGGTTTCTCATACAGATAATGTATGAGAATTGTTTACCCAATAAGGGATTCAAAGTTGCATTAGCAGGCAACACCCTTGGCAGCTGAAAAATGGAGGTCCTCAGTCCAGAAGTGGCTTCCTGAGCATCCAATCCAAAACAGGTAATCAAAATGATATTAATTTAGAAGTTCATTTTTATAACACTATGTTCTTCCTTATTTACTTATAAAATAGGCGTTGGGACTTCAAACTCATGAGGTTTTAAAACAACATTTTCCATTTAGAAATTGAAAGATCTTCACTTCATCAGTTAGAAAAGATAAAGAAAATGGAGGTCCCAGAAGTCAGTCTCTAGGTGGTACTGTAACCACATCCCGACAGCCAATAGAAAATGTTACTAGATTTAGTTGCCACCCTCACACCCTTTAGAACTAGTTTGAACCTAAACAACTGTAAGCACAGTTGTAAACACAGTTGCTCTATATCCTAAACATAAGATTCCATAAGTTTGCAACATGTTCTGGAATCAATTACCTGTGACCTGTGGCTCAATAACTTAGGGAAACAATAGATAACACCTCAATGTCTTTGTTCTTCCTCATAGAAAAAAGTAAAGAGAAAATGATCATGAGGGAATAATTAATAGGTGGGCTTTGCAGAAAACAATAAGAACTGAGACCCTCCCTGAATCCCGCCCTACCCCATTCTGGTCACATGTGATCATCCAATGGCTCTACAAGTCTGCTCACGTTCTTGAGATCTTATCAAGGAACTAGAAACCATAGAAGTCTACCATAAGTCTCCTCCCATTCCCCTTCTGGGGCTTAAAAACCCCTAAGTCATTTCGGCCAGCAAAATGGATTTGAAGCATTTCTAAGTCTCCCATCTTTTCAGTTAACACCCTCTCAATCCAGATACCTTTCTTTGCTCCAAACTCTGACATTTTGGATTTTTGGCTTTGTGAAGCATCGGGTACATGAACCAGAGTGTGGTAACAGTGCCTCAGGGTGTAAGTAATAGGTATCTTACAATATGTCTAATCTTCTGAATACAATTAGAAAGCCAAAAGTTGTTTCATGTAAATAAAAATAGAACCACGAAGCTTAGAATGAAGTGTTTTTAACTATAAGGAGAAATGGAATTCCTAACTCATAATGACCAATTCACATATTTCCCCTATGTAAGTAGATCAGATTATTCATGAAAATAAGACCTCTGAATACATTTTTTTAAAATATATTTTATTGATTTTTTACAGAGAGGAAGGGAGAGGGATAGAGAGAAACATCGATCAGCTGCCTCCTGCACACCCCACACTGAGGATGTGCCTGCAACCAAGGTACATGCCCTTAACTGGAATTGAACCTGGGACCCTTGAGTCCGCAGGCCGACGTTCTAGCCACTGAGCCAAACTGGTTAGGGCTCTGAATACATTTTTAAACTATTAATTAATATTTTGCCATAATTTTAGCAGTTATGTATCTCTGAAAAAGAATTCATTACCTGTATCAACATTTTCACAAATCATAAGTCACATTCCATTACAAAGAAGCTTAGCAGAATTGTTTGATCACCATAATATCAACATCAGATTTCCTCATTTTATTGCGATGAATAACACTTTAGAAGTTCTAAGCATTTCTCTCCCTAAATCTAATAACATTTGCTGTTTTCCATTTACATGTGGTTAGGCTTAAGTGAATACTTAATCAAAAATGAGTATTTGCTGCTGTTTGATATGTGAGTAGTATAAATGTCATTATACTGTGTAATTTTGTATGTGGGAAACATTTATGTGAGGAAAGCACTACTATTTAGTTTATATATAGTCTGTTCTAAATGATCAAACTATGATGAAATTATTTAGAAAGGTGTGTGTCCTTTAAGAAAATTCACTTTTAACAAAAGGTTAACACATCCTTATTGCTAATGAGGAAAGGACAGAGAGACAGCCCCAAAACTGGAAATAATCTAAGAAAAGTTGTTTCTTTGTTTCCTACTTCCCTTCTTTCTTGCTTTCCCGCTCTCTCTCTTTCTTTCAACCCACTTTACATATTCAATTCTCTTTCAAGGACAAAGAATAACTTGTTTAAATAAAGATATAAGTAAATATATCTGTTAATGTATTTTTACAATTATATATATGATACAAAGGTTTATATTAATTAGGGTGAGTGCAATAATTTATCTATCCACGATAAATATTACTTTATTAGATTAAGTCATTATAAAACTTGAGTTTCACTGGGAGACCAATGAAAAAGTGTGACTTTTGAGAAACCTTTTTCTAAATATGATATAGGGGCAGGGAAGTGAAGTTAGAAACTTAGAACAGTATAAAGAATGGAGGTGGGAATCAATTAGAACAAAATTTAGTAAACAATGTCTGAAATATTTTGGTGCTAAACTGTATGTTACTGTCTGCTGGTTGAGACCACGGACAAGTGTGAAAAAGTATACCGCCTGGAAATGATTTATGTGAGTAAAATGAAGTGTTAGCCCTCCCTCCACGACAGCTGTGAAAGGTTTAAGAACTGGGGCAGATGCAGTAAAAGTGCAGGTGGGTTTAAGAGGTGACATGTGTTCATGTCATATACTCTCTGCTTCCTCTATAAAAAAATGAAGTAATGCCATTTGACCTTTTTGAGAGAGACAGCCGCAGGAAGCTGCAATGGACTTGAGGATATGGTGAACATTTGGAATAAGTGTTGAGAAGGATGAAGAAGAAACTGCCGCTTACAAAGTAAAAATAATAATAAATAATAAAAATGCCCAGTAATATCGAAGGTACATCCATAATTGGGTACCTAAATGTATACTGAAAGCTATCCTTTCTGATATATTTTTTTTTGCAAGGGTTGTGAGCTACCCCAGCTGCACGTAGAGTCTATGCTTTGTTATACTGGTGCAGCAGAGGAGAATTTTTGCACGAGCAAAGAGGTTGAAGTTATAAGTAAGAAATCAGTTGGCTCAGTTTGGAAAAGGTAAGGATGAGCAATATTCATTTGGAGAGTATAAGACACAGTAAGAACTTCAAATGGAGTGTCAACATTCAAAAAAACAATTTTTTTTTCACTTTAGTTTTATGGTGAAGTGTTGAAATGTGCAATTAGCTCATGGTAGATTTGTATTCTAATGACCTATTAACTTAAATATTCAATCAATCAAATCATTATATTCCCCAACCAGTCTAGATAAACAGGACCTTGATATATGCCTTTGTGTCAGATAAGTATTTCAGAAACCATTGAAATCCAAATCAAATCCCGTTTTTTCCCATAGTATGAGTCACTGGAACTCTTGAGATTTATAATACTTTACATACACCAGAGGGCAATTAGTGAGAACACAAGGTAATTGAAAGAAGATCTGCATTTAAATACCAAATACAATTACTGCTAAATTCTGTTTGAATTTATTCCATTAATTACCAGAGTCACTGTGCCTCATCTTTCAAATGTTTCCTAACTCAAAGTTACTACTCTCATAAAGGTGACTTTGATGAGACCTTATCGGGTCATAGATAGGTAAATCTTTCATGAAAATGACTGGTTTTATATATTGCCCCATCTCGTGTTAGTGTCTGCTCTATATTAAATACTATCATTTAATAGTTGTTATGTACCAGGCACAGTGATATAAAAAGCATGATGTAAGCATTTATCTCATTTAAACTTCACATCAGAATTATTATTATTTTATAGTTATTTTCCACATGAGAAAACTAAGTCTAGGGAGATTAAAGGACTTGACCTAAATCACATAGCTGATAACCACTTCCTTTATCTGAATAAATCGATCTGATTCTTAAATCCAAGATTTAAACATTCTGCAATTCCACTCACATCTCATTCCTTCCACATACTATTTTCCCCGTCTCCACTGGCAGTAGCCTTTTAAAGCAAATTATAGATTCGGAGCAATACATTTCAGACACTGATTCTCCCAAAGTTATTCAGACAAGATCCCTACTTATATAGTCTGCTAGACTACTGACCTTCTGAACCCATTTCCTGTTTATTACCTGCCTGCTATCCTTCTAGATTTGGCATGAAGAACTCTCAAGTCCTTCTAAAAGTTTTAGCATGAATCAATCCCATCAATATCCCAGATAGAATATTCTGGATGTTTTGTCCTTTAGAATCTAATCTGTTTGCCAGTTTCTGTAGTGAAGTCCACCTAGTTCCTTTGAGTTGGATATAATTATGTAGGGTGTCTCAAAAATGTATACACACACTTTGAATAATTATAAAGGCAGTGTTTATTAAAATACATTTCATTTTCAAAATTAAGCTATCAGCTTTTAAAGTGCATACATTTTTGGGGAAGACTTTGTATATTCAGACATTATAATATATACATAAAAACCTTCCTTTAAGATTAGCTTCATTGAAATAAAGTATCATTATTGCATATACACACACACACACACACACACACACACACACACACATATATATACATACACTAGAGGCCCAATGCATGAAATTCATGCATAGGTAGGGTCCCTATGCCTGGCTGGTGATCAGGGCTGATCTGTGGGGCAACCGGCGGGGTGGTTGGGGGGGCCCCTACTGGCACCTGCCTTGGCCGGCCTGGCGCTACCCGCTCGCTGGCCCAGCCTCTGCTGCTGCCACCGGTTGCCTCCCTTTGCGGGGCGACTGGTGGGGTGATCGGGGCCCCCCCCAGCTGGCACCCACCTTGGCCAGCCTGGCACTGACCACTTGCCAACCTCACCCCCCTGCTGCCGCTGCTGGTTGCCTTCCTCTGCGGGGCGACTGGTGGGGTGATCAGCAGGCCTCTGCTGGCATCCGCCTTGGCTGGCCTGGGGTCTGCGGGCTGGGGGCAGCTCCTGTGTTGAGTGTCTGCCCCCTGGTGGTCAGTGTGTGTCATAACAATCGGTCTTTCTGCCATTCGGTTGATTTGCATATTAGGTTTTTATTATATAGGATATATATATATATATATATATATATATATATATATATATATACATATACACACACACACACACACACACATATACATACACACACACACACACACACACACATATATATATTTTTTAAATGAATCCTCACCTAAGGATATGTTTTTTTTAATATATTTTATTGATTTTTTACAGAGAGGAAGGGAGAGGGATAGAGAGCTAGAAACATCAATGAGAGAGAAACATCGATCAGCCGCCTCCTGCACACTCCCCACTGGGGATGCGCCTGCAACCAAGGTACATGCCCCTGACCGGACTCGAACCTAGGACCGCTGAGTCCGCAGGCCGACGCTCCATCCACTGAGCCAAACTGGTTAGGGCTAAGGATATGTTTTTATTGATATTAGAGAGAGAGGAAGAGAGAGAATGAGAAAGAGAGAGAAACTCCGATGTGAGAGACAAACATTGACGGGTTGCTTCCCGTACACACCCTGACTGGGGTTAGAACCCAGAACGTAAGCACATGCCCTGACCAGGAATTGAACCTGCAGCCTTTTGGTGTACAAGATGACGCTCCAAACCGCTGAGACACCTGGCCAGGGCCATTCTGACTTAAATTTATTTCCTATGGCATTGTGCAAATTATTAACTATAACTCAAATAAATGGCAAATCTATGACAAATGTTACACTTTAAAGAACATTGTAGCAGCAAGTATACATGAGGACTATTTTGGGCAGACTGGCACATACATTAACAAAGCCCTTCTGTGATATGAGAGCACATGATGTTTATAACCAGGAAACCATGACAGTGAAATAAAAGCAGCAGTTTTTCTTCCCCAAATACAGTGTTCTTACAATTGGATTATGTGCAACCAAATCCACTTGCAATGTTTTCCAGAATTATTGGTAATTGAAGAGTAAAGAAAAAAAATTTAGTGGGGAACAGAGAGTGGTTACAAGTTAAAGATTTATTAATAAGTAAATAAATTATTCTGTTTCAAAAAGAAGTTTGTTCACAGTCACTAGGAATAGACATCTGAGGAATCCTGCTTTCTGAACTATTTTTTCTGTTTTTCTGACTAGACATTCCTGGAAAGCAAAGACCAGGTTGGCTATGGTTTTTGATTAGCATGAGAGTCTTATTGCTGCAAACATTGTTGCAAAAAACAAAGGGAATTTCTTTAACATAGACTGCATTGAGAGTTAACTATGGCTGCCTTCTTCACTTCCACATGTTTAACTGAAGTCTTCAATGTTTATACTCTTCTAATAATACCAACAGCACTCATTGTTTACAGTGTAGCGTGCTTTCAGCTTATGTTATTTTATTAAATGCTTACTTCTCTCATATTAGACACATCATTAAACAAAATCAAATATTTGGATATATATTAAAATGCTTGGGAATATGAAACTATAAGATTTTTGCCTCTATGTTTCATTGCTATTGACCTAAAGATTAACTTATTAATAGTATCGAAAGGATGATTATAAAAAATGTTTATTTTGCCCTGGCCAGTGTACTAAGTGGTTAGAGCATTAGCCTGAGCAACAAGACATCGAGGGTTCGATTCCCAGTCAAGGGCACATTACTTGGATTGTAGGTTCAATCCCAGCCCTGGTCTGGTCAGGGTGGATGCAGAAGGCAACTGATTGATGTCTCTCTTATATTAATGTTTCTTTCTTTCTCTCTCTTTTTTTCTCTTTCTCTCTCCACCCCCACCCACCCTCCTTTCCACTTTCTCTAAAAATCAATGGAAAAAAATATCCTCAGGTGAAGATTAACAACAACACAAAAACATTTCTTTTGCCAACGTCATAGATATGATAATTAACAATTATAGTATTTCACAGTAAAACCTTCGGTTTATCAGTAATACTTTCCATAGGATGAGCAAATTCCTCAATAAAAATCTCATGTTGAATGAGAATAATTTGATAATGCATTTGAATTAATAGGATGATATAAAACTTATGACTAAACTATTTCCTTTTTCTAAATAATTAGGTGCAAGTTAAATTTTGATGACTAGTAAAGATTAAGATGATTATAAAAAAGTTTTATTACAGTATAGGTAAATAGGACAACAAGTGAAAGAAGACAATCAACATTCCTTTCATTTTTCCACTAGTCAATAGAAGTACAGCTCATAGGAATGTACAACATCGATAGATATAGAAAAAGGAAAAACTCTTTACTAATACTGAGAAGTAAAAAGTGAGCTGAGCCAAGAATGTACATAAATATATAATTAAACATATAATTAATTTACATTTTATATTGGGATTTATTTTTTACCAAGCTTATTCTGAGGGATACATAATACCATAGGTAATAACTACTAATATTGCAATAAAAAATACATGTACTCCAACAAGGATATCTTTCTTACTCACCCTCTATTCTCAGTGAGGGTTTAACAAAGTACTCACCCTATATGTCCAGTGGTGATCTGGGCCACATAGTCACTCATGGACTTAGGCTGATAGAATTTTACCATATCTGTGGCAGGAAATAGAGAACCATAATTAAATTTTTCTTTTACTCTTTCATCCAAGAAGTAAAAGACAAGGATTGTACTATTTATGAGAATTATAGGTATATATGCATATCTATCTATTTCAGAGACAATAATTATATACATGTAAATAAATAAAACCAGGTAGTTGACTTTGTTCTCATTTACAAAAGAATTTTCCATAATTTATAAAACTAGAAAATCTGGAAAATGGAGAAGCCACCACTGAAATCCAAGTCTTCCTGGTATATTCTCTTTCTAATATACCACATTATATCAGCAGGTTAAGAAATAATTCAAAATATATTCACACATGCCAACTTTCTGTTTTTGATTAGAATTACAAAGAAAGGTCTTTAAGAAAAGATTGTATTTGCTAAATCATAAAGTTATGTCACTAATTACAAAAGTAAAATATGGAGGAGAGTCTGAAGAGAAATGTGTATTTGGATAAGTGTTAGTGCCATATGATCAAAGTGTCTTTTAGTGAGAAAGAGTTGAAGAAAAAAAATCAAGAGGAAGGCACACTTCCAAACTCTTTATCTGAAGCCAGAATTACCCTAATCCCAAAACCAGATAAAGACACTACAAAGAAAAAAAATTACAGGCCAATATCCCTGGTGAACATATATGCTACAATCCTCAACAAAATTCTAGCAAATTGGATCCAGCATTATATTAGAAAGATCATACACCATGACCAAGTGGGATTTATTCTGGGAACGCAAGGCTGGTACAATACCTGCAAATCAATAAAAAAATTTATAGACAAAAATCACACAATCATATCAATTGATGCAAAAAAGGCATTTGACAAAATCCAAGACCCTTTCCTGATTAAAAAAAAAAAAAAACTCTCAGCAAAGTGGAAATAGAGGACTCATACCTCAACATAATAGAAACCTTATATGACAAACCTACAGCCAACATCATACTCAGTGGGCAGAAACTAAAACCATTTCCCCTAAGAACAGGAACAAGACAGGGATGCCCACTTTCACCACTCCTGTTCAACATAGTACTGGAAGTGCTAGTGATAGCAATCAGACAAGAAGAAATAAAAGGCATCCAAATTGGAAAAGAAGAAGTGAAATTGTCATTATTTGTGGATGACATGATACTGTACATAGAAAACCCAAAAGACTCCATCAAAAAACTACCAGACCTAATAAATGAATTTGGCAATGTAGCAGGATACAAAATTAACACCCAGAAATCTATGGCTTTTTTATACAACAACTAGAGGCCCGGTGCATAAAATTCATACACTGGGGGCTGGGGGTCCCTCAGCCCAGCCTGCCCCCTCTCAGAGTCTGGGAGCCCTCAGTGAATGTCCTATTTTTGATTAATTTTCTCATCTTCAAAGTAATCACATAATATTTTGTGAGTTGTAAATGATAGCATATGTAAATTTCTTAGTTTATTACCTATTGTTCTCAGTAAGTGAAAGACACCATCATCCCTTCAAATAGCAAGCCAGATACCTAAATCTCTTGAGATTTCTTTTTACCTTTACTCAATACACCAAATCTATCTCTAGGTCCTACTGATTCCATTCTAGTATCCAAATTCAATGGCTATCTCTATCTTTTTAATGCCAGATCCCACAATCCAGCCTGCCTTTCATCTTTTCCTAGAATTTGGCAATAACATATTAGTCCTATTGCATCCATTCTATTTTATTTTTCAATATGTACTCCATAATGCTTCTAGTCATGGGACATACCTGTTTAAAATGATTCAGTACTATTCTCAGAAACAAATAAAATCTGTAACTTTGCCTATAAAATGAAGCCTACCTCCTTTTCAGCATCAACACATACTATGTTCCACCTTGCTTGCTTTTACCAAATTAACCTTCTTTGACTTGCTTGAATATGCCATGCTTCTTCTCTATTTCACATCTTTGGAAATCTATGCCATGGGTTGTTGTGGTAATAGAATAGCATAATTAAGAGCATGGTGTCAAAGAACAGAGATGTATCTGTGAATCTCTGATTTATTTATTCACTCTTTGATTTAAAGGAAGTTTCTTATCCCTTTTAAGGTTTAGCTTCTTCTAAAATGGAATGAGCATTTACCTTAAGACTTTCTAAGTTTATTATTAAATAAAATGAAACAGAATAAGTAGCTAAAATTCAACATGTAAAGTCACTGGCTTTGTGCCTTTTAACAAGTCACTTACCACCCCAGTAAAATATGTTGGGCTATTTATGTCAAATAGTGAAATATGCTGATATGAATGGTTTAATTATATTTAAACTATGAGCTTAATAAAAAGAAATAATCATTTCCCCTTTTGATTTCTGTGTTTAGGCAAAGATTATTTTTTAACAATACCATTAACCATATGCTGTAAATATTCTATATCCTGAATACTAAATATGCTGTATATTCTGAATAATGTAAAATTCAAAAATTGTGTGCTTTAGTTTTTATCAGTGCTCCATAAACAATGTACCTGAAAATCACCTGGGAAGTCTTTTAAAAATACAAAAATGAATTTAGTAGTTCTGAGATGATTTTCAAAATTGTGCATTTCTAACAAGTTCCCAGGTGATGCTGGAATTCCCACCTTCAATTTATCTTTTAGACATATCAGCATGGATCGATGCAGAACAACACTATCAGCATAAATCAATCTATCAACACCCCTTTGAGCACTATGCATTTGCAAGTTCCACTATGTAAAATGAAGGAAAGACATGTAAGATGTGTTTCCTTCCTATCATGGTAATTAAAAAGTGAGGTGAGCTTTTCTACAGGGCAGTTATTTTCAACTGGTGTGCCACAGAATTTTTAAAACATACAATACCTGACTATATAATCAGGGTCACTGGCCTCTTTTCCCTTAGATTGCCAAATAAAATGACAATCTAAGGTGATAATAGCCATTGGAGCAAATGAATCAAAAGTATACCTACATATTTTTGTCAAATATGCAAAAATATATTTTTGGTGTGTCACAGAATTTAAATAATTAGTTTATGTGTGCCATGAGATGAAAAAAGTTGAACATTGCAGCTATAGAAAAATAGAGGAAACTCTATTAAACCAATTTACATAGATCTGGCTGATACAAATCAAAGGGACAGCTAGAGCATGCTGTATACACCATCCTATGTAATAAAAGAGAAACATGGTAATTAGCCGTACATCTACTACCCTTCCCATTGGCTAATCAGGGCGAAATGCAAATTAACTTCCAGCCAAGGTGGCGGCCGGCAGCCAGGCAGCTGGAAGCGAACATGAGGCTTGCTTGCTTCAGTGACGGAGGACTCCAACGTTCCGCGCCTGCCACTGCCGGCCTCTGAGCTTGCTGTTTGAAACATTGTTACAAATATAGAAGCTAAACAAAATACCAGAAACCGGCTTTCAGCCAGCCAGGATCTCAGAGCTGGAGTTGAAACAGTGTTTCGATTATAGAACCCAAACAAACCAGATACCTGCTTTCAGCAGCCGAGGCCTAAGAACTGGAGCCAAGCCTCAGAGCTAAAGCTGGCCCAGAAATAAAAAAAGAAAAAGGAAAAAAAGGAGCGGTTGGAAGCTTCAGTCACCCACCAACCTGAAAACAGCCCTCAGCCCCTCACCCAGACTGGCCAGGCACCCCAGTGGGGACCCCCACCCTGAAGGGGGTGTGACCAGCTGCAAACAGCCATCATCCCCTCACCCAGGCTGGCCAAGCACCCCAGTGGGGACCCCCACCCTGATCCAGGACACCCTTCAGGGCAAACCAGCGGCCACCACCGTGCACCAGGCCTCTATCCTATATAGTAAAAGGGTAATATGCCTCCCAGCACCGGGATCAGCAGAGCCGTGAGGCCTCCCGGCACCGGGATCAGCGTGACAGGGGGCAGCGCCGAAACCCCCTGATCGCCCTGCTTTGTGTCTGACAGGGTGCGGCACCCAAACCCCCTGATTGGCCTTGCTCTGTGTGTGACAGAGTGTGGCGCCCCAACCCCCACCTCCACCGGCCCTGCTCTGTGTGTGACAGAGAGCGGTGCCCCAACTCCCCTATCGACCCTACCCTGAGTGTGACTGAGGGTGGCATCGCAGCCTCCCGATACTCCCTGTTCTGTGCATGACAGGGGGCAGCACCCCAACTCCCCAATCACCCCTGCTCTGAGCCCGACCAGGGGCTGCACCTAGGGATTGGGCCTGCCCTCTGCCACCCAGGAGCAGGCCTAAGCCAGCAGGTCGTTATCTCCCGAGCAGTACCAGACTGCGAGAGGGCACAGGCCGGGCTGAGGAACCCCCTCCCTCCCGCCCGAGTGCACAAATTTTTGTACACCGGGCCTCTAGTCCTATCTAATAACAGACAAACATGGTAACTGACCATGCCTTTGCTTCGCCTCCCATTGGATAATCAGTGAGATATGTAAATTAACCCAACCAAGATGGCGGCCAGCAGCCATGCAGCTGAAGCGAGCAGGAGGCTTGCTTGCTCCAGTGATGGAGGAAGCCAAGGTTCCCCGCCTGCCGCGGCCCGGCTCTGAGCTCCAAAAGCAACAAAGTTTCAATTATAGAAGCTAAACAAACCCCAGATACCTGCTTTCAGCAGGCCGTGGCCACAGAGCTGGAGCAAGCAGGAGCCTAGCTCTTAGCTCCAGTGACGGCAACAAAGTTTCAATTATAGAAGATAAACAAACCCCAGATACCTGCTTTCAGCAGGCTGTGGCCTCAGAGCTGGAGTGAGCAGGAGCCCAGCTCTCAGCTCCAGTGATGGCAACAAAGTTTCAAATATAGAAGGTAAATAAATCCCAGAATAAAAAAGAAAAAAAGGAGAGGCTGGGAACTTCAGTCTCCGGCCAACCTGAAAATGGCCCTCAGTCCCTCATTCAGATTGGCCAGGCACCCCAGTGGGGACCCCCACCCTAAAGAGGGTGTGGTCAGCCTGCAAACAGCCATCAGCCCCTTATCCAGGCTGGCCAGGCACCCCAGTGGGGACCCCCACCCTGAAGAGGGTGTGACCAGCTGCAAACAGCCATCAGCCTCTCACCCAGGCTGGCCAGGCACCCCAGCGGGACCCCCAATCTGACCCAGGACACACTTCAGGGCAAGCCAGCCGGCCCCCACCCGTGCAGCAGGCCTCTATCCTATATAGTAAAAGGTTAATATGCAAACTGACCCTAACAGCAGTAAGACTGGGAATGACTGGTCACTATGACACACACTGACCACCAGGGGCAGACGCTGAATGCAGGAGCTGCCCTCTGGTCAGTGCACTCCCACATGGGGGAGCTCTGCTCAGCCACAAGCAAGGCTGATGGCTGCCAGTACATTGGTGGTGGTGGGAGCTTCTCCTGCCTCCTCAGCAGCACTAAGGATGTCCGACTGCAGTTTACGTCTGCTCCCTGCTGACAAGTGGACATGCCCCAAGGGCTGCCGGGCTGCCAGAGGGATGTCTGATTGCCAGCTTAGGCTCAATCCCCCGGGGAGCAGGCCTAAGCCAGCAGGTGGTCATCCCCCGAGGGGTTCCAGACTGCGAGAGGGCACAGGCTGGGCTGAGGGACCTCCCTCCCCCCCAAGTGCACAAATTTTTGTGCACCAGGCCTCTAGTAGATATATATAATAAATACTCAAGATAAGAATTCAATAAATGAGCAGATTGTTAGATATAGAAATAATTGGGGTGGAGGTAAGAAAAATAAAAGAAGATTTGAATTGGGATTAGAAAAACCAGTTGATATCAGATTATTGGCACAAAGAGGACAAAATCTTTAGGCTGGAAACATGACTGATCAAAGTCGCAGAAGCAGAAATGAAAATGGTGCACATAGAGGGACCAGGAAAAGTTCACTTGCATTTATAGGACGTGGAAGAGTTTGGTTCAGCACAACAGTATTTGATATACAGCTAAGTCTGGTGTTTTGCACGCAATTTGGCACTCACGATTTTAAGTATCCACTATCCATGTCATATAACTAAGAGTAAGGTCATTATTCATTACTATTTGAATAATAACAATACTCAGTTACATCTTAATATTCTCCTTTGAATACCAGACAAAGATGGGCAGCAGCTGACATTTCATGGTAGTGCATATTGATGGCATGTCTCATAGGTGAATGCCATCTTTTATGTCTGTCATTAAAGTATAAAATTTGAGATTCTCTGTGGCAAAGACTAGTTAGTGCCTAATACACAGTCGGTACTCAAGAAAACACTTACTTTTTGACCAAAAGGATACTTGACCACAGGCAGGGTGGGCCCCTGTTATAGAAATCCTTCAAGCTTAAACAGGTGAGTGGTAATACTTTTTGTTAGAAGGAAAGGAAACATAGTCCTGCCTTATTTCATCAAAGACAGTAGAAAGAACCATCAAAATTTATTCAAAATTCAGGATTTTTACTATCTGCATGTAATAATCAGAAGATGGAGATGAATGAATAGATCAATTAATATTTTAGATGGATAATCTTTGTTTAGAGCCTTTATATGTCTGATATAAATGAGCTGGCCATATTAACAATAACTTCTCAAACACCAAAGGTCACAAATCATCTGAGAGACAATACTGTACAACAGTTTGTGTAAAGAAATCATGTTTAGAAGGATTCTAGATTCCAGGAAGAGAATCTTTCACATTTATCAATGAGCTTTTCTGGTTTGAAATACAGATAATTATATTTTCTTATGCTTTTACACAGCTGTGGTGTCAAGTACCAACATGATGCTATTCAAATTAAATTAGTATTCCAAAATCAACAACAACAATTTTAAGTTTTATGCCACTAGCAATGCAATTATATCCATCTATCCCCTGGTATTCATTATTAATAGTAAAATAATAAAGTGGGTGATTAGGCATTTGCTAGTTACTCCTTTTATCACTAGACCAAACTCCAGAGGAGAACAGATTCAATAATATGTCACCAAAAAGATAAAATCTTAACGAGTCATCAACTAGCTGTGAAATTGTCAGGCACCGAACAGAGTTACTACTGTGTTGACCATAAAAGAGGAAGTTGATGCGAAGAAAAAGATGTAATAATTTGTGTGGTGTTTATTAGAACAAATGAATACATATATGCTAATTCTGGGTCTTTATTTTCTCAATTTCAGATCCTCTGAAACATAGGTAATATATTTTATCCTTTATCATGAGATACCTTATGTAAGAGTGATTTAAGAAAAACATTTCCAAGCCTCTGGCTCCTTTGGGTCAGCATACAGAAGTTTGTCCTAATTAATCCAAAAGTTATCTTGTCTTAAAATGTCCTAGTTTCAAAGTTATCTTGTAGATTTTTGTCTTTGGTTGCCATGTAAATGGACAACCCCAGGGAATAGCCACTTCCCTATTTTTCTCTCCTCTAACTCACGTACGTTAGAAATCTACTTATGCATCACCAAGAGGGGTGATAGAGTGTAGACGCCGTTGTAGTCTCTCCAAGTCAAGCAACTTGAGCGACGGAAAGAAAGATGAATTCCCACTTGGCATGAGGGATACAGCTGTGTCCTTATGGGACACAGCTAAATAGTGGAGCTACAGGAGAGCCCTGATAGAAATCTTTCAGGTAACCGGTCAGCCCTGAAATGAGGTTTATAGACCAGCCTTAGAACCAGCTAGAGGTTGCCATGGACTCTGACTAGAGGAGGGTAAAAGGAATCACAATCAGTTTGGCTGCCATGTTGATTGAGAAATGTTTTCAGGGCCTAGAGAGGCTTGTTATAGGGAGGGTTTGAAGAGTGGCATGATTGCATATTTTAAGTATTTAACCCGAGACTTCATGGGTAGGAAAGAAAATGAGGACCACTGAAAGGGTGTCTGTGGGGATCATTATTCAGCTCAAGGAAAAGCAGTCTAGGAAATAGAAATCTTCAAACATAAAAGATTATAGAAGAAAAACATAGGGGTAAACTAATTGGTAATGATTTTTTGGATTTGACAGCAAAAACAAAGACAAAAAAATCATTAACAAGGGGGAGTAATCAAACTAAAAAGCTTTTGCGCAGCAAAAAAACCTGCCAACAAGTTGAAAATGAAAGCTCTAAATAAGAGAAAATATTTGTAATTCATATAGCTGATAAGGAATTAATAAACAAAATATATAAATAAATCACCAACTCAATAGTAAAAAATCTCCCAAATGGGCTGATTTTAAAATGGGCAGGGGAACTATACAGACACCTTCCCAAGGAAAATATCCAAATGACCAACAGATAAGTGAAAAGGTGCTCAACAGCATTAACCATTAGGAAAATGCAAATCAAAACCACAATGAGATATCGTCTCACACCTGTTAGCATGTCCAAAATAAAAAAGACAAGAGATAACAAATGTTGGCAAGAATGTAGAGAAAAATAAATCTTTGTGTACTGTTGGAGGAAATATAAATGGGTATAACCACTCTGGAAAACAGCATAGGGTAGAGGTCTCTCAAAATATTAAAAAATAGTACTAACATATGATCCAGCAATACCACTTCTGGGTATATATACAAAAGAAATAAAAGTACTATCTCAAAAAGAGATCTGTACCCCTATTTTATTGCAGCATTATCCTACATAATAAAGAGGTAATGTGCAAATTGACCATCACACCCTCACAAGATGGCTGCCTACAACCAGGGCGGCAGGGGGGTTAGTGAGAGCGACCAAACAACTGAACAAGCAGGCTGCGTGGGGCGACCAGGCCAGCAGGGTGTGGGGCTGTGAGAGGCGACCAGGCTGGCGGGGGAGGGGGGGGGGAGTTGGGGACAACCAGGCCAGCGGGGGGGGGGGGCAGCTGGTGGTGACCTGGCCGGCAGGGGGGGCAGTTAGGGGTGACCAGGCAGGCAGGCAGGCAGGCAGGTGAGTGATTAGGAGCCAGCGGTCCAGGATTTGTGAGAGGGATGTCCGACTGCCGGTTTAGGAATTGGGCCTAAACCAGCAGTTAGACAGCCCCCAAAGGATCCCGGATTGGAGAAGGTGCAGGCTGGGCTGAGGGGACCCCCGCTCCCTGTGCATGAATTTCGTGCACCGAGCCTCTAGTTTACAATAAAGACATGGAAACCACCCAAGTGGTGATTTCAAGGAATAAATGAAATTTTAAAATGTGTTATGTACATATGAAGGGCCATGATTCAGTCATGAAAAAGAAGGAAATCCTCTCTTATGTAACAACATAGATGGACCCTGGGCATTATCCTAAGTTAAATTAAGTCAACCAGAGAAAGACAAATACCATATTATCTCTCTTATATGTGGAACCTAACCAACAACAACAACAACAACAAACTCCTAGAAACAGAGAAAAAATTGGTGGTTGCCTGAAGTGTGGTTTGGTGGTTTGTGGGAAATGAATGAAAGTGGTCAAATGATACAGACTCCCAGTTATAAGTTAAATAAGTTCTGGGCAAGAAATGTATAGCATGTGAATATAGTTAACAATAATGTTGTATATTTGAAAAGTTCTCATGACAAGAAAATAATTGCAACTGTGTGAGGTCATATATGTGAATATAATCATATATTGCATCATTATGTTTTATTCCTTAAATTAATACAATGTTATATATCAATTATAACTCAATAAAACAAGAAAAGAGATAAAGTATATTGAATGTTAAAAAATGGTCTAATATGAGGTAGTTTCTTAAAAGTATGAATAATTACCTATCAGAGATGTAATAAGTGAGATTTCTAAATTTATTATAATAAATATCTGTTTTTATGTTATTATGTTTTATGTTATTATAGAACTTAAATTATTTGATTCATGCAAATCACATAGAATGATTTCTGCCACATAGTGTTTAATAACTGCTAGTTATCATCTCTATTACTATCAATAATGTGTCTACTGTGTCTTATCAATCATATGTGGCACTATTTTTTCACATTTTATCTTCTGTCAAATTGAGTTATGTCTTAAACAACAGCATTTGTTTCCTATCTTGGAAACACAGAAAAATGATGTCTTAAAATCAATGGCATATTGGATAAAATATGGCATTAACTTTATTCATAACATTATTTGCAATGTTCAACTTTTCAGGTTAAAATGCCATCTGTTCAAAGATTATGCTGTTACCTGGCATTTGTTCAGGAACAGCCCTGAATTATTCTGGAAGTTACACCTGACCCATAACTTTGCCGGTAACCTTAAGCTGGCCACCAGGAAAGAGTCTGCTGAATGCTAACTGCTTGTATATATTTGACTAGCTTCCTCTACAATTTGTATTATAGAATAAAAATGAAGACTGCTCAGAGGGAACATGAGGGAAATAGAGTAGATGCACAAAGAGAAACACAAATGCTACTGTAACAGTGCAAAAACTTCATTTCTTTAATATGACCTTTTCTCCTTTTGATTCAAACTGGCCTTATCCAGCACCCTGATTCACCCATGTCCCTCTCTCTTGCACATCCACTCCCTTAATCATTAAGCCTTCAGGACAAGGAGGTTCTGATTGGCCTTAAGTAATCTTAAGAACAAGGCCTTAGGTCTGTTGGTCACAGAGACAGATATCAGTCAAACCAGAGATAACATCTAGGCCTTAGTTGTGTTTAATTTCAGACCGATAAAATCAGAACAACCCACCCATCACACCCTTTTGAAATCAGACTGAGCGACCCTGTGGCTGACATCAGGACCACATGCAATGATCAATTACCCCCTACCCTAGTGCTGACCAATCAATAGAAACCATGACCCTAACTCTACCATGATTCATGATTGTCCCCTATGTATCCCATCCCCTAGAAGCCACTTTTAGAGACAGATTTTAGAGCAACAGTTCACCTATGTTTCCAGGTTAGATGCTATTTCCTAAAATAAATCTTTTCTTGTTGAAAATTCCTGGTTGCATTTGATGGGGTTTTAACACGGGCCAGGTGAACAAACCCCTTTAATCCAGTAACACTATAAGAAAGAAAGTCTGAGAGTGATTTATCCCTAAAATAGGTTATCTCTTGTTCTAAGAATCAATGAATCTCTAACCTTTAAGATATGTCTAACATCAGCCCAGTGAGGGTAGAAAGTATCAATTTCAATTCACAAATATACTAGTATTTATGCCTGAGCTTGTAAAGGCACTCAAGAAAAATTAGAGATTTGGCAATACAAAAGATCTGAAACATGGTCCTAAAAGCAAACCTTTGTCTTTTTTTAGTTTTGAGTGTTTCATGTTGATAAGAAAGGTATCAAGTTAAGCATTTGTTCTTAGCTGGCCTTTTCGCTAGCTGAAGGTAGAAAACAAGTGCTTGTATCAGTATCACCAAGATTTTATGACTGAATTGCTCAGATGTTATTACTGTAAAATGTTTTGCCTACTGATAGAGGGATCTTTTGAATTATTAGATCATGACGTATCTCTATAGTAGAGGCTGCGATATCTTCCCCCATATCTATTCTCCACTTCTTTCCTAGTAATAGCATTTTTGATAAAAGCATACCACATGACCATCCAATGACATTACATTCCCAAGCCTTCCGTGCAATTAGGAGTGACCCTTTATTTGACTAAGCTTTTGCCAATGGGATGTGAGCAAGAAATAATGAATGGAACTTCTGAGTACTTTCAGATCAGAAATCTGTTTACATTTTTTATCTGGAGAAATGTGGGGATTGAAATGCCGGAATGAAAACCAGCATTGACTATGCGGGTAAGAGGAACAATCTAATGAACACAGAGCCACAAGACAAGGAACAGAGGCTCTTAGCACCTCATGGAGCAGAGATTCCCTTTGGATGATGGCCTCAGCCTTGGCTTCTGACAAGTTTCCCTTTATCTGCTCCCTGCATATGCCTAGCTGTGTCACCACATGTATGCCTTTTGCTCTACTTCCCATTAACCTAGTTATTAGAGAGAGCAATTTCTACCTTGTTCGACCCACAATATCCCTTGTCTCATATTTCTTAAGAAGCTTAACCAAGACTATAACTAATACACACTCTAATGGTTTTTTAATGAAGTTGGGTTGATTACTCTTTCTTTAACAAATTGATTGGTCGTTGATGTTTTTCAAAATAAATGTGAATCATGTCAAGGCCCTTGTTTTCATATAAGATAGATGCTGGAAAAAAATCTCTCAATATCATGTTACTAAATCTGTATTTGTACATCAAGATGGCTTTAAACATTTCTGCCTAGCCAGTGTGGCTCAGTGGTTGCGTATCGACCTATGAACCAGGAGGTCAGGGTTAATTCCCCTTCAGGGCACATGCCTGGGTTGCAGGCTCATCTTTAGTAGGGGGTGTGCAGGAGGCATCTGATCAATGATTCTCTTTCATCCTTGACATTTTTCTCTTTCCTCCCTTTCTATCTCTGAAATAAAGATTACTTTAAACATTTCAAATTCATAGTTCAATACATAAGTGAATAAATATACGCATAGGTTTTGATTGAGTACTGAATACTTTAGCCATAAATGTCTCTAGAAAGGTCAGCTATGGAGTGGAAGCATGAAATGTGCCCAAGTAGAACAAGAAATTCATGGGGGAAAAAGGGGGTCATCAGGTAGAGAAAAATTTATTTTGTAATCTTGAAGAGTTACTGTTTGCATGAGAGAATATATGGGATGATTTTAAATCTTTTTTGTTTTGACTACATACGCAGACACACCTGCATTTAGGTATTTGGATTTGGAACTCATTTTATTAAAAGGACCCTGTGACTAAAGTGAAGTGAATTATAATGTGATTTCAGAAGTGTTATATCCATAGGTAACTTCTATATAAGTTTTTTTAGATACATAAAAAATTGTCCTGCTCTCTTCATTTGTCTTATATCTCCCAGTGGATATTCCAAGAGTGCCCAAGAAGTATTCATGTTATAGAGCTATTGCATCTATATCAGGAAGAATAGGAATAAAAATCATTTAAAAAATCCTGGTAGCTGGTTCTACATGTTCAACATAAAATACAGATTCATTACTTCATCCCTTCATGAATATTTGAGCTGGAAACAATTTGAGCTCTTCTCCCTTGACTCACAAATGAGAAATCAGAGGCCAAGAGCTAGACAATGTAATAAGATTAATCAAGGTCACAAAGCTAATTAGGGACAGAGTCAAGATTAGAACATTGGTTTTTGATTTTCAGTCTTGGGCTCTTCTCATTAAGCCATGCTCTCCTAAGGGTTCTATTTAAAAATAATCTGGTAAAAAATATGACTAAAGAGAAGAAGTAAGTCTCTCCGGGTAGCTCAATCAAATGCAAGATTCCTGCGAGTTCATTCACATAAAACACATCTGGCGGGAGCGCCTGGCTCCAGCTCTAGCAGTGCATGTTAAGTCAAAGAATTTGGTGTCTGAACATGCCCAGGAAGGGCTGCAAAGTCTAACAGTGTGGGCAGTGAGATTCAGGCCACATGGTGAACTGTTGGAAAGATAGGGGAGGATTTAAGCTCCAAATGGGGCCGAAAGGGAGAATAAATCTGTTAGCAGAGCAATTACTCATGTCCTCAGTAAATGGCCTCCTTCAAGGATTAGCAGATAAATCTGGGCCTAGGCATTAGTGTTTGCTTGGCACATCTTCCTCCTTCTGCACATCAATAACAATGTATTTACCCAATTATCAGATAATCCCACTTAAATTGATCAATTGATAGCTCCCCAGTCCCTTCAAAGCACTGTTTTGTTTTCTTTGGCCTCAAACACCTAAAAATATTTCTAGAGGTCAGGAAAGTACAAATTGCGAATTTATTATTCTTGGAGTTGCAGGGTGACCTTTAACCCCATGTTTCAGAACTCTGCTTGGTGCCTTGGAAAAGTGATTTCCATTCAAATAAATAGGAGTTCTAGGGCAAAAGGCTGAGGGGAGCGCTGAGACTTAACCCCTTCCTGGCCTTAACCCACACTGAGCAGAGGAATTGGCAGTCACAGGTGGTATTTGGCATTTTTAAATTGCTTCACTCTGAATGGTGTTTTTCCTATTTATTTATTTATTTATTTATTTATTTATTTATTTATTTATTTATTCTTGTTCGCCTTTGCAACTAAGCAAAGCCCTGCACCAATTGTTACAAAGTGGTAACTTTTAGGGAGAAGGTCATTTTCCCTTCATACACAGGCAATGTTAAACATCAGGTGGGTTTAAACCAGAATATCACAGGTACTCAATTTCTCATTTGAAATCCTTAGGACAAATAAGAACTGCTCCAAGTCTAATTGCTTTCTTAGTTCTGGGAGGAGATCACAGATTTAGCAAATAAAAACAGTGAAATTTAAATATCTGATAAACAATGGATACTTCTTTTAGTGTATGTCTTACATATTTCATGAGAAATGCTTATACAAAAGAATGTATATACTGTTTACAAATCAAAATGTAACAGGGCATTCTGTAGTCCAGGAATTCGTCCGCCAACAGGATAATGAGAGACCCTGACATTTCAGCTCTTACTGGTGTTGTGGTTGCCAAATAGCTGAGCAAGGCAGCAGCTGAGACACAACATAACTTAGGTCTGACTGGGTACAGATCATGTGACACCAAAATATGAATGTTTTAAGCTAAAAGCGTTTGAGAAAATGGTAGAAGCAGGAAGGTCTCTCTGAGACTTCCCTGCCCTTTTCTGAAGCAGGTCATAAGACCCTCACGTGGGAATTGCTCTCCCTGTACCTATGCAGGGAAGGAAGGAACATCCTTATCTCCAAGAGGAGGGGGAAGAATCTGAATGAACAGGCCTTGCTAAGCTTCCCCACCCCACTACACTTTGCTCATACTTCTTCTCCTATCACATTTTTCCAGGGCTACTGTCCACTCTTACATAATTTTAAAATATATATTTTTATTGATTTCAGAGAGGAAGGAAGAGAAAGATACAAACATTGATTGGCTGCCTCCTGCACAACCCCTACTGGGGGATGGAGCTGGCAACCAGGGCATGTGCCCTGACTGGGAATTGAACTGTGACCTCCTGGTTCACAGGTCGATGCTCAACCACTGAGCCGCACTGGCCGGGCAAGACTGTCCACTCTTGATCAAATCTAGCATAAAAGCATTCAGATTTAATTGTTTCTTTGGGTCTTTGTTTTTTATGAAGTCCCCGTGTCACATAAAATTAAAATATTAAATAAATTTGTATGCTTTTCTCCTGTTAACCTGCCTCTACCTGTATAACTTTCAGACTCAGCCAGGGACCCTAAGAAGGAAAAAGACACATTCTATCCTATGTGAGTTTCACAAAGAATCCACAGAGTAAACAATTTCAGCAAGGTGTCCAATGGAGAAAATTTTTCTTCAAAAACATCTCTTTTACATTTTGCCTCCTGTCATTTTCAGCTGCATGTCTCAGACCTTTCTGGTATCATGACCCCTAGACTAGTTTACTTTTCTTATCCAAGAATGTACTTGACTATTCCCCACATGTATTTCAATCACACTCTTCGCACAAATGGTACACACTTTTCCCATCTGTATCTTCTCTAGTCTTTTAATCCCAGTCACCATTTAAGTCCTTTTTCCTCTTGAAACTTCCCCCGTCAGGCAATGGTCTCCTCCTCATCTTGTAGAACTACAGAGCATTCCAGGGCCTTTTTTTGGCACTAGCATTTCAATGTGGTTCTTTCATTGTTTATTTTCTCTCTCCCTCCCTCTCTCTGCCCTCCTCTCCCCACAGGCTTTGGCTTTAAAAAAAATAATCTCCTAAATGGAGACACAGGGATTTATTTATCTTAAATATCTTAATAATTTATCTTAATAATAAATGTGCCTAGTATATACATGATCTGTGTTAGCGGTTTTAATATTTAGTCACTCACCAAACATTCTCTATCTCTTTCAATTAATTCAAACCATTTATTCATTCATAAAATATTGATCAAGCCCTAGCCAGTTTTGCTCAGTGGATAGAGCATTGGCCAGAAGACTGAAGGGTCCCAGGTTCAATTCCGATCAAGGGCATGCACCTGGGCTGCATTTACAGTAGGGGGGCGTGCAGGAAGCAGCCGATCAATGATTCTCTCTCATCATTGATGTTCCTACCTCTGTTTCCCTCTCCCTTCCTCTCTGAAATCAATATATTTTTTAAAAATGTATTGAGCACCTATCATGTGCAAAATGTTTCTTTATCTTTCAGATCATTAAAATGTAAGTTTCATGAGGGTAGAGACTGTTTGTTTTGTTTAGCTAAATCTTCAAAAATTAGAATATGCCTGGCACAAAGTAAGAGCTCATGAATATGTGTTGAAGAAATAAAATAAGACCTACAATTTCTTTTTTATCTTAAATCCAGCCTTCCTTTCTTACTTTATGACAAGTCATCCTTTTTAAACAATGGCAGCAGCATCTTCAATGGTTAGACTGTCTTTGATCTTTAGTTCATATCTACTGTACAGGAGTTACTACTAGAAGTATAGCCCCCAAGTCAGTTCTAATGTTTTTACTTCTCACTTCATGAACCTTCAATAGTGTTCTATTACATAAAAGACAAGGTCCATCCTCTTAAGAATGACTTGAGCAACACTTCACAATTTGATTCTAAGTTCAGTTTTCAGATTTAGCTGTTTATTCTCGACCTTATTATTATACTTCAACCAAATCCATCTCATTTCCGGATAATAAGGTTGTAAACACCTTGAGTTGTGTGGGATCTGGTGTTTAGTAAAAGGAGGGATAGGGGTCACTGAAAATTTTCATCATTTTTAAACTCACCAGCCATTCTGTGTATAAAGCTTTGCACATTTTGCTACTATCTGAAAGGTTTCTTGCTCATCTTTGCCTGAAAATCCCTATACTTGGGTTCCTTCTCCTCACACATACTTTGTTATTTCCATCTGCCTTCTCAATTTAAAAAGAGAAGTTCTATTTTTGTGCTCCTATAATACTTTGCTTTGTCCATATGCCTGCCAGGGTGGGCGTGACAAGTTATAACTTGACTAGTGTCTGAGCTCCTCAAAGGCAAAGACTTTGCCATGTCCATCTCTGTGTATATCAATCAATTCCCCTAACCTGATAAATAGAACATGAATTATTTTGATAAGGTCCTTCCATTTGTGCAGAGGCTTTCTCTTCTTGATGGCCATTATATTAGTAAATATATTCCCTCCTAGATTCCTTTGCATTTTGCTGAACACCAGAGTGATAGGCAAGAGGAATCCTTCCATAATTGTGCAGAGGCAAGAGAGACAGCAGCACCCTCATACAGATTCATGGAGGTGGATAGCACTTCAGTGTTCTCTGGATCTGCCAAGATTGTGACTTGGGGATTACAAATGTCAAACCAAAAGCTTATTGTAATCCTGAGGAGACAGAGGGAAGCTAGGAAGACAGGGACAGGGACTGGGGGGATGGGGGGGAGGGAAGGCGGGGTGTTGAACGAGAAACCCAACTAGACAGTTACTAAAACAACCCAACTGGGTGGGGGAAGAAGGGCACATGCATGAGAAATGAACTTTAAAATGTATAGACAGATGTTGCTAAGATAGGCAGCATGCAGATAACCAATCATAAGACAATGCGGCATATAACCAATCCCAAGAATGTTATTAAGGCAGAATTCTTGGAAAGGAGCAATCAGGAACTAGCAAGGCATGTATCTGCCCCTAGATCAGTGGTTCTCAACCTTGGCTGCACATTAGAATCACCTGGGCATCTTTTTAAAATCCTGATTTCTGGGCCTCATCCTCCGGAAATTCTGTCTCTTTGTTACTAATGTTGTGGCCCCACCCCATAACAAAGAAACAGAATTTCTGGAGGATGAGGCCCAGAAATCAGGATTTTAAAAAGATGCCCAGGTGATTCTAATGTGCAGCCAAGGTTGAGAACCACTGCCCTAGATTTAAAAGCCCATGCTTTCTCTCTCTCTCTCTCTCTCTCTCTCTCTCTCTCTCTCTCTCTCTCTCTCTCTCTCTCTCGTCTCTCCACCCAATGCACTAGATTTTTGGGTTGCTCCCCTGCACCCACTTGGCTTATGGCCATTGGGACTCTACACAAAGACTAGTAGACTTTAACACCCAACTGTGACATGGAAAGGAAGCTCTGGACACGGGCCTGCCCCCAGAACCCCTGCTGCACCTTTTCTAGGACTGGCTTCTCTCAATAAACGTCGGTTCCACTAACCATTTTTGTCTGCAACTTCATTCTTCAATTTCATAAGACAACTTACTTGGACTCAAACACCCTACATTTTGGTTTCAACCCTAGGTACCTCACAGAGGCCCCACCTAGAATGTACACTCCAAGAGAGAAGCTTTTATATCTTGTTCACTTCTCTATTCCAAGTACCTGTTATTGTACCAGGAATATAGAACCACCAAGTTAATACTTGTTACTTGGTTAAAAACAAAACAAACAAAAAAATGCTTGTCTGAAGCCATATAGCTAGTAAATGTCAGAATTATAACTGAAAATAAGGCTAGTTTGATTCCAAAGACTATTCTCTTTTTAATATCCTGCTAACTTTTAGATGACAATGATGTAATCTAAACTCAAGTTCTAAAATATGCTAATGGAGACTTTCTCACTTATTCAATCTAATCTGTATATTCAGGTTTGATCTTCTGGGGCTAAGTGCCTTGTTATTCTCATGTAAATAATTTGCACTAATCAATCTTGCATTATTAGTAGGCACCACTGAAGGCATTTTAAATTTATGAACATAATTAATCATTATAAAAACCTTATTAGTGCTATTCTGAAAATGATGAGACTGAGATAAAGTGAGGTTAAGTAATATGATCAAGGTCAAATACTAGTCACTTTGGAGCTGGTTAGTTTAGTTTCATCTACTAGACCCTTAACCTCTACAATCTAGAAAAGTCAAATTAATCAGCATCTCCAAAACAGGGTATCAGCAAGGAAAAGCTATTAGCTTGAGCCTAGAGCACCAGCTTCTGAAGGTTCACCAGTGTCTTCAGAGTAGCATGTGAGCTGACTCCAGCTATGCTACTGTCATTGGTGATATGAAGTGAGGTTCCACCCCCTGCTTTTGTCAGAAACAGCAACACTTCACAGACCCTGCTACTTAACTATAAACAGGTGTCAAATCTGTAAAACAGGGAGGAAAATTAAAAAAAAAACCACACACACACACAAGACATTAAATCTTTTAATGTATCACCAGACACCAGCCCCATTATTAAAAATATAAAATTTTTATTGAGGTATAATAAAAAACACATAACTTTCAAAAATCATTTGATGCTTTTTAAATAAGCAATATTTACATATTATTTTTCAGAATTTCACAGCACTGTTTGTCACACATGGCTCTTCCATTTTTTTTTCAATAGTCTATTGATTTTTAGAGACAGAGGAAGGGAGAAGAGAGAAATATCAATGCGAGAGCTTAACATTAATTAGCTGCCTCTTGCATGCCCCCTACTGGGGAAAGAGCCTGCATCTGGGCATGTGCTCTGACCAGGAATTGAACCGGCAATCTTTCAGTGCACAAGACAATGCCCAACTATCTGAGCCACACTAGCCAGGGCATGTTCTAGCTCAGTGATGGCAAACCTATGACACACGTGTCAGAGGTGACACGCGAACTCATTTTGGGTGACACGCATCGACAGAGACAAAAAATTGCATAATTCAAATATTTGTCTCTCGCAACTGCCAGAGTTGGGCACCACTCGAGTACTATTATTACTCACGTTACTCATGATCAATAATGCAATTCTAAAACCGGATGTAAACATGTACATCGGTGTTGCGTAGCAAAGATACATAGTGAAAACATCCAAGATACATTGTTCCAATATTGATGTTAATATAAAAAGGTTAAGAATTGCACTATGAAGAGATTAATCTTTACTCAGGACATTTTATTTTTACTAGAGTGAGAAAATGCCCAATTCTGGAAACGGCCTCGTTATTGTCAATATGTGCCTCGGGTAAGCTTCCCGTGCGTTCGGGTGCATTCGGCAAATGGACGCACTTGATCGCCATGTTCGTTAGGAGACAGGAGTGGGAGGGTAAAGTACTTGATCGATTTGTGGAGTGCTTTGAAGAAATTATGGTATTTATTAAGAATAAGGATCTGGCAAACTTTCCTCAGATCAATGACCATAAGTGGGTCAGCAATTTGATGTTTTTTACAGATCTCTCTGTTCATATGAATGAACTGAACGTAAAATTACAAGGTTTTGGCAAAAGTATTGACGTTATGTTTGGATACATCAAATCTTTTGAAAGTAAACTTAAAATTTTCAAGATATTGAAATTAAAACTTATAAGTATTTTCCTCGGATAAAAAAGTATTTCGAGAAGACCACTACAACGAGTGTAATGGAGTCCATACTTATGTACCAGAATATAGTAAACTCGTTATTTGAACAGTTTAGCGAAAGATTCAACCAATTTAGAAGCCTAGAACAGACCATTAAAATAATTAAGTATCCAGATGTAGTTGTTTACAGTACTTTGGAATTAAATGATTTGCAATGGATGCAAATTGACGATTTAGAGATGCAACTTGCAGATTTTCAAGGTAGCATTTGGACTCATGTGTTTGTCGACTTAAGGTTGAAACTTGAAAATCTGGAATGAAATCGTTTGAATAATGAAGAAGAGTGCAACTACGAACAAGAAATTTTCAGTGCTTGGAACAGACTACCTGACACTTTTAGTGACATAAAAAATCTAGCGATGGCTTTGCTAACAATTTTTTTATCAACATATTTTTGTGAGACTTTGTTCTCAGCATTAAATAATATTAAAAAGAAGAAAAGAAACCGGCTAACAGATGAAGTTAGTGGCGCTTGCTTGTCCTTGAAGTGCACCAAGTATGAACCTGCAATCAAAGAATTAGCAGACAAACGTCAGCACCAAAAAAGTCACTAATTTCTAGTTTTCGTACCATTTGATTATCATTGTTTTTAGTATTATTTTTTCCTAAATGTACAATGTTTTTCTGTTTTTGTTCATTTTATACACATTTTTGGTTGATTTTTCTTTGTTAAATGGCATTTAAATATATAAAATAAATATAAAAATATAAATCTTTTTTTTACTATGGTTGCAAATACAAAAAAATATTATGAATATTTCTATATGTGACACGGCACCAGAGTTAAGTTAGGGTTTTTCAAAATTTTGACATGCCGAGCTCAAAAGTTTCGCCATCACTGTTCTAGCTACTTTATAAAAAAGGAATTATGCAATATGTTTTTTTTTTTTTGTGACTGACTTCTTTCACTTACTATTTAAAGGGCATTTATGTTGAAACACACAAAATTTCATTCTTTTTTATGGCTTAAAAATATTCAGTTGTATGTACATACCACAAGTTGTATTTTTTTTTATGTTTCATTTTGTGGCTATTCACATTTCTTACACCTGTAAAAAATTTTCATATTTCCATAACATTTTTTTTCTTGTGGTAAAAAACATATAACATGAAATCTACCTTCTTTACAAAATTAAGTGTGTGGTAGAGCATTGTTGACTAAATACACATTATTGTAAAGCAGATCTCTAGAACTTTTTCATCTTGAAGGACTTTTTCACTTTCTCTTTCCCCTAGCTCCCGGAAACCACCATTCTACTTTCTACTTCAAGGAGTTTGACTACTTTAGATACTTGCTATAAGTGATATCATGCAGTATTTGTCCTTCTGTGACTGATACAAGTTGTCTATTCTTTAGTAGATGGGCTTTTGGGTTTTCCATTTTGGGGCTATTACAAATAATGCTGCTATAAACATTCTTGTACACATTTTTATGTGGACATATGTTTTCATTTCTTTTGAGAATATACTTAGGAATGCAATTGCCAGGTCATAATTTAAATCTGTTTAGCAATTTGAAGAATGGCCAGGCTGTTTTCCAAAGTATCTGTACTACTTTGTATTTTCAACAACAGTTTGAAAGGGTTCCATTTCTCCACACTCCTCATTTTCACTTTTATTACTTGACTACAGCTATACTGTTACCACAGTTAGCTAGTTATTAACAGGAAGAGAGCAAGGGAATCAGACATTGTTAAGCATGGTCAGCTGGAGGGCATGAGCCTGTCTGCTTCACCAGAAGGCTACAGAGTCACACACATTCCAGGGGATCCCGGCATTGTCCTGCCAAGAATTAAGACCCTCCCTTCCCACCTCAGGTACCTGGTTGCAGGGTAAGCAGCAGGAAATAAGGACCTGGGCAATAGAAGTCACCATGGCACAGGGAGAGGTGCTTGATCACAGATGCCTGTCATGCTAACCTGGGGAAAAGATCATTAGCTAGGGGATGGGCCCAATGCAAGCTCACAGAAAGCTTGGGAAGTTGATTGGTTATTTAGAAAAAGCCCCTAGTTAAAACTCCATGGGAACAAAGAACTTCTATCTATCTATCTATCTATCTATCTATCTATCTATCTATCTATCTATCAATCATCTATCATTTATCTACCTATTTATCATCTACCTATTTATCTATCTTCTCCCTCCCTCTCTCCACCTACGCTTGCCCCATGTGCTCACCTGTTCTCTTCATAGTAGCCATGTGACCCTCGCAGCCTTGCGCCTGAGAGCCATGTGGAATCCACACCCAGGCTCCAGGTGGGAGCTTGGGTACTGCAGCAAAGCAATGATCACAGCCAGGAACACAAGCTAAGCTTGCCGAATGCTGGACTGGGCTCAGCTTTAATGGGGCACAGGATCTCTGGACATTGACTCTATTCCTGGCCCTCACTTTCCATGGCAGGATGAACAGAGATGGGACATTGGGAAACCAGGAGGAACACTCCTTTGATTTGACATAAAAAGTAAATCTTGCCATGGAACTTCATTCTCCCTCATGGGTCCCAGACAAAGCAAGAACCCTACTTCCACCAGCAATAATACTGGTGATCTGAAGTGCAACCTCATTGTGGTTTTGGATTTCCTTTCCTTGATGACGAATGATGTCAGATAAGAATATGGGGCTTCCAGAAACTGCCACAGAGTCTACACTTGTGATTTGGAATCATAATACCATGGACTCATGGAATCCCAGGGTCAGAGTCAGGGATTCCAGCCTTTAGTCCAATCTTTTTTAATGTCGTATAACTTTATAATCCTCTGATAAAATGCATTACTTTTAATTAAATGTATCAAATACATAGATGTGACAAAGTCCAGTAAGAAAGAACATAATAATGAAAAGCCATCTTTTCTTCCTCTACTCTCGTCATCCTATACTAACAACCAAACAAAAATCATCTATGTTTAACTTTTTGAAGTTTTAGTTATTCTGATTAAATATATGCATTAAATTATATATAACTATGTAACTTATAGTTACATAAAATTATCTGTAACTGTATGTATAGAGTCATTACACACACAAACACATAAATATTATCTCTAGACTCCCATTTACTTCTTCCTCACTTTCAACAACTACCGGCTATTTCTCAATGTTTAAATTTTATGTCCCTTTATGGTTTGATACATTTTTGTGCTCAATAAAGAAATACAGGTGGCAGAAACTGCTTGTCTCTATAAAAAACAGATATTTCCTCTGTAATCTAGCAGCTATGGCCAGGGGACTACGTTTAGCTAATCAGTGCACCATGCTGGATTATTGCTTCTGTAGTGATTTAAGGAATCAGAAAGTGGAGGGTCATCTCAGAGTCATCATCACCCTTCGCCAGCATTATCAGTGTGGCCATGGAGTCCAATGCTCCATGGTGGTACTACAGGATTGGACCTATTGTGAGAGACCATTGAGATGTGGTTCTGCGGGTCTAAATGCTTAAAATCTTAGTCACTGTTATTTTTATTCAATTTTCTGGTTCTTCAGCCTTCCCAGGAATTATGTGAGCCACACAGAACCCTTCTTACTAATTCCTTTTGATTTAAATCATCCTGAGAGATATTATATTTCTTAAGCTAAGTACCTTGCCTAATGCAACTTTACAAATGAACTTAATGGACGTAAGTTAACATCTGATTTCCTTCTATCTTGGTATTTAATTTTCCTGTTTTTGGCCCATCCTCTGCCTTTCATCACACTTGCAGATTCCAAGCCCAGAGTCTTTGGATTTCTTCTCCCTCCACCACCATGCTCTGGGCATATTTAGGTGGTAAATTTCATTCCACCTGACATTATGCTACCATTCACCTCAAGTTCAAAACATTGAGTAAACTATTTTATTTCCTGCTGGCTCCACTTTCATCATTTTCAGTGATAAATGTATTGTTCTTAAAATTTCATCAGTGTAAACTTTAAAGTAAGAAAAGAGAAAACTGTGTAAGTTCATGTGGCCATCTTGAAATAGTAGCCTCAATAGCTATTTAAATGGTAAATCCCAGGGTTAGTGAGTTTTTACTGCATAAACTATAGTTGACTCTTTTGTATCCATAGCTGCTTCTTTTTTTCCCTTACTTTCTAAATTAATATTTTACATCAAGGTTCACTGACAAGTTAACCATGGTGTATAAATAATTTGAATATTTATCTGATTAGTCATGAGTTCTGTGGGTCTCACTGGGTCTTGCCTAGTAAGTTCTGGCAAGAAGAGAATACTATTGCTTATCTGAAATAGCTAAACCATCTGAGAACTTCACCATACAGGCTGTTATAGCACCCCTTGCCTAGCAGCAATCATGTTTTTTGAAATTTAAAAATTTTTAATTTTTCAGGACAAAGTATATGTGGTACACTTTTTAAGATTTTTCCATATCAAATTATGAATTAGCCCAAATATACCCTCCCCCTCCTTTGCCAGCATGGCCTCAAGGTTAAGTAATGTTAAATTAATAAACTCTGAGTAAGCATTGTCAGACTTGGAATTTAACAAGTATTATATGCTTTAATATGTAACTATTGCCTACTAAACTCAAATAACATTTTTATTGCCAATGTACCACTCAATGTTAATTTAGCACAGCTCATAAAAACCTCAGTGGAAGTGTTGAGAATAGACATTTAACCACTGACCTTCACCAAATGAATCAAGTCTAAGCAGTTCTTTTTGGCTTGGGGACACCTTGGCCTGATTAAACCAGCTGTCCTTTGAGCTGGGATTTCCTTTCTACTTTATTAGCTCTGCACTGTTACTGTCTTGTGCCCACTTGAATAGGTTACCGGCTATCTCTGGTTTGTTTTCTCATTGACAGAATGCATAATGAAAGGAATTATACTGCACTGATTTAGTCAACCAAATTTACTGAGTGCCTACTGTGTACTAGATATTATTCTAGTTGCTGGGAATACATTAACGAACTAACATTCATTCCACTAGAGCTTTAATTCTGCTGGTGGAAACAGCTCACAGTCAACAAATAAGTAATATATTGTATATCTGATAGTAAAAAGTGCTATGGTGATAAACAGAATCTATAATAATAAAAGTATAATATGCTACTTTGACCATACATCCTTCTGGACGACCTTCTGGACAAAGCCAGGGCTGCAAGGGAAGCCTGGGTCCCAGGTGCCAGAGGGGAGCTGGTGCCAGCAGCTGGGGCGTGGGGGCGGGGGGAAGGGTTGGAGTGGGAGGAAGGCCTACTCTTCCATGAATTTCATGCATCGGACCTCTAGTTAGATAATAAGACTATAGATAATTGAGGCAGTAAGATTAACCATTTTAAACAGGATAATTAGGAAAGGCTTCATAGATAAGGTGATATTTGAACAGAGATTTAATAGAAGCGAGGAAGAAAATATTGAGGGTATCTGGAGAAGAGACTCTCCATATAAAAAGAACAGCAAGTTTAAGTGTCCTGAGGTGAGAATATGCATGGTATGTTGGAATTCAGCAGAATAAAAGTTGTAGGAGGTAAGGTCATAAAACGTACTGAGGATGAGAATAGCTTATGAAAACCTTCTAGGCCATCTTAAGGACATTGGCTTTTACTCTGAGTGAAATGAGAAGGAGCTGAGGTCTCTGAATATAGAACTGATATGATCAGATTTTTATTTTAAAAGATTCAATTTACTTTGGATTTGAAAATGCACCAACAGTGATGGCAAGGGTGAAAGTAGAGAAACATCTTAGAAGATTATATCAACAAAGTGTGAGGTGATGGTGACTTGCACCTGCATGGTACTGGTGTTGTTGAGAAGTATATCTGGGAACTGAATATTTTGATGATAAGATAATTAGAATTTTTTGGTAAATTGAATATGGGCTATAAGGATTGCTCCAACATTTTTGGCCTAAGTGCATACAATCATGGAATTAACATTTACTGAGATGTAGAAAATGTGGGAGGAGAAAGTAATTTTGGAGGTGGATATACTTCAGAAGTTTGGTTATGAGACAAATTGAGATGTAATTTAAAAGTACAGTTAAAAAGTCATGTAGGCAGTTGAGCATACAAGTCTGGAGATGTTGGGTATTTAGGCTGAAGATACACTTTGGTAAATTATCATAAAGATGGTATTGAAGGCCATGGGACCTGATGTGGTAATCTATTTGCTTTTTGACTTAAGAAAAATTAGAGTTATTATCTGTCTTATCTAATGAGTTGCTTTCCTGTTATTATTTTCTTCTACATTACAAATGATTTGTAAGCTGAGGAAAGATAACCCAAAGAATTTGGTTAAGAGTTTCAGACATAAAAAAATAACTAATTAAGATCAATGACAATATAGGTAAAGAAGTGATAATGTTAGGAATAGAAGAATTAGGAGGAAGGAAGACTGATCCTTTGAACTCATAGAAACGGGGTACCCGATGAGAACTTGCTCTCACTGAGAGGATTAGTTTTATCATGGGCACCAAACTCATTTTCAGAACTTTAGGAAACCGAACAGCAACGCTGAAGCATTCAAGAAAGAGTATGTAATAGAAATGGCAAGGGCTATGGAGTTAGAGTAACCCAGTTTGTGTCCTAATCAATTGATTACATGTGTTACTTTACCAGGGGTCCTCAAACTTTTTAAACAGAGGGCCAGTTCACTGTCCCTCAGACCGTTGGAGGGCCGGACTATAGTTTAAAAAAAAACTATGAACAAATTCCTATGCACACTGCACATATCTTATTTTGAAGTAAAAAAACAAAACGGGAACAAATAAAATATTTGTATTTGCATGTGGCCCGCAGGCCGTAGTTTGAGGACCCCTGCAGACTATTCATTGACATTTCCTGGGTTGAGGTTATCTACCATTGAAATATGTACAGTGATTTCTTCCTTGAGCACCTCAGATAGCCATATCTCAAAATCACATAAAAGAGAGTTTTGTGAATCTAGTCCTCAGTATGTAATTTAATCATTGATCGTAAGATAAGTAATGTTTGATAATCCTGGTCTGACGTAAATGGACATTAGGAAATGGAAAGTTAAAGTTCCTTCCTGAATATTAGCAACAGTTTTATCCCGACTTTGGTTTTATTCTACGTGCGGTTGAATTGTGTTTGAGAGGGTGCAGGTGGCAGGGGTTTGGCAGGGGGGAAAAACAGTACTGGGCTGTTGAAAATAAAAGGAAAAATAGGCCTATTACTTTGGGAGAGTTAGAAGCAGCACTGAACACTCCACAGCATAACTGCTTAGCAAAGGGACTGTGGGGAGAGGAAGGAATTTGGGATAGATATACAGTCAGCAGTATGTCTTCCATACTCCATCGTTCTAAGTGCCTAAACACTTTCCCCATAGCTCTTTGTGCCTGGGTGTCTCCTGTGTGGTTTTTGATGCGATTTCTTACCCTATCTCACTTACACTTAGTAGAAAATGTTGAGACAGGATGCAAAATAAAAACTCCTGGAGCATAGGCTAGCAGGTAATAAAAAATAATTAATAGGGACTAATGCCTGGAATAGTTGATGTCAGCGATTTTCAACCAACGTGCCACTGCACACTGGTGTGCTTCCATAATTTTGAAAACATTCAGTACCTACTTAGGGGCACTAACCTCTTCTCCCTTAGTCAAAAAGAAAAATGATAACAGCAACACAATAATAGCTGTCCAGTGTAAATGACCTGCCTTAAATCATAAATATATGTCATGTAATAAAGTTGTACTTTATGGTCACATAACATAATTAGGTTGCATCTCATTGGTTAATGCTTGGTACCGGAAATCCTTATATACAAGTATCGGTACCTGATTTTTAAAAAAATATATTATTATTAATTTCAGGGAGGAACGGAGAAGGAGAGAGATTTAAAAGCATTAATGATGAGAAAGAATCATTGATCAGCTGTCTCCTGCACACCCTTCACTGGGGATCAAACCCACAAACTGGACATGTGCCCTGACCAGGAATTGAACCCTGACTTCCTGGTCCATGGGTCAATGCTCAACCACTGAGCTACATGGACCATATGTAGGAAATTTTGATTTAATTTTTATTATATTCTTAACAGTATAAATAAAATGAAATACTTAAAAAGCAATTATCATGATAGATGAAAGTTAATTTAAGATATTTCAGAAAAACAATGCAAAATATGAAAAATATTAATAAATTTAAGGCCTAGTTGATAAGTATATAAATGTTAAGCCATTCTCTTAAATTTCTGTATAATTGGGCATTTTGTAACATATTTGCTATAAATAAATAAATTACACAGAATTATAAGTCATTAACCAAAGCAAACTGTAAACATCGACTTTAGTAGTCAAAGAAGTCAGAAGACAGACATTTGAAAAGTTACAATTGCAGACCAATAAGCACTGTACACAGTAATTATAGATCAGATACAGTAGCTGTTGTGAAAATATAGTTATCAGATTGACCTGAATCAGAGATAGAGTCACAAATAGTAATAATTTCAAAATAACAGGAGCCACATTCCGTGTGTGTTCTAGTTAAAAAATTTACTACTTTCCCCGCCTCTGGATTTTGATAGTGTAATATGCATAGCTATTATGTCACAGAAAAAGAATTTTCCCTAAAGTGAATTAAGAATGCTGGCAAGAAGTAAAGTGAAGAAAAATACAACAAAGTCAGAAAAGGATGCTGTAATTGGAGAGAAAAAAAACAACCCCACAAAACAAAATAGAATTGAGTTCATGTTAGCCAATAAGTTAGAATAATAAAAGGACTTTGTTTTTACTAAATTTTTACAAATGTCTTAATGGAAACTAAATACATAATGCTGGTTTACATTTCTAGATAAAGATGAGATGTTAATACATGTACAAGAAATCATAAAACAATTCTAAAGACATTTAATATGAATCCCTAAAAATATATAAATGGAGATATTAGAGATACAGAAATATGATGAAGAGGAAACTATGACAGCTTTTAACCAGTAAAATTGTTAATTCAGGAGGAAGGATTTAAATGTTAAGGAGGTTGTAAAGTTGATTTATAGGTTTACCAAGAAATGAAGGTGAAAGCTTGGGTTTGCATTTGGACATTCTTGTGTCATCCCAGCAAGAAGGTACTTGTAAGGTGCTGAAGAATTTTAAGGATAAATAGTGAAAATTAAATATTAATGATGATATATGTATTCAGTGAAACCTTCATCAGTAATATTTTAGTAGATATACTGCTAAGGCTACAGATGGCTATAGATATAAAGACAAAAGGAGTATTTTTAGAAACTTGGATCTACAGAGATATAGGCACATAATCAATCACCATAAAATTAGAGAATTTATATTTAATGTAATCCACTCATTTCTAGTATTAAAGGGCCAGTCATTAAAGAAAGTGTAAACTTTATAAACTTGGAATATTTGAAAAACAAAAAGATACTTGAATACTAATAAACACTACAAAATATAGAAGATGAGCTCAGGAAGTAGATAGGAGCTTATCGAGTAGATTACTATGGAGTATGGTAAAATAATTGGATTTTATTCTAAGTCATTAACAAAGAAAAGTCGTTGACAGTTGTGAAGTAGAGGAGTGATGGAACCTGATTTTGTCACTTTGGATGTTATAAGAAAACATATTGTAGAGAGAGCAAAAGTGGCACTGGAGAGCAGGACAGGGACAAATGCAGTACTGCAGATGCATATAAAGGACAGTATGCTTTTCCTGGGATTTAACTTTACCCAGGAAATCTAGGGAAGGTTCTCAAAGTAAATATCAATGGATTGGCTTAAGCATGAGTAGGGAGCCCACTGTATGGAGAAAATATTTTCCAATGATACATCTGATAAAGGGTTAATATCCAAAATATATAAGGAACTCATAAAACTTAACAAAAAGAAGACAAAAAATCTAACTAAAAAAAATGGGCAAAAGACCTAAATAGACACTTCTCCAAAGTGGACATACAGATGGCAAAGAGACAAATGAACAAATGCGCAGTCACTAATCATCAGAGAAATGCAAATTAAAATGACAATGAGGTATCACCTCACACCTGTCAAAATGGCTACCATCAACAAATCAACAAATGACAAGTGCTGGTGAAGATGTAGAGAAAATCGAATCCTAGTACACTGCTGGTGGGAATGCAGACTGGTGCAGCCATTATGGAAAACAGTATGGAGTTTCCTCAAAAAATTAAAAATGGAACTATCATTTGACCCAGTGATCCCACTTATAGGAATGGATCATAAGAAACCTGAAACACCCATCAGAAAGGATATATGCATCCCTATGTTCATAGAAGCACAATTTATAATAGCTAAGATCTGGAAACAGCCCAAGCACCCATGGAATACTATGCAGCTGTTACCCAGAGACATAGAAGCATAGAACAGACTGATGAATTTCAGAGGGAAAGCAGGGGTGGGGTTGGGGTGGGCAGAGATTAACTAGGGAACTTACATGCATAGCCCATGGACACAGACAATAGTGTAATGAAGGTCTGAGAGGGCTGGGTGTGGGGTGGAGGGGGTCAATGGGGATAAAAGGGGGGCATATATAATACTTTCAACAATAAAGATTTTAAAAAAGAATGAGTAAGAATGAGTATTTCTGGCAGCTACAAAGTTATTTAGTGTTTTTTTTTTATTCTGAGAAAATTTAAAATACTAAATTCTTTTTCAGATTTACCAAAAACCTTAAAATAAGACACAGTGATTTCCCATATAGTCCCTGCTCCCACACATACATGGCCTCCTTCATTGCCACATCATTCACCAGAAAGGTGCATATTTACCAAGAATAAACCTACATTGACACAAAGTCCATAATTTACCTTAGATTTTAGTCTTGGTATTGTACATTCTATGGGTTTGGACAAATGTATAATGACTTGCATCCATCATTATAATACCATAAAGAGTATTTTCATTGCCCTAAAATCCCTTATGCTCTGCCTATGCATCCTTCCTAACCCTACCCTTGGCAACCACTTACCTTTCCTTCCTTTTTTTTCCCCCCACTGACCTTTTTAGGGTCTCCATAATTTTTCATTTTTCAGAATGTCATATAGTTGGCATCTTATAGTATATAGCTTTTTCTGATGGGCTTCTTTTGTTTAGTAATGTGCATTTAAGCTTCCTCTATGTATTTTTATAGCTTAATAGCTCATTTCTTCTTAATAGCTCATATTTCATTGCCTGGATATACCACAGTTTATTCAATCACCCAATGAAAAGCATCTTAGTTGCTTCCAAGTTTTAACAGTTAACTGCTATAAAAATCTGTGTGCAGGTTTTTGTGTGGTTATAAGTTTTCAATCCATTTTGATAAATATTAAGAAGCACTATTGAAAATTGTATGATAAGAGTATGTTAAATTGGTACAAAAACACACAAAATGGTCACCTAATGTGGCTGAACCATTTTGCATTTCCACCAGAAATAAATGAGAGTTTCTGTTGCTTACATCTTTTCCAGCACTTGGTGTTGTCAGTATTCTGGATGTTGTCCATTCTAATGTGAGCATACTGGTATGTCATTGTTTTTTAATTAGTATGTTAATGATGTTATATGACAGGAATCTTTTTGTATGCTTATTTGCCATCTGTGTAACCTCTTTGGTGAGCTTCATATTCTTTGCTTTCAAGTTTTATTAAGGTAGAGTTGGCATACCTAGGGCTACACATTTAATGTATATATAATTTGATAACATTTATATCTATTTACACTTGTAAACTTATGACCACGGTCAAGAAAATAATCATACATATCTCCTCACCAAGAGTTTCCTTGTGGCTCTTTATTATCACATCCTTCCACTACCCCCATTCCCAAGCAATAATTAATCTGCTTTCTGGAACTAAATCTAGTTTGCATTTTCTATATTATCTATAATAATAAAAGCATAATATGCTAATTAGACCGGAGAGCTGAACGACCTCCCAGATACCCTTCCAGACGTCCTTCTGGACGAAGCTGCAGGGGCCAAGGCCGAGGTGGTTAGGGGCAATCAGGCAGGTAGGCGAGCAGTTAGGGGTAATCAGGTATGCAGGAAGAGTGGTTAGAGGCAATCAGGCGGGCAGGCATGCAGTTAGGGGTGATCAGGCAGGCAGGCGAACAGTTAGGGGTGATCACAGAGGTAGGCATAGTGGTTAGGGGAGATCAGTCAGCAGGCAGGCAAGAGGTTAGGAGCTAGTGGTCCTGGATTGTGCAAGAGATGTGCAACTGCCAGTGTAGGCCCAATTCTGCAGGTATCCCTGAAGGATTGGGCCTAAACCAGTCGGACATCTCCTGAGGGTTCTTGGATTGTGAGAGGGTGCAGGCTGAGCTGAGGGACCCCATCCCCATGCATGAATTTCGTGCACCGGGCCTCTAGTTTATATATGAAACCATATAGCATGTGTTCTATTTTATCTGGATCCTTTAACTCAGCACAATTATTTTCAGATTCTTTTTTTAAAAATCCTCACCCAAGGACATGCTTAGAGCGAGGAAGAGAGAGAGAGAGATAAAGAGAGATAGAGGAAGAAAGAGAAAGAGAGAAACATCTACCTAAGAGGGAGCAACCTCGATGGGCTGCTCTCCATACATGCCTCAACTAGGGATCAAACCCACAACCCATTGAGTGCACAGAATGACTCTCAATCAACTGAGCCACTCTGGCTGGAATTCGGATTCTTTAAAAAAACAGTATATATCAGTACTTTATTTTTTTTTTGGGGTAGGGGGGGGATACCACAGATTGTATAAACCCATGGCCGGCAAACTGCGGCTCGCGAGCCACATGCGGCTCTTTGGTCCCTTGAGTGTGGCTCTTCCTAAGCCTTAGGAGTACCCTAATTAAGTCAATTACAATGTACCTACCTATGTAGTTTAAGTTTAAAAAATTTGGCTCTCAAAAGGAATTTCAATCGTACTGTTGATATTTGGCTCTGTTGACTAATGAGTTTGCCGACCACTGGTATAGACAGTTGGGTTGTTCCCAGTTTTGCTATTACAAAAAAAAAAAAGAAAAACAAAAACAAAAAAACACACAATTACTATGAGCATTCATGTGCACATCTTTTTAAGAACATATATAATAATGCTATTTTAAATAGAATTATTTTTACATTTTAATTGCAAATTGTTGCTAATTTTAAGAAGTACATTTAACTTATTTATATTGTTTTGGTAAGCTACCACCATATACATAAATTTATTTTTTGTTTTAAGATGTATTTTTCAGAGATTCTATTAAATTTTCTATGCAGAAAAGTCATGTAATCTGCCAAACAGACACATTTTATTTCCTTTCCACACTGTATGCCTTTTCTTTTTCTTGCCTGATTGCACTAGCTATAAATTTTAGTACATTGTTGAATAAAAGTGGTGAGAAGTGACTTCCTTTCTTGCTTCCAATCTTAGTAACATTCTGTTTATACCATTAAATTATGGTGTGAGATGGAGCTTTTCTTTTAGATGTGCTTTATCATGGTGAGAATGTCCCCTTCTTTTCTAGTTTGCTGAGAGTTTTTATAAGGCAACAATAATAGATTTTACTAAATGCCCTTTGTATGTGTTTATTAAAGGGATCATTTAAAATTTTTTTCAGTTTGATATTATGGTGATATTTTATTGTGTTTTTTTTCTAGTGTTAAATGAATTTTCATAGGATAGACCTCACTTGACCATAACATATTGCTTTTTATACGTATCTTTGAATTTGATTTGCTACTTTAAAAGAAACATTTGCATCTGTATTTGTGAGCTTTATTGATTTGTGTTTTTATTTCTTGTAATGTCTTTGTCTAGTTTTGCTATTAGAGTATTAACACTGTGCCCATTATTCTCTGAATGACTTTTTACAATCTACTTCATTTTTTTTTTTTTTTGCAACATCCCTTACACAGTCAAAGGCTCACATGCCTGTGTTGTAATAATTGACTGGGACCTTTAAATATTTTTCCAGAGCAGCAAGCACAGTGCCAGCTGAGGTGCTAGCAAGCATGTCAAACTTGCAGCCTGCAGGCTGCATGCCTCGTTTATTTGGCCTGTGTTAGCCTTTGAGTTTGACATGCTTGTGCTAGAGGCTTATTATAAGAAAAAGCTTCTTTTCTTTGTTCCTGTTTCTGTCTTTTCTCCTTAAACTTGCTGTTCTGTGATCAGAGGAACTTTGATGCAACCATGCAACCAAAGAGCACAATAGTTCTGTGAGCTTGGATCCCGGTCCCACCCCACTAACCTCACTGCTGCCTTCATCTCCAGGCGGACACTGCGCACTCCAGGTGCACTGCCCTGCTGCCAGCGAGTATGTTTCTGTCACACTGACTCCTTGCATGTGCCTGTCTCTTGACCTCTACCTGCCTTCAAATTGTTATTTCTTGTGGCCCTTCCAATATGGACACTGCATTTCCTAGGTGGACACTACTGGCATGTATGTTCCCAGTGTGCCAACTCCCTATTCCTACTGACTCACCAACCTTGGTCCACCTACATTCCAGGAAGGTGTTTCCCCCTAGCACACTGACTGTGGGTCAGTGCTGGCATGGGAACCTGGTGGACTTCTCCACGATCAAGTGAAATGCAACCACATCTTCTCCAACGAGGCCTGGTTCCCAGCAATGCAGGAGGAGCCCCTGCCTATGGCTTCCCTTCCCTGGTTACTCCCCTTCAGTGCTAGGATATTATTTTGAGTTTTATTTTTAATTTCTTTATAGTTATTTTACTTTTATACTTAATATTTACTAGTATAGTAAGCTTTCACTGTTCAAATTACTTTGAGGTCTATTACTCTGATTTATAGGTTCCACAACTGTAAGTTGTTTTTATTTTCCCCACTAATCCATGTTAACTCCCATTGCCTGAAAACTAATACCTCTGCTGTTAAGGAATCACTCCCTTACTAAGAGCTGTAAAATTTTAAACTGTGTTTCTCCTGAAACCACTTCACTATGTTCATCATATCGAAAGGCTAAGTTGTTAATATCATCTTACAGCAAATAATGAACATGTTGCTCTCAGCCAAACCAACGCACAAGAGACAATCCAGAATAGAAAGCACAGCTCTTCACGTCAGACTCAAGGTGCAAACTGCAGTTTCTACATTAACCTTTGGAAAGGATTCAGCAGAGATGCTCCACTTTCTTCATCTTGTTCTACTTCCATCTCACTGGTACTTCTTCGAGACCTTCACCTTTTCTCTAGGGAACGTTTTCCTAGAGAAATGTTGCCTCTTAGATATTTCCTCATGCACCCCCCCCCCTCTCTTTAATGCATTGGCTCTCCCCAAGTAACAGGATTCCAATTCACCTCAACTCTGGCCAGGTTCTAGACATTTAGAGTGTGTGTGTGTGTGTGTGTTTTCCTGATTGAAACTAAAGAACACTTCAGATTTTTGCTAGATAAGAAGAATGTTGTGACACTGAAGGAAAATAACCCTGACTTTCTGGCATCTGAGTCTAACTAAATAACTTCTGAATGTTTTTACATAGAATAGGTTTCTATATCTTTTTTCTGGCTATAGATAATAATTCAAATGGCTCCTTATTTAAGATCTCTTGGTTTATGACAAGGGCCAGAAATAAGTGTCTGGCAAAAGCAAAGAAGAGGAGTAAAAGGTACCATTAAAATCTTCCCTAATTAACAATTACATGGACTCAAAATCTGTCTCCTTAAAATTCTTCTATTCATGTTAGTTATTTTTTTCTCTCAAAAATATCTGCATTCTAGATGGGATCATTGAAGTATGAAAGGATTTACAATTCAAAAACAAGTCTGCAAGATCAATTCAAGGAATATTTTTGAAAGAAACTTCTCTTCATCCCTCACGTTACATCATGTAAGCAAGTGTAGATTCATAAATCTTATCATAAAATACATCTAAGGAGAATCTATCAAATAAAAAGAGCCACATACATATATCAAGCATATTTCCTGAACAAAAAGGCATGCAACTAGAAATCAACCACAGGAAGAAAACTACAAAAACACAAACACATGGAGATTAAACAACATGTTTCTAAACAACAAATGGATCAAGAGAAAATCAAACAGGATATAAAACCTACCTTGAGACAAACGAAAATGAAAACACAACCTTACAAAATTTATGTTATACAGCAAAAGCAGGAAAGTTATCTAAGAGGAAAGTCAAGAAGCAGGAAACATCTCAACAAAAATAATCTAAAGTTTTACCTAAAGGAACTAGAAAAAGAGGAAAAAGCAAAATTCAACGTAGAAGGAAGGAAATAATAAAGATTGAAGTTGAAAGTAATGAAATAGAAAATTTTTAAAAATATTGATGAAACTAAGAGCTGATTATTTGAAAGGATAAAAGACTCATGAAGTAATAAGGAGAGAAAACACAAATAAAATCAGAAATTAAAAAGAAGAGATTATAACCAATGCCATAGAAATACAAAGCACCATTAAAGGATATTATGAACAATTATATATTAAAAAATTTAACAACCTAGAATAAAATAATAAATTTCTAGGAACATACAACCTTCCAAGTTTAAGTCAGGAAGAAACAGCAAATCTGAACATACCAATTATATGATTTATATATATGTGCAGTAATAAAAAAAAATTCCCAGCTAGAAAAAGCTCAGGACCAGAGAGCTTCACAGGTGAATTCTACCAAACATTTAAAGAAAAATTAATACCGAATTTTATCAAACTAACAAAAAAAACACTGAAGAGGAGAGAAGGCTTTTAAACTCATTATATGAAACTAACATTACCTTGATTACAAAATCAAACACATTGCAAAAAAAAAAAAGAGAGAATTATGGGCCAATATCCCTGATGAATATAGATGCCAAAATTTTCAACAAAATACTAGTAAACTCAACTCAACAGTACATTAAAAGGTTTATACTCCATGATTAAGTAGGATTTGTACCAGGGAGGAAAAGGTCATTCAACATTCACAAAACAATTACTGTGATTTACTAAATCAACAAAACCCAAAATAAAATCATATGATTACCTCAATAGATGCAGAAAAAGCATTTGACAAAATAATTCAGCATCCATTTATAATAAAAACTCTCAACAAATTGTGTATAGAAGAAAATTATCTCAAGTTGGTAACGGCTATAAAACACAAGCCTAGCCCTAACCGGTTTGGCTCAGTGGATAGAGCATCAGCCTGTGGACTCAAGGGTCCCAGGTTCGATTCCAGTCAAGGGCATGTACCTTGGTTGTGGGCACATACCCAGTAGGGAGTGTGCAGGAGGCAGCTGATCAATGTTTCTCTCTCATCGATGTTTCTAACTCTCTATCCCTCTCCCTTCCTCTCTGTAAAAAATCAATAAAATATATATTTTTTTTAAAAAAAAGAAAAAAACACAAGCCTACAGCTAACACTTTTCAATGGTGAAAGTTAAAAGTCTTTCCTATAAGATCAAGAATAAAACAAGAGTTCATACTCACCACTATTATTCAATATAATATTGAAAGTTTTAGTCACAGCACTCCGACAAGAAAATGATTTTTAAAAAATGGCTAAAAAGCCATCCTAATTGGAAAGGAAAAATACCATATTTGAAGATTACATGATACTATATATAGAAAACTTGAAAGAATCCATCCCAAAATTAATATAATTAATTAATGAATTTAGTAAAGTAGCAGGATACAAAGTTAATATGCAGAAATATGTCACATCCCTGCATACTTATAGCAAACAATCAGAAGGAGAAAATAAGACAATAATTCAAGGGGTAGAGTCATCCGTTGGGGATTAGCTTTAGCTCTTCAGGCCTTGGTTCCACTCCCTGGGGTACGCTAGGCTCTTAGGGGCTTGACTCTGGCCTTCAGCACTTGGCTAAGCCTTTCAGGACTAGGTTGGGCTCTTCAGGGCTAGGTTTGGCTCTTTGGAACTAGACCCAGGTTTTTGGGACAAGGCTGGGTTCTTTGGGGCTAGGGTCATCCCCCCACACACAGACACTCAAAAAAAAAAAGAAAGAAAATAATTCGATTTACAATTGTATTAAAAATAAAATATTTAGAAATAAATTTATTCAAGTAGGTCAATGATTGGACTTAGGAAACTCTAAGACACTGAAGAAAAAAAATTGAAGAGAACACAGATAAATAAATAGAAGGAGTTATTGTGCTAATAGATTGGAACAATTAATATTGTTAAAATGACCATACTAGCCAAAGAAATCTACAGATTCAATGCAATCCCTATCCAATACCAAGGACATTCTTCTCCAATCTAGAACAAATGATCCTAAAATGTATCTATATATAAAAGCCTAAGCGACCCAACGACCTAACAACTGGTCGACCGGTTGCTATGATGTGCACTGACCACCAGGGTGCAGACATGCAAGACAGGAGTTGTCCCCTGGTGGTCAGTGCATTCCCACAGCAGGAGCACTGCTCAGCTGACCAACAGGTGCCAGACGCCAGGCTCAGGGCTGGCAAGCGCAGCTGCAGCGGCCCGAGCCTCTCCTGTCTCCACAACAGCACTACCAAGCAGCAGTGGTGGTGGCAGCAGGTGCAGTGGGGCCAGGATGAGCAGGAGCAGTGTGGTGCCCTGCCTGGGCTCAGGCACCTCCCCCCCCACCCCCCCAGCCACCTGTCACTTAGCACACTACTACATCCCTCAGGGGATGTCGGACTGCCGGTTTTGGTCTGATCCTCGCAGGCCAGATCATGCTGAAACTGGCAGTTCAACATCTCCTGAGGGGTCCCGGATTGAAAGAGGGCGCGGGCCAGGCTAAGGGACTCCACCAGTGCATGAATCCATGCACCAGGTCTCTAGTATGCAATATAAAAGACCAAGACTAGCCAAAGCAATCTTGAGAAAAATAACAAAGTTGGAGGTATTGCCCTAGGAAGCAATATTTCAAACCATACTAAAATAAATTAGTTGTTAATATCTGCATATGCTGTTGATCTTAATAAGTAAAGAGGATATAAAAGAGAGGGTTGGGGTTTTTTTTGCAATTGAATTAACCAGTGAAAAAACAATTATTTTGACTACTAACTGTTGGAATGAAGTGTTTGGAATTTTAGTAGTTATTAAATTTATGATTATAGCCTATGTAAATTAAATATAAACCAAAAAATTGCATAAATTCAATGTAGGATTTTTTTAATATCATATAATTATTTTCTGCATAAACTGGAACTAAATTAAAAGGGATAATATGTTAAATATTTTACAGTCTACCAATCAGAAAATTAAGGCACTTGGACATTCAAGTTGGTGGTTTTCCTAAATAATAATGCATCTGAATAAAAGCATATATCTCATGAACTCAAATATAAATCTTCCAACTTTAATTGCCAAAGAATTTTGATAAAAACCCATTTTGATTGTTCATTCTTTTCAGTGATTACTTCCTTTTGCACAAAAGAGATACTAGCTCAGCAAAGCTAATCTATGTAAGTCTATAACGCCAGCTAAGTAAAACAACAGTTAAGAATTTCAGATACAAATTTAAACTTGAGAGCATGGTGGGGTGGGGGGGGGAGGCGGGGAACAGTGTTAGCATGGTATTACTATTTGTAGAGATTTTTTTAAATGTTAGAATAAATATCATTATAAATTGTATGACTTTACTCCACAGTTCTTTACTGATTGATAGTGTACATTAGCTTATTTAAAAGATAAAACCACATTAGTGAAATAAGGTTTGAAATTGTTTGCATCAAATTATTTCCTTAAATTCCTTTTTTATTATATTTCTTGGAAATAAAATCAGTTTAAAATTACCACTTTAATTCATGCTTTCAATGATCCAACAAATAAATGTACTTGGTTTAACACTGCATCAATTTTTTACTGGAATAATCACAATCTTATGCTATTAGTTCTGTATTTGGCAAGTATGTGGGTGTAAAATGCTATGAAATCAGGCCCAGGAGCCTTGTTTGTGCAAGTCACAGAACTCATTCAACATCAACAGAACTCATTTTTGATAGTCTTATGTTGTGATTATAGGTGGAACTTGTCTTTTTATATACTAATTTGGCTTGTGTTTCAGGATATAGTTCAGAGATCCTCCTACTGGTAAGTAATAAACTACACATTGAATGTTTTGGTTTGGGGTTTGCCTCTGAAGATGGTTTTGGTGTTAATCCCCAGACAAAGGATTTTATTCATTAGATCCATGATTACGCTTTTGTTATTGCAATGTATCAAGACAATGATACAGAGATGTGACATGCTATAGGGATATTGAAAAACTAAACATAGTGTTCATCAGAGTACAAACCAACAGTGGAAAGGAACCTTCGGATCAAGACAGAAAAAGTGCTGAAGAGAAGAAAAATAAATAAGGTGGCGACAGCCAGCAGAGCTATCATTCTGCCCTTCCCTGGCCTCAAACCCTAGGGAAAATCGTATCACCTCTGCTGCTCCTGCAATTTAAGGGTGTCTGGTGTATTCTGCTAGAAGGTCACATGCTACTGCCTGGACATTGCTTTTTTTTCTTTTTTTAAATATTTTTATTGTTTTTGTTGTTGTTTGTTTGTATTTTAAAGAGAGAGGAAGGGAGAGGGAGAGAGAAAGAAGTATTGATGTGAGAGAGAAACATCAATCTGCCACCTCCTGCAAACACACTATTGGGGGCTGAGTCTGCAACCCAGGCATGTGCCCTGGCTGGGAATGGAACCAGCAACCTGTTGGTGCACAGGACTCTCAACCAACTGAGCTACACTGGACACTGCCTTTTGGATGACAGGAGATGAAGGGATCACAAATCAAATACAATATTGTGAAAGAAATAGCACCAATGGCAAGGAAAAGTTAAAGTCTGACTGATGTGGAGCTGAAAGGAAATTCCAGGCTACTTTCTGAATGTATTTATACAATGAACTTTCAGAGAATTCCAGGGGGCTAAACAGTGATGAAATTGAACCCAAAGTCCTGATATTTTTGTTTGTTTTTCTTTCTCCCAAGAAACTATTTACTATTTAAGGGTCATTTGAATAACTTTTCATACTGCGGGCATTCTAAAAATTTTAATGCCTATATAAAGCCTACAGACTTAATGCCTTATATAAATAAATACATATATATATTATTTTCTATTAATTGAATGCATTTAAGAAGTTTTTTTTACAAGAGCACCTATATGATATTTCAGACATCCTCAGGATTACTAGGAAAGGAGAATATATTTTACCCACAAAACTCCACGAAATTAATATAATTTCTAAAAAGGCCGCATAGATTATCATACTATAAATGTCTCTGAAAAGACAAGACAGAAAATAAGATTAATGATTAATAAATATTCTTGGAAAATCAATAGCTGAAACTTGTTGGTTGTTTTTTTTTTTTTTTTTTTTTTTTCACTCTCTTTGACTCCTGTTTCTTAAAACTTTCTCTCTTATATATCTGTGTTTTGGATATATTGTGGTTTTAAGGGGGAGTCAGGGAGTGGTTAATTAAGAAGGGTTTTTTTAAACCCTAAAGTATGGTTTACCAACACCAGTGCTGTGGACAGACAATTCTTTGTTACAGAATTTGTAGGATAATTAGCAATAATTCTGTCTTTTATCCACTAGATACTACTAGTCTCCTTTCCAGTCTCAGCTAATTTTGAAAACTAAATTTTCCTAACCAAATTTGTCAAATGTACTCTTGGAGGAAAAACTGCACCTTGGTGAAAACCGCTGGTATAAGATGATTATAGCAATTCCATTCTAGTCCCAAGTGATTGATTTAGGCAAAATAAACATCTAAGTCACAATCAAGTTGCTGCAAGACACAGAATCAAGGAGGCAAAGAAGGAAGTAGTTCTGAGTTAAACATAATCAGATTCAAGTTATGATCCTGTAAATTTCATTGCGTTGCTTAATTTCACAGAGCCTCACATTTTTCAGCTGTAAGTGGACACAATAGCATCTATGTCAGAGAATTGCTGTGGAAAAGAAAGTTAGCCAGGGAACATAACCATAGAGAAATAAATTAGCACTTGATACACTAAATATTTGGCAAATCCAGTCCGTTAGCTCCTCATATGTGTAAGTAAAGAGAAACTTGAGTAATATGGAATACCGTCTAGATTTTTTAAATCTTCTTATTTTTCAAGTTAAGAAAATAAAACCACTCTGTTAATATGTCATTCTTTCACCTTTAAAGGTAGGAGTTTTAAAGAAAGGAAAGAGGGTTGAAAGGATAAAGAATTGGGGCAACAAAGAAAAATAAGAGATGAAACTAACAGAAAGGACAGACAAGCACAGCAACAAAAAGAAAAAGCAGGCATATAGGAAAGACGATCAGCAAGATGTTCTTCAAATGATCTACACTGTCACTTGTACCCATATATAGATCTTGCTGCTTGTGATTCAGAGATTATGTTGTGCTTTCATAGCTATATTTACAGTTTGAATATCTATGTCTCATCAATGCCTAAGCTGCTAGATGGAGTTAAGTAGCAATTTATTCTGGCATAAGTGGTGAATAAAGCTATGTCTGGAATTCCCAAGTAGGTCTTTCTTTCCTCTTTGGGACTTAGAAAAACTAGATAAACTGTCATCCCAGCAACCCCTCCTGCCAGGCAAAGGGTTGTGGACAGAGAAGTAGTTAGAAGCTGTTTGCCTACAAATCCTTCCTTTATTTCTTTGTACTTTTTCTTGTTACATTTTTATAAATGTGAATGTTTGATAATATAATAAAAATTAAAAGGCCTAGAAACTTCACAGAAAAAGTGAAGATTGTTATGTTCCAGTGGAAATCAGGCTATTATTAGCTGTGTAGGGAATGGTTAGTGGGTAATGAGATGCTTAACCTACAGTTACCTGAGCCATTTGGAGTCACTAATTCACATGGTAAATTTGAGTTACTGAATTATAATTTTTTTAGCTTTACTTTAAAATGTTTACAAAAGTAAGGAATACATATTTAATTAGATTTGGAGGAAATAGTTTCATCAGTGGACTCTACTGCTAAACAAATAATATGAACTTGTATTCATAATTGGCAATACTTAAACTGATTCTGGTTTAATATTAAACTACAGGCCCAGTGCATGAAATTTGTGCACAGGTGCAGTCCCTAGACCTGGCCAGCGATTGAAGTGTGAGCGTCTGGCATAGAAGAGCAGGTCCCAGCTGACCTCTGGGCTCTGGGCAGCACTTGGGCCCCCACACAACCCCTCCTTCCTCAGTCATCGGGTAACCGCCCAGCTCCTTCAGTGCCTGCGACCTGGGCAGCGGCCCCGCCCCCTGCTGCTGCTGTTGGTCGCCATCTGCAAGGCGATCAACGGGGTGATCAGGCCCCCTGCTCACACCCGCTTTGGCCTAGCACTGCCTGCTCACCTGCTCCACCATCCTGCCAGAGTCCCACGCTTGTCAGGGCCCACCAGGGCTGGCAGTGCCTCCACAATCTGATCAAACTCCAGACTGAACTCGCAGTCTAGGGGATAATTTGCATATTAGGCTTTTATTATATGGGATGGAAAAAAAATTTAAAGTTTGAGCTCTTTGGTCCACGTAGCATCACAGTATTGATTCTGGGTAACTTGTTTTTCTGAAAATTTTTCTTTTTCTTTAAAGATGTATATGGGCTGGGATCTTGGAAAATTATCTCAATATTTTACTTTGAATTGTTGTTTTAAAAGGAAAGATTAATATAATTGATAAATGAAAATACCTCAGTTTTGCAACTTTGTTAGGTCATCTTTAGGATTATTATTATTTTTAAAAAGAAGAGATTTTTCAGTGACTATATTATATAGTTGAACAAGATCCATTAATAGAGATTTATAGAAAAAGAATCTACACTGAGTTTTGCCATTATTCTATATGCATATTTATCAGCTAGAGGTGAAATTCTTATTCATCTGCTTTATTGAACTGGCAGGAGTTACTAAAGATGTTTCATTCTAACAGATGCTAGGAAATTGTTCATATGACAACATAATACAACACCTGTTAAAATCACTTGCTTCAGAACAGAAACCAGGCAATTCCACTGATTGAAACTAGTGGAGGATATTATATGATTTATATGTATGTGTTGATTCCTTTTTTGAAAGATAGATGTCCCCATTCTTTTTAGACAGGACTAACATGTCATATCAGCAAGAGTAATGTGAGGGAATTTTCTAGAGGAATGGAGAGAGAAGAAAAAGAAGGAGAACAAATAAGAGAAAAGGAAAGAAAGAGGTGAAGAGAGGAGGAAGTAAGTGGAGGAAAGTAGAGAGGATTTAAATAGGTGGGAAGAACGAGTGAGGGAGGGAGGCGAGGGAGGAAAGAAGAATTTAGGAAGGGGAAACAGGGAGGAGGGAGAGGAAGGAAGCAGAAGGAAAAGATGAAGAGAAGAACATACAGCTAAAAAAGGGAAAAGAGAAAATAATAAAGAAGAAAGAGGAAAAAGAAGGGAAGGTCAGTGAAGCAGACAGAGTTGGGGATTCTAAGGTGAAGAATTACACTGCCCTGAATTGTCACTCTGAAATCTTAATTAAATGCCTTTTTCCTTTAACTAGGAAAGTAGATGAATAGGTTTGTTTTGTTCAGTAGATTCCACATATAAGTGAAATCATAATAAACAAGATAGATACAGAATCATAGATAACAGACTGACAGCTGTCAGTGGGAGGGGCATTCATTGCAGGCCAGGATGAAAAAGGTAAAGGGATTAAGCAAAACAAGACAAAAAACAACCACCTCATAGACACAGATAACAGTATATGATTACTAGAGAGAAAGAAGAGGGGAGAGATAGAAAAGGGTATAGGGGGATAAATGCTGATGGAAGGAGGCTTGACTAAGGTTGAACACACAATACCATATACATATTATAGAACTGTACACCAGAAACCTGTATAATTTTATTAACCAAAGTCACCCCAACAAATTCAATAAAACAGGAAGAAAAAAAAAGAAAGTAGATGCATATGAAGAAAAGCAAGGAACATGTGTTCAAGGCAACAATAAAAAAAAATGACAGTCAATTCTTTTGTATTTGTGAGTTACTTCAATATTCAATTGAATGTTTGTAGTACTTTTATTACTGGTGAATCTGCATTCATTTCTCCTTGCTCTCTTTTACTTTGCTAAATTTTTTAATTATTTTGGCTAGAAGTAGAATTTCTACCTTCCAAGACCTCAATTTCATACACAATAGACTGCTGGTGAGGTGTGGCAGATTCAGTCCAGACATTGGTAATTGTGTCCCTTAGTAAAGAGAACCTTGGAAGCTAGAGAAAGCTTCACTACAAACATGAGCTGTTTCTGCGTGGTCTGCCTGGGTAGCCAAATATCAAGCCATCCCCTTCCTCCTATCTTTATTCAGCTTATTGGGTTTTCATTTAATTTAATGATATTATAGGCATAGATATGAGGATGCACAAAATGTAAATTGCTATCTGTCCCCACCACCACTTAGCCCATTCTAAGTGTACTATACATGAAACAACAGAATAGTCTTCCATGAATATCTGAGTCAGCATTACGTTGTAAAGCAGGTTGAATTTTCATTAATTATATTTGGGTAGAATCTACGTATAGTTTGTCAACATAAATTATTTATATTATAGTGAGGTTTCATTTGCAGTCAAACCAAATTCTGGGGCTGTTGACACTAAAATGCTACTTATGCACTATTTGGGAGTTCTTTGGAAAATATATTTATCCTAAAGGGGCAAGCAACATCAGGGTCAGAATCTTTATCCTCTTCTATACGCCCAACTAAATAAACACAGATGATCACTTTAGAGTTTAGGAAAATATATTTCAGAAACTATATTTTGAATCTACTATTTTTTCCCTTGCTTTTTTACAGCATTTCGTTTGTAGTTATACAGCACTCCAAATCCCATCTAGCCTGTGGGTTTTTTTCTTTTTTCTTTTTAATTACTTGTGTTTGTATTTTGATCACAAATGGAAAATACTACATGGGAGACTTTAAATATCTGCCAAATAAGAGAAAATTCTGCCTTTACCTCAAACTCAAATTTTCAATTAGAAAGGGAAGATGCCAGAAAGCAAAGAGAAGCCTGATGCCAAGGTCAGCAAAGTCAAAAGACGAAGAATCGTGGGTTACTTCAGAGAAAAGGCAGAAAAACCTCAAAGACAAAGAATAGGTATTTGATCAAAGAGAAAATAGCAATAAAAATTAATAATCAAAATACATATGCTTACCTGCATATAAAGGATAGAATGTACATATTAAAGTACATATGCTTCCCTGCATGTAAAGAGGCATAGAATGTCCATATTGTGTTTGCATTTGGCTGCTTGGAGAGGCTTGCAGAGGTTACATGTGTTTTCCGAGACCACTCTTTCACTTTGAAACACTGGTGTACAAGCATCAAAAAGTGCTGAGTTCTCTAATATGATATTTTAAGATTTTATTTATTTTTAAATTAAATTTATTGGGGTGACTGGTCAATATGATCACACAGGCTTCAGTGTGGGTTTCTATGTTAGAAGATCTATATATTGCACCATGTGGCTACCACCCAAAGTCAAATATTCTCCTGTCACCATGCATAAAGCCCCCTTCATTCCCCACTCCCTCCCTCTGGCAATCACCACACTGCTGTTTGTGTCCGCAAGTTTCAGTTTTATATCCCACATAGGAGTGAAATCATATGGTTCTTAGCTTTTTCTGACTGACTTCACTCAGCATAATATCCTCAAGGTCCATCCATGTCGTTAAAAACGGCAGTATTTCATCCTTTCTTATATCTGAGTAGTATTCCATTGTGTATATGTACCACATCTTCTTTATCCAGTCATTCATGGAAGGACACTTGGATTGTTTCCATGTCTTGGCCACCGTGAATAATGTGGCAATGAACATAGGGGTGCATATATCTTTGTGAACACATGTTTTCCAATAGAACAAGAAATCATAATATTTGTATAGAAGATTTTATTTTTTTAAAAAAAGTTTTAGGTTTTCAACAAAATTGAGAGGAAAGTAGAGATTTTCCATACATTTGCTTCTGCCACACAGGCACAGCCTCCCTATTCACTGGAATGATTGGACTGATACCTTTTTTTTTTTTTTTTTTTTTTTTATCAAGAATGAACCTACACTGACACAAAATAATCACCCGAAGTCCATAGATTCACTTTTGGTATTGTGCACCTTATGGGTTTGGAAAAGTGTATAAGGACATGTATCCATCACTATAGTATCATAGAGAGTATTTTTCACTGCTCTAAAATTCCTCTGTCCTCTGCCTATACATCCCTCCCTGGCTATGCCTGCCAACCATTGATCTTTTTACTGTCTCCATAGCTTTGCCTTTTCCTGAATGTCAAACAACTGGATGTATACAGTATGTAGACTCTTCAGGTTGGCTTCTTTCACTTAGAAATATGCATTTAGATTCCTCCATATCTTTTCATAGTTCACTAATTCATTTATTTTTAGTGCGGAATAATACTGTGTGGATGTGCCATAGTTTATTAATCTATTTACCAACTGAAGAACATCTTGGTTGTGTCCAAGGTTTGGTAATTATGGATAGTTACTATAAATATTCTTATCAATGTTTTCTTTTGTGAATATTAGTTTTCAACTCCTTTGGGTTAAACCAAAAAGCACAATTGTTGGATTGTGTGCTAAGAATATGTTTAGTTTTGTAAGAAACTGCCTACTTGTCATCCAGAGGCACTGGACCATTTTGAGTTCCCACCAGCAATGAATAATGCTGCAATAAACATAGGAGTGCAACAAATCAGAGTACTTATTGCTCCACAGCCTGGTCAGCATTTGGTGTGGCCAGTATTCCAAATTTTGGCCATTATAATTGGTGTTAAGTGGTATCTCATTGCTGTTTTTCTACTATGATTTTAATGTGTGCTTCATTTCAGTTCCTTCTGTAAAGTTTCTGCTAAATTTGTATATAACTAGTTTTATTCAAAATATCCTTCCTCATTCTTAATCATTGGCGTGAGCTAAATATTCCTCTTTAAGAAAGGGTTAAACTTTAAACTTCAGATGCCACTGAGAATATGAAAATAGAACCAGAAAATTCTGAGTGTATATTTTTATAATCTAATCTTGGTTACTCTAGACCCGTGGTTGGCAAAACACGGCTCACGAGCCACATGTGGCTCTTTGGCCCCTTCATTGTGGCTCTTCCACAAAATACCACGTGTGGGAGCACACATAAAGTGTGATTGAAACTTCGTGGCCCATGTGCAGAAGTCGGTATTTTGTGGAAGAGTCAGTATTTTGTGGAAGAGCCACACTGAAGGGGCCAAAGAGCTGCATGTGGCTCGTGAGCCGTGGTTTGCCAACCACTGCTCTAGACCCTTGTACACAAAATAGGTACCAAGATCACAATTGATAAAGTATGATGTAATATAATTTTGTGATATGCAAAGAGATCATCTAGCATTTTCCTATTACTATAAAAATTTAACATGTTTTATTATTGACTTTAGAGGGAAAGAAGGGAGAGGGAGAGCGAGAGAAACATTGATGTGAGAGAGTAAAATTGATCACTGCCTCCTGTATAGCCCCTACTGGAAACTGAGCCTGTAACCCGCACATGTGCCCTGACTGGGAATAGAACCAGTGATCTCTCCATGCATGGCATGACACTCAACCAACTACTGAGCCACACCGGCCAGGGCTTACTATCAAATTTAGTTATGCATGACCATTGTGACATTGTGAGATATTGCTGGAATGCTTATATGGTAAATGCTCTTTGCAATGTGGCTTTGTAGCTCCACCAGCAAGAATGCAATGTTTCCTCACCCCTTGAGTCTGGCTTCCTTGTGACTTGTCTTTGCTAATTGATTGTGGCAAAAAGAAAGGTGTGCCAATCCCTAAGCCTAGACCTCAAGAGGCTTGTGTGCTTCACTTTCTTGCTTGGACCCCTGTGACCACCAAGTGAACAAATCCAGGTAGCCTGCTAGAGGCTGAGAAATCAGGTGGCGCAACATTAATTCATCCCAGTTGGAGCTACCTCAGATCAGAAAATCCCCAGTCAACCCCAGTTATCACAGACCCATGAGCAAAACCAGTCAAGATCAGGTAAACTCTAAACAGACCAATAGCACTATCCACCTACCCTAAAGTCCTGTGAGCTAAAGTTAAATAAATGCTTTTTTAAAAAAACCACTCAGTTTTGAGTACTTTCTTAATGAAACAACTGATAACTAACATAGCATTTTAAAATGCTTAACTTAGGATTCAAATTTTGGGACAATTTTTTTTTTCATTACTACCATCATCTCAACAGAGAGCAACTATATTTGAGTGCACATTCAAGATATGTAGGCTTTTATTATATAGGATACAAATAACAGGTAGCAGGAAGTGATAAGTACTGAGAAGAAAAATATAGCAGAGTGAACTAAAGAAGGATCAAGGGTTGCAATTTTGCATAGGACCATGAGGGAAGGCCTCACTATGGAGGTGATGTTAGATAAACACTCCCAAAAAATGAAGGAGCCTTAGGATATGTGAGGAAAGGGCATCCCATATAGATACAATGTATCAGGTTTGAGGTGGAAAGATGTCTGGTGTTTTGAAGCAACTGAGAGGAGGCCAGTGAGGCTAGAGACAGTATGAAGGATGAGGATAGTAATAGGATTTAGAGTAATGAAGTCAGAAATATAGTTGGGAACAGATAACCAGAAGGTTTTTCAGATCAGTCTAAGGCTTTGGCAGTTACTGTTTGTTGTATGAAGAGCTACTTGAGAATTTTTTAGCAGAGGAGTGTCAGGAGTTCGCTGTCATTTAAATAGTATCATTCTGGCTTCTGAATTGAAAGTATACTTAACAGAGGCAAGGCAGAGAAGAATGATTAAACAAGTGTGTGTATCAATAATCTAAGTGATAAATGATGGTGGATTGGATCATGGTAACATCAGTAAACACAAAACTGCTCAGATCATGTGTTTTTTTCAGGTAGGGCTGAAGGCTGTGCAATAGATTCAATATGGGGAATGAAAGAAGAAAGGTTTTTGGCCTAAATAAGAACTAAGTTCTATATTATTCTCAAGCAACATGAAGTTACAACATGAACAAACCAATGTCAAATCATGCTTTGATTTTGTCAACCACAGGTACAGCTGCTATTCCATTGTTTGATATGGCAGATGGTTTTCAAAATATTACTCTTTCGATGTAGGAGAAAGGAAAAAGATTTACAAAGAGAGAAGATGAATTTCCATCTCTTTCCCTCCCCCATGAGGGTTTGCTGGCTATAAACCGTTAATAATTCATTTTGATCATTTGAGATATTTTATATTTGAAGCCTGCATATAATGTACTGATTAAATCACATTATGCGTAGCTGAGTGAATATATTATTAAACAAATTACCCCTTTCCATAACCATGAACTGTGCATCTGTAGCAAATGGTTGAACATTTTAATAAGGAGGAGTGTAATTATATTACAGTCATTGCTTTTTGCAGGCTTATTGGCCACACTTTAGAGGTGAATATTTTCTAATAAAATATGTACTGTAAAGGAGTAAATTTTCAAATTATAGTCAGAATTCATAACTCACTGAAAATATCCCTGCTTAGTAAGTTAGGGAGAATGGGGTGGAGCTTTTGGAGAAATTATTGAACCTAAAAACAATAAATCACCAACCTTTTTTTTTTTTTTTCAGGAATCAGTCTTCGGTGTTGTCTAGCACCTATCTACCTACCTACCTACCTTATTATTTGTTATTGAAAGCAAAACAACGTAAAGCAAATAGACAAAACTAAATATCCTGTCTTTTTATTGTTATATGGGAAGAAAATGTTCCAGCAAGTGGAAGTCTTGCATGGAATCCTCTGACATTTGCCTTCAATCAATTATACATGCTCAATACTGATCCAATAGGAAGGTGCTATAGCAACCATTATGGTACTTAATGTTAGGAGCTTAAAATGTAAGACTTAAAGCATGTAACCCTGTGTGAGATATAGGAATACTGTGTGAGACTGAAGAATGCACCCTGCTTAATGATTGCTATAGTAGAAGGCTCCAGACAATCTATTGTATCTATTCCTGCCTATGTTCAGATGGGGTAATAGAAGAAGGAAAAAGAGAGAGTACCTATTACCAGAAACAAACTCCACTAATACATTATCTATCTATCCAGAAAAATCATAATTATTTTTGCTTTATTTTCTCTTCTTTCATTTCCCCGCTAACATAAGAGATGTTAAAAATAGTTAACCTTGTATCTCAGTATTTAAGTCACAAAATGTCAGGATGGAAAGTGTGACTGCTAGAAGAGAAAATCACAGAAAGATAGGTCATTTAGGCTTTGAGGAATCATGCTTTGGGAGAATGTCAGTGTTTGTGCTTGTAGGAAAGCAGGGGTTTGTGTGGACTATTAAAAAGAAGCATGACTTTGATCCCAGCTTTATGTGGAAGTTATATACAGCTAAGAAGGGCTGTGTAGACGTCAGGTTAAGAAGGGATGAGCTGAGTTGGATTGTTCTATTGTCACCTTCCTTATGTTGGGAACCACATTTCCCAGAATCTCCTTTACTCTATGATTTCAAGTTCCAGTTGACAAAAGTATTTGTGTGAGATTTGGCAGGTGTAAGAAAAGCAACCCTAGGCCCACCACCATACACTTGGCCAAAAACTTCTATGTGGTAGCGCTGTAGCACCAACAGCCTGCCATAAACATCAGCATCCCGTCGTGGCCCCGCTCCAGTGGAAGATTTGCCTATTCTTCCAAATTTCCTTCAGGCTCAAACTCATTTGCCTGTGCCACCACTGGCTAATGATTTTTCTGTGATCCTATGACATTCTTTTTATGCTTTTATTTCCCTCGTTTTTCCTCCAATGGTTTAATTGCTATTATAAATTCCTTATTTCATAGACTCATGGTAATACTGATTGAATACAGATCGATACATGGAGAGAACAAATAGACTTGAAGTCAAAATCTGTAGAAACGAAGATTAAATAAATTCAATTAAAGTAGAAGAATATGACTTAGAAAATATGGGTAAAGCCGAACACTATAATGAGCTTGGAGAGTGTTTTGAGAAGGGGCTTACATTTCATTCCACCTAATACTAATATGTCACTCAACCTTAAAGAAGATGGTTGCCGCCGGAACCGGTTTGGCTCAGTGGATAGAGCGTCGGCCTGCGGACTGAAAGGTCCCAGGTTCGATTTTGGTCAAGGGCATGTACCTGGGTTGCAGGCACATCCCTAGTAGGAGATGTGCAGGAGGCAGCTGATTGATGTTTCTCTCTCATCGATGTTTCTAACTCTCTATCTCTCTCCCTTCCTCTCTGTAAAAAATCAATAAAATATATTATAAAAAAAAAAAAAAAGAAGATGGTTGCCAGGAATGCTTTTCAATTACCTTCTAATGAGTCACAGGGACACAATTCTGAAAGTGTCTTGTTCGATATCTTCTTAAATCTGTGTTTAATCCCAAATATATTACTTCAAAAGCATTACTGCTGAACTGTTAGAGGCTAATTCCAGCATGTCATAATAAATGCAAGAAGTCCTCAAAAGGTTGATGGGCTTCTGTAATCAGCAGGGCTGAAGACACATATTATTGCCTGCTGGAATAGCCGAAAGCATTTCCCCAAACCTGAAAATCTGCATATATTATTTCCTGCTACTGGAACAGCCAAAGGCAGTTCCCCCAACCTGACAATGCCTACTGTATACCAAACCTTATCTTTGATATGTATATCTGCTTTGCTTTAGGGCAATTTGTGTTAATAAAAAGCTAGGGGTCCAGAGATCTGGAGAACTTAAGTTACTAAAGCTAAGCCTCTCTGGCTCTCCAAAATGCCTTCCAAATTTATATTTCATATCTAGTTTCTTTATTAATTTGCGTGTCAGGCCTTTCTCCAGGCCTTTGAACCCACGCCATGCTGGCCGTGGCCTCACATTGAACTCTTGCTAATATGTGAAACAAATGAGTTTATTAAATGTGTGGTCAATAAAATGAATGAATTGACAAATGAAATGTTTTAGCATTTATGTATAACTATTAAGATGGGTCTTTTTTTGATATTAATACTTTCTATTTCGCTGTGACTATACATATATATCCTCACCTGAGGACATATTCTTACCAATTTTAGAAAGAAAGGGAGAGAGAGGGAGAGAGAGAGAGAGAGAGAGAGAGAGAGAGAGAGAGAGAGAGAGAGAGAGAGAGAGAGAAACATCAATGGGAGAGAGAAACATCCATCAGTTGCCTCCCACACGCACCCTGGGAATCAAACTCACAACCTGGGTATATGCCCTGACTTGGAATGGAACAACACTTTGGTGCACAGGAGGACAGTCCAACCAATTGAGCCACACTGGCCAGGGCTGTGGCTCAATATTTTTAACTTGGTTGAGTAGTACAGAAACTTTTTTCTTTCTGTCTGTTTTTCTTTGGTCCAGAGTTCTGGTGGCAGTTTTCAAGTTCTGTCATGATCTGTCATTGGATGATATAAAGAAAAGGTATCCAAGACCATGAGAAGCAGGAAGAAAGATTATTGGAAAGATTCTTCAAGGGTCAAAATTTAAGAAAATGCAACATTTTCTTTTCAGAAACATATATTATACTGAGGAAGACATAAAAAGATGACTGGGACAACTGCTCTAACATATCTAGATGAATCTTGACATACATTTTTAAAAAAATGAATCCAGAATTAGAAAAATTAAAAATAAAAAGCACCAACAGCTACTTAGCAGAGCAGCTTTTTTTTGTGATCTATATAAAACACAAATTTGCAGTTTGACTGGATTTTTCATACCTATCAAGATAATCGTAGGTCTTACGTAAAGAAATAAGAAATAATCTCCAAGTCTCATGGTAATTACTGTTTTTAAAGGAATAGTTGCTTTTATGCTTCTTGTACTTTGGTAGACAAGAATAGTTAAGCTGATATGATGAAACTTTTTATGTCAAGTAGAGCCTGTTCATATTAATTATATATTAAAAGTTCTATTTATTAGGGAACTGTTTCAATAATTAAATAATAGTTTAACAGAAGTGAACTATATTATTAAAAAAAGACCAACTGAAATTTTCAAAGCACTAAGTAGTAAGTAGGATTTTATTTATTACTATTTGTTTTGAAGAGAAAATATGTTCAATGAAAATTACATTCCCCATATTTAAGCATAAATGCAAAGAATGACTTTTCCAGTTATCAGCTGACTTAGTTTTCAGTTCTGCTTTGGAATATAGCCAGTCTCAGAAAAAGTATATTGCTTTACTTACTGCGTTATCATGAACATTACTCCTAAAATATTCTTTACACATATATATTCAAGGCATACATCATAATATTCCTGCATTTGAACATCTCCTAATAATATACTCCTGTTCATAATCGGTTATAATAAAGAATACCAAACTGGCCTTACCCAAGAAAATCTGCATCCAGAGATATCTGTGGGAAATTAGTTTTTGTTATTGTTGTTAAACTTTGATGAACCCATTTAAGAGACTAAGGTTGAAGGCAAAAATTCTTTGTACGGTAGCTCCCATTCCCAATAAAAGCCTCCTGATATAACACCTTCTTATTTATAATCATGAATAATATTTTGTGATCTTATAGTAAACGAGAGGCCCGGTGCACAAAATTCGTGCACTGGTGGTGGGGCGGGGGGGGGGGGGGTTTCCTCAGCCCAGCTGCCCACACTCTCCCTCTGCTGCCTGATGCACCTCTGTCTCCTTCAAACCTGTAGGCAAGTTTGAAGGAGACATCCTTAGCACTGCTGCGGAAGCAGGAGAGGCTCCCTCCACTGCCACTGGGTTCACTAGCCATGACCCTGACTTCTGGCTAAGTGGAGCTCCCCGTGTGGGAGTGCACTGACCACCAGGGGGCAGCTCCTGCACTGAGTGTCTGCCCCCTGGTAGTCAGTGCGCATCATAGCGACTGGTCATTCTGCTGTTCAGTCAATTTGCATATTAGCCTTTTATTCTATAGGATTGGACTAAAAATACTCTCTTAAGACTTCTTGATTATTCAACAAAAATGAACTGACCTAGCCACTTGAAATAACAGCTAAGTTCTATGTCTTTAAGAAGATGGAGAAGTAGGTAGTAAATTCCAAAGTGAAGGCACTAAAGGTCCAAAATGGAGCAACTCAATCTCCATGGAGAACTTAGAAAAAGTTTCCCAGGACAAAATGCTTTTATAGGTACCATAGTCATAGGGAAGAGGAAGTACAGCACTTCAGAAAGAAAAGAAAAACGTGCGAAAACATTTGTGATAGAGATTATTAATTGTTTTCCAGTATCCACTCCCTCTTTTAAAACATAACTGCCCTCTAACATTGTTATCTGGCTGCATGTGACCATGTAACATTAGGAGGTAAGCAGAAGTCATGTTTGCATCTTCCAGGTCAGTGTAAGGACAGAGAAAAAGGCCTTTATTTTTCTTCACTGTGGCCTTCTGCAATTTATGAGAAGCATCTGGTAAGTAAAACCCAAGATTGTTAGCTCCTACGATTCAACCAGCCCCTCTGTTCAAACCACAAGATAAGCTGTTTCCTAGGCTACATTCTTACATACCCCTCCTCCCTGTAGTTTTTTTTTTAATTTCTTTATTGATTAAGTTATTACATATGTGTCCTTATCCCCACAATACCCCTCCCCACTCATGCCCTCACCCCCCTGTTGTCTGTGTCCATTGGTTAGGCCTATACGCTTGCATATAAGTCCTTTGGTTGATCTCTTCCCCATACCCCTACCCTCCCCTACCTTCCCTCTGAGGTTTGATGGTCTGATCAATGCTTCTCTGTAGTTTTAATGACTCTGGGGAAATCTGGCTAGAAAGTTTCTAGTTAATAGAAGGGCTCTACTCCCTCCCTTTCAAACCCAAGCTGTTCCTCTTTCCAACTCTTTGTAACTTTTGCTCTTCTGTAACTTTTACAAGCTGGTGAAGATACTGATAAAGACATCTCCCTAGGACATCTGCCCCTGCCTGGACCTTCTCCTGAAGAACTAAGAAAGACAATCCCCCAAGTGTCTGCTCAATTTCAGCCCCTCTTCCCTTCCTTGTCACCTAGCAACAGTATCCAAGGCTTTTAAAGAGCAGGACACTGTTTATTTTTTGCCCTTATATCGATTAGCAATGCACTGGCCCTTTCCCTTCAGGGAAAGTAAAATAAACTTTCTCTCTGCATCTATCTCTTCTTGTAGTTGTGAATTCTTTCACCGCCCCTGTCACTGGCCAAAAACACTAACAGTCATATTATTTTTTAAAAAATGTTTTTTACTTGAAGTCCTCACCTGCAGATATGCTTAGGAAGGTACAGAGAGAGAGAAAGGGAGGGAGGGAGGGAAGGAGGGAGGGAGGGAGGGAGGGAGGGAGGGAGGGAGGGAGGGAGAGAGAGGGAGAGAGAGAGAGAGAGAGAGAGAGAGAGAGAGAGAGAGAGAGAGAGAGAGAGAGAGAGAGAGACTGGGAATCAAACCAGCAACTCTTTAGTGCACAGGGCCAAGCCCAACCAACTGAGCCACTTTAGCTGGGCACATACTCTTTTTTAAAAAGGTAGATTGTCTTTGCCTCTTTTCTTTCCAAAACATACAATGTGATATTGAATCATTTTTCACCATGAAGACGAGGGCTCTAGCCTAGGAAATAGTGGAGCAGCCTAATCACAGAACCAGAAGGGAACTAGATCCTATCCATTCTGGGATTGTCTGCTTACATTTAGACTTTCAATGAGAAAGAAATAAAATTGTACCTTCTCGGAGCTTCTGAATTTACTATTCCCCTTGTAATATTAGCTTGGCCTAAACTCTAATCAATATTTTTTTTTTAATGAGGTAACATGGCATGCTTGTGGTACATTAAAAAAATGTACCACAGTGATATGAACTAAGTTTGGAAATAAATAACAGGACTAGATTTTGAAGACATATAGAAGAGGTTTGCATTGTTGTATACACATAATCATGAATCATCAGATGTTTACGCAGTCTAGTAATGTGATCAGTTTAGTGTATATATGTAATCAACCAATTTCTGGAAACAGCATCCCAATTTTTGTGGGGGAGGAAATTACTCCTACCCCTTATATGCAGAATCCACGTGATCATAAATCAGGTGAGCCAGTCGTCATCTGACAGGTATGTGACCTAACTTAGGCAGTCAAATTCTATCTCCTAGAACTTGAAATTAGATTGAACTTGTATAAGGACAGAAGTATATTTACACATTAAACATGAATATGTTAATTTTTGAAGACTCTGTGCGAGGTTCTTTCTAGAGATAGAAATCAGTGTACAGAAGAGATTAAAAACCAACAACATCCTCCTCTCTTAGAGGCAATGCTCTACCATATCCACATGTACTAAATCATTTTAACAAACAACCCAGAAAGATCTGATTGAATATTTCCTTTTCATGTTCACTAGTGCTATTCTGGTTCTTGTATTTTCTTAGACATTTTTTTTTTTTACATTCTACTGTTTTTTGGTATTTTTTAAAATGTATCTTTATTGTTGAAAGTATTACAGATGTTCCTTTGTTTTTTTCCCATTGACCCCCTCCACCTCATACCTATCCCTCCCAGGCCTTCACCACACTATTGTCTGTGTCCATGGGTTGTGCATATATGCATATAAGTCCCTCAGTTAACACATTAAGCGCCCAGTCAGTCACTGGTGACTGACACTATACTTTCTGTCCAGAAGACAAAACAAGCGGGGCTCTTAACGTGTTAACCAATCCCCACTCCATAGCCCACCCCTGCCTTCCCTCTGAAATTCATCAGTCTATTCCATGTTTCTATGTCTCTGGATCTATTTTATTCATCATGTGATAGTTACCTTGCTCTGACTGGTTTATTTCGATTAGACTTTTTTATCAAACTCCCTGTTAATTCTGTGAGCTCAACAAAAGGTTTCCAAAAATGACCCCATTTCTTCTAGTTAATGAGAGTCAGTGTCTACTGATTGTAATCAACAAGACCCAATATAGATTTCAATAAAAAAATAACACTGATTTAATTCAGTTTAACAAACATGTATTACTTGTTATCTGCTAGGTAGCAGTCACTATACCATGCTCTGGTGGAAAATAAATAAGATCTTATACTTCCTGTGGTAAACTGAATTATTGGACAAATTTCATGATATCCTGCATCCACTCCTTTATACCTTACTAGAGGACCGGTGCACGAAAATTTGTGCACTCAGGGGGGTCCCTTAGCCCAGCCTGTGCTTTCTCGCAGTCTGGGACCCCTCGGGGGATGTCCACCTGCCAGCTTAGGCCCCCCTCCCTACTGGGGATCAAGCCCACAACTGGGTCATTTGCCTTGACCAGGAATGGAACTTTGACCTCCTAGTTCACAGTCTGGCTCATTCCTTTTTATGTCTGATTAAAATTCCAGTGCAGGAATACACTGCATTTTCTTACCCATTTGTCAGTTGATGAACACTTGGATTGTTTCCATCTGTTGTGAACTGTGCTGCCATGAATTTTAGTGTACATGTATTTCATCAGGCTATGCAGAACAATGCACATTTAAAACACATGAATTGATCATTTCTAGAATTTTTCATTTGATATTTTCAGACCATGAAACCATGGAAAGTGAAACAAAGGAAAGTAAAACTGAAAAACAAAACCATGGGTGGGGGTGGGGGAAGCTACTGTATGTCTCTGAGTTCCATTAAGATTGATTCTGACAGTTTTTGCTTGACCTTTTAGTATTTCTGGGGAGTAATGAACCCCAGAATTCCTTACTCTGCCATTTTCACTACCACCTACACTTGCATTTCTTAACATGACAAATTCTGCATTATTGGGTAGAGAACACGTGACTCTAGTTCTTAAATATTCCAATATATTTGAGGTCACCTTTATTTTACAGAAGTGTGTTTCTATACATATAACCATGCTGGGAAGGCTAGAACTGAAGGGAATATTAAAATCAGTCAATCAAGGAAAATGGCTTACTCAGTGTTGCTCCATTATTTTTTGACAGAATGAGGGACAGAGCCCAAGTCAGCTCATAGCCTTTCTATGCACAGTTCTTTAGAAGAGAAGATTGCTTTTGAAAATTCACTAGGATATTTTTTACAACTTCCAGTTTAGTCTCATGTTGGTGACAGGAAACCTAAGCATACATATCACTAATCTGCAAAGCCAGTAGCATTGGTCTTCAAAAATAGTGATTTTGATATACTTTTAAATACCTGACACAGAGATTAAAATTTAAAATATGTATTTCTCTTTATTTAACACTGTGTGAAAATCACATAAAGTCATTAAGGTCCAATTTCTAACTCTAACTCTTATTATTTTCTCCCAAATTTGACTATACAGGTGTGGGGAAAAGTGGGTTACAATTGTAATACAAATAAGTAATAAATTAATACAAAATACAGGAATAAACTCTGTGTATCTCATACTCGCAACTAGAAACCTACTTTTTGCCCACCCCTGCATTTAGCTTTTAATACTGATTCAAAGTGAGACCAAATGTAAAAAACATGCAAGTGTGTTTGTGTAAAGGGGAGGGAAATGTAAAAATGATGGAGTTATCTAATGGAATTGCTGCTTGAGCAAACTTTGTGCAAACTCAAGTTAATGTACTGCCTGGTAAAATGTAAGAAGATACTTCATGTGAGTTTATTGAATTAGGGCCAGTTGAGTCTGGAGCTGAATAAGATACAAAAGCAGCAAGCATGGCCCAAGAATCCTGCATTGTACCTGATATCCAAGACCCATAGTCAACTGTTTTATTAGAAATACCCAGGTGTCAGGCAATTATATGTTTCACCTACAAATATCCATTAAAATTTTTCCTATTTTATTTTTATTTTTTTAAATATCTTTTTAAAATCAAGGTTTATTTATTTTTATGTTTATTGTTGAAAATATTACAGATGCCCCCTTTCTTTACTCCACTGACCCCCTCCACCCAGCTCCCACCCCCTCCCCAGGCCTTCACTGCACTATTGTCTGTGTCTCTGGATTATGCATCTCCTATATAAAAAAGAGCTAATATGCTAATTAAACCGAACAGCAGAACAACCATCCAGACAACTTTCCGAACAAAGCCAGAGATGCAAGGGCCAAGGTGGCCGAGCCTGTGAGGGCCGAGCCCCTTGCACGAATTTCACTAGAGGCATTGGGCCTCTAGTATGCATATACGTTCTTTGGTTAAGCTCCCCTCTCCTCTTTCCTCTGAGATTCGCCAGCTTTTTTCTTTGCAGACAGATTTAATGAGAATTGTGATTTTTGTCTCTTCTCATAAACCAAGTCTGATGTCATTCTTCTTAGTAATAATCAGTGACCTCCAAAATCCAGACATTTTTAATGTAAATGTCTTTCCTGTGCTTTGCCGCATAAAATTCCTATGTGATTTCTACAGCCAAGCTTTCCCACCTGACTCAGTCCCTGCTGTGTTACTGGAACAAAGTTTCCCAGCTGGAGACTATTTCACGTTGGAGAGATGGTGATATATTTCCAAAGTTTGTAAAGGGCCTAAATTGGAACAAAGGCTTTCCCCAGACTTGAATTGCTTGTAGCACACTTGAAATTTTATCTGAATGTAAAAATAAATCTCAAACATCAAGTTTTGTTGTTCTGCTCAAGCTTGGAGTCATTAAGAACTATATTCAGCATTAACAATAAATCATTTGAAATAAAGGCAACCATTATGAACGCTTTCTCCTTTCCTGATGGATAGTGGCTCAGGGGATAAGTGCCCCAGAATCGTTATTCTTAAAAGAAAAATAATACTCTATTAATAAAATAAGACTCCAAGGCCTCATTTAAAGACTTCTAGTTACTGTACATTCTGGGAGGAAAAAATCATGTTGTCATTTTAAAAACAAGGAAATGGATATATGTGTTAAGTGATTTATCCCAGGGCTGACTGAAAGATTCAGATTTAGCTTATATTTTTGCTTATGTCCAGTTTGGGTCCAACCCTCAGCTGGTATTTCACAGCATAGAGAGGGGGTGTGGCCTGATGTCCACCACATGGCTTTCCCTGATTGTATGTCCCTCTTACCAATTAACCTGCCACATTCTCTTGGGTATTATCTTTATGATCATTTGGGAAAAATAGTGATACATCATTGAAAAAAACCCTCAAAACCTTTAATAATCCTTAATATATCAATATGACATGCCTTTGATTGAAATTTTAGGACAAGATATTTTGACATAACTTCATCCTATGAGAGAAATTAGAAATGCTGAAATTAATAGCAAAGGTTGGCAGATTAACAAAAAGTTTCCCACAAAATAAAGAAAGAATATCTGGGATCTAGCATGTGTGGTAAGGAGAGGATAAGAAAAAAATAGGAAAATGAGCATTGTTATGATTGATCAGTTTTCCCACTGATATCTCTATAGATAAAGGTATTACAAATCCATGAATTAGTATGTTCCAGTTTCCAGTTAACATGCCATTTGCTTTTTTTTTTTAAATCATGTCTCTGGTATTCTTTTCCTTGAGGCTTCAGAAGTCCATTAATACATAAAATTCTCTTGAAATTTATAAGATGTCAGGATTTCACCTCTTTGCATTTAACTTCCAGAACCTCACTTTTTACTAATAACAACATATGTTTCAGACTTGAAGCAGAAATAAGCTGACTTACATTTGATTTCTGATTGAAATTCAAACAGAAGGCAAGTTGATGAATATGATTATGCTCATCCTCTGAAATACATTAGTTCTTGTTGGGCTGTTAGTATCATCATCAATCTTTTGAACTGAGACTCCAAATATAACCAACGAAGTGTTCAACAACCACTCTGTGTGTTTCTTAAATCTAAAATCACTGATGTAAATTATGAATGAGTATTTATTGATTGTCTACTCTAATTCTATGGCTGGATTCAGTATTATGCACATGGAATAATGGTCTATATGTTCAAATGGCCATGGCACCCATGTCCAGACTGTCCCCTTTTTCACTGATGTGTCCCCTCCAGTCATAATTAGCATCTCTCCTGTTTTCTGCCTTCAACCCCTAGTACATTTAAGTCTTAGATATAAATTATTATGTCCAAAAAATAGGTTTATTTCTAAAAATTTCTCAGGGTTCCACAGTGTAAAGCTCTTTCAGTTAAGGTTCTAAAACTATAGCATCAAGGTAGGAACACACAACAGGAACGCTATGTTCTTTGCTCCTCATTCTACCTTAATGGGCCACAATGTCCTCAGTGTATTTTATGTTGTCACTATGGGGGATGGGGAGGTGATAGGCAAGGATATTAGTTTTGCTAGAGTATTCTGGAATATCCCACTCATAAAAGCACTGTACTCGTTCCATGAAACTTACAATATATGTGTGCATATTTTTTAATGCACAAAACATGTAAAAATATAATCCTAAAATATTTATCTATAACACCTTTAAACCTATAGTTTTTCTGAATTTTAACATTCGTTAAGTTCTTCAGGAATATAATACAAGATAAATTAATGGAATATCAGATTTTATTTTGTTGGCGTGTTTATCATGAATTGTTCACTTTTAGAAAAATCACATCATGGGTAGCTATGCCAGTTTGGGGCATTTGAGTCATCATACAATCGTCCGTTTGAATTTATGGCTGATTCATTAATATTCATTCCATTTATAAAAACAAGCATATGACCATTTCATTACATATTCTAATGTAGCTATGCCAAAGCATTTACATATTGAATAACAATTGAAACCATATTTTTAAAATTTATTTTGTTTAGTATTCAAATTTTATTTTGATTTTTAAGTAACATAAATGTTTATTAGTAACCATTAGGATACTAAAGGTTGTGTTATATCATAAAGTTATTAAAGAACATTGAGCCCTGGCCAGTTATCACAGTGGCTAGAGCATCGGCATGCAGACCACAGGATTGCAGGTTTGATTCCTGATCAAGGGCACATACCTTGGCTACAGGCTAGATCCCAGTCAAGGTCTGGGCACACACGTGTGAGAGGCAGCCAATCAATGTGTGTCTCTCTCACAATAATGTTTCTCTCTCTCTCTCTCCTCTTTCCCCCTCCTCTTTCCCCTCCACTCTCTCTAAAAATATAACAAAAATAAATGGATATGAGGATTAAAAAAATAACATTAGACCTGCTAGAATTGGAATCTCAGTTCTATTATATATGAAATGAGTATGAAAAAGCACAGGACAAAATCAAGAATTGCCCCCGTTAGCTGGGACTGACTTCAAGTTAGAATACTGGATAGAAGAAATCAGAAGAAAGAAATCAAAAGAAATCAGAATAAGGACATCAGATGTTATTCTGACTCAACTAGACTCAGGTCGCAAAAGCGGTTTTAAGTTAATGGCTGGTTAAATTCAAAGCACATCAGTTCTAAGAACGCGGAGAGGAGCAAGTAAGGATGAAAACAGGCAGGGTCTGAAAGCGCCTGTAGCTGAGGGAGAGAGAAGGTACAGCATCTGATGAGGACAAGGCAAGAATGCTGTTAGAAAAATTCCCATTTAGCCCAGAAGCTTGCCGAGCTATAAACTCCTGGCCAGGCTATTTGGCGTTTTCATAAAGGAAACTGCGTACCATGATTACTCAGCTCTTCTGCTTCCCACCCATCTCCTCTTCCATTCTTTCCTGCCCTGTTTCCCATGAGCTCTTATTTCTTCGTTTCCTCTCTGAATGCTGGGCCCCTGCATCGCCTTCCCTCAGGTCCTTTTATCCTACCCTGGATGTGCAAGTCCTGAGGTGCTTTTTATTCCAGCTTTCTGTATCTCCCTGTGCCGGACGTGCGGGTCTCTCCCCAAGGTGTCATTGAATATGAGGGTTTCTGTGAAGACCAACATTTTCATGTGTTTTGTGGACTCCCGCCTAGCATGCCTTTCATTTCAAATATAGTCAACACCCCTGACCCAGTCTCAGTGTGGGCACACATCTAGGGAGGTTAAAAAAGGCCTTTTGAAAACCGGTTAACTCTTTGAGGTTGTTTAACACAGTGGTTCTCAACCTTGGCTGCACATTAGAATCACCTGGGAATCTTTTTAAAATCCTGGTTTCTGCGCCTCATCCTCTGGAAATTCTGTTTCTTTGTTACTAATGTTGTGGTCGCACCCCATAACAAAGAGACAGAATTTCCAGAGGATGAGGCCCAGAAATCAGGATTTTAAAAAGATTCCCAGGTGATTCTAATGTGCAGCCAAGGTTGAGAGCCACTGTTTAAGCACCTTTTAGCTGATGGCTGTCTTAGTGCAACAAATAGGTGAAGTTGTTGGCTTCTGAGCCCTGTAACAATATGCAGAGCCCATGGAAAATCCTTAGCAGAAGATACTGCTTAAGTATTCAATGCCATTTGACAAATCCAGTGCGAGTACTAAACTAGTGCAGCGTTTGGACAGCTTTTCATTAAAGGACCAGAGAGAGAATATGCTAGCCTTTGGGTCCAGGTAGTCTTTGTCACAGCTACTTAATGTTGCCACTGCAGTGCAAAAGCAGCTCTAGGCAAGGGATGAGTAAGTAAATAAGGCTGTTTCCCAATAAAACTCTATTTACAAAAATAGGTGGTAGCTGTATTTGGGCCTTAGGCCTAATTCTGGACTACTACATCTACAGCCATTACTGACTCAGTGAATTGATTTGAAATTAAATGTGTTTTATCAACTTTTTTCTTCTGTGTAGTTTGTGCCCAAGATGTTTCAAATGTAAAACCACCACTTTACTCATCAAGTTGAATCAACTTGAGCTCATATGAGATGGTTTGCAATATAGAGCTTATGTTTACTGTGTAAAGTATCTATGAAAAAAATTGTTAAGCCTTGCCAAAATTCTACACACAGGAATGATGCTTAAAAATGGAAGAGAGCAGAGAAGCTACACTACACTGGAATGGAACACCAATCAATGTAACAAGGACTTAAGAATATATAATTTATTAACACAGTGACTCTACTTCTTTATCCAAAGAAATAGAAAACACTAATGAAAAATGATATATGCACCCCTATGTTCATTACAGCATTACTCACAATAGCCAAAATATGAAAGCAACCTAAGTGTCCATAAATAATTGGATAAAGAACGTGGTAGATAAATACAAAACTGGGATAGAGTTAATATTTATTGCTATAAGGGGACATCCTATCCTTTTTTTACCCCCTTTTATAAACTATGCAAATGTTTTGTCAAAATTAGAAGACAAGCAAATTACAACCCAACTATCCCTCTCCAAACGGAAAGAGATCATTTAAAAAGTGTCAATGCTCTGCCGGGAACCGGTCCATCCTTGCTGTTTCAAAGGACCTGGCATATATGGCATACTGTTCTTAAAATGTTTGCTCACCTTCTTGGCACTGTGTGTTTTAACCAAGGTTTCCTCTCAGAGAAAGGTTGTTTCCCCAGGTAGGGATTTTCCCCTGAAGTTAGGGAGGGAATAAAACCCCTTAACTAAGTGCCAGGCGGGTAATTAATCACTTTAACTACGAACAATCATGCTTAAGCTACATAATCTTTACTCCCTGGAATGGAGATAAGAAACGCCCTAACCTTTGGAATAGAGATTGATAGGATTGGAATCAACTGGTATAAATACAGATGTAACAACACAGAACTTAGAAGACAGAACTTAGAAGACAGAACCAAGAGAGACAGAACCTACACAGAACCTACACACAGAACCTACACAGAACCTAGAGACAGAAGAACTTCACTGGAGAGAACATGGCAAAAGATCCTGGACAGAAACTGGCCACAGAACCTAGAGACAGAACCTAGACACAGAACTTAGACACAGAACCTGCACAGAACCTAGAGACAGAAGAACTTCGCTGGAGAGAACATGGCAAAAGATCCTGGACAGAAACTGGAGACAGAACCTAGAGACAGAACCTAGCGAGAGAACATGGCAAAAGATCCTGGACAGAAACTGGCCACAGAACTTAGAAAAAAGAACCAAGAGGCACAGAACTTAGACACAGAACCTAGAGAAGAACCTAGAGACAGAACATGGCAAAAGATCCTGGACAGAAACTGGCATCAGAACCTAGAGACAGAACCTGGCTAGAGAACCTGACTAGAACCTGGTGGCTGAACCTGGCTGGAGAACCTGGACAGAACCTGGCTGGAGAACCTAGCAAGAGAACATGGACACAGAACCTGGCTGGAGATCCTAACCAGAACTTCGCTGGAGATCCTGACCAGAACTTGGCTAGAGATCCTGGCTAGGCTGCTGATCAACTGAACGCTGTCTCCATGTCATTCCTTCTTCGCCAACCCCGTCCACACCTCTGGGGACCCCTGGACCCGCTGGGGCTGGACCCCAGCAATGCTCCATAAAATTAAAGGAATGAAAACATCAAAAACATAGAGCTAACAGAACTATAAGATTGGAAAGATATTTACCTAGATGTTAATATCACTATTATCCATTCTTGGCTTGGCCAAGAAGTGTGTGTGTGTGTGTGTGTGTGTGTGTGTGTGTGTGTATGTGTGAATATTTTTCAACATAAATGACTCCCTAAGTCTTCTGCCATTTTTCAAAAATTTTCACATAGCTGATTGAAGTTATTATTACTGAAGTTAAAATCAAACCCTGAGAAGTGTATTTGTCCTAAATTTAATTTCCATTTAATATTTCTCGTTTGGATAGCTCCTGCTTTAGAACTTTTCCTCAAAGTATCTCTAGTTAATGTTAATTTAAAATTAGCCATAAAAAAAGGTGGAAATTCTGCCATTTGTGACAACATGGATAGAATTTAAGAGTATTATGCTAAGTGAAATAAGCCAGTCAGAGAAAGACAAATATCATATGATTTCCCTTATATGTGGAATCTAATGAACAAAATAAACTGATGAAAAAATAGAGCCAGAGGTATGGATACATGGAACAGACTGACAGCTGTTAGAGGGGAGGGACTCTGAGGGTGACTGGATGAAAGAAGGTAAAGAGATTAGCCAAGGAACATACTAGTATGTATATATAACCCACAGACACAGACAACAGTGAGGTGATGGGAAGACGGAAGGGAGGGCCAGAGCTGGCAGAAGTGGGCAAAGTGGGAAAATTGGATATGTGTAATAGCACCAACAATAAAATAAAGCTGCAAAAAAAGAATATAAAGAAATGGCTAAGAAACAGAAGGAAAGGTGCTCAATGTCATGAACAAGCTACATATTAATTAATCCTCAGATACCACTTCACTACTAATATAATGGTAAACAAACACAAAGTTGACAATAGCAAATATTGTCAAGAATATGCAACTAGAATTTTCAAACACTATTACTTTAGAAAACTGCTCAGCAAGTTCTTTAAAGCTAAACATGCATTTACTCTCTGAACCAGAAATATTATCCTTATTATTTACCCAGAGAAATGAAAACATATGTCCATGCAAACACTTGTATTCTATAGTATTTTTTTGATATGCAGAAACTAGAAACAATCCAAACAACTGTCAATGGTTAGTGAGTAAGTTATGTGGCATTCACATACAACCACTCAACAATAAAATGGAATGAAATACTGATACACAAAACAACACAGATGAATATAAATAATAGTACATATTAAATCAAAGAATCAAGAGATAAAAAATGCTGTTGTGAGATTTCATTTATATGAACTGGTAAATGTAGACTATTTTGCTAGAAATAGAAAACATATTGCCTCTGGGTGCAGGATTGTCAACAAAGGGCACAAAGGTGTTGTCTGTGTATAGCTGTCAAAATCATCTAACCATATATTTAAAATCGGTGCATTTATTGTTTGTATATTTTAGCTCAATAAGCTAAAATGCATGTATAGAAAAAATACTCACTGTCTGTAGGGATTGTATAAAATACATAAGTAAATAAAATACTCACTCAAGAAAATAATAAAACTACTTCAGTATTATATGTGTTGTAATGTGAAGTGAAGAAAGTGCTCCATACATGCCAAAGAGAACAACCTTTTTTTCTGGAACTACAGGAAAGAGGAGTGAGACAGGAGGACAAGGGAGTAGAAAGGATAGGAAGTATGATAGGTGAGAAGAACTGTTAGAAAAGGGGGTAGAAATAATTGAAATTTTATACTAGATACTGGGCTCAGAATTGCCTCTTAGCAATGTGAAGCATTGTGAGATAAACGGACTTATATAAGCTTCTCTCATTTTCTCTCTCCCACTTTCTCAATGCATATATAATGTGTGTGTCTTAAGAGAACTATAACAAAATTATTATTCTTATAGTTAAAGAACATGAAAATAAATAAAATCCCTAAATTATAAACTACTATAAGGGCTATTGAAAATTATGAGGAAGGTATTATTTCTAAAGTTACTAGTAGAATCATACTTTTTCTTTGTGGGATAATTTCTATGTCTTAGGGGACATGGACTTGATTTACGTTTGCCAAACCTGACTGCGCATAAAAGCTACCCTCAGGCCCTGGCTGGTAGCTCAGTAGTTTGGAGCATCCTCCTATACACCAAAGGGTTGTGGGTTCAACTCCCAGTAAGGGTCCATACGGGAGGCAACCGGTCAATGATCAATGTTTTGATTTTTCTCTTCTCTCTCTCTCTCTCTCTCTCTCTCTCTCTCTCTCTCTCTCTCTCAAAAACTAAAAATCAAAATCAATAAAAACATCCTCAGATGAGGATTAAAATAAAACAACAACATTATCCTCAGGAGTTGTTTATAACAGGGATCCCATGGTACAACGCTGGGAGATTCTGACTCAGTGGGACAGGTATGTGGCTCTGGAACCTATTTTTAACAAGCTCCGTTAGGTAATTCTGATGCAGCCAGCCTGGTGCCACCATTCTGTAAGCCGCTGTATGGAACACCCGGGCTAGATGGGTGCTCTTAGCCTCATCTCTTCCTTTGTCCTAACATACTTAGTGCAAAATATAAAAGGCACCATTTTCAACTTTGCAACATTTTAAAAATTCATTTGTATTAAAATAGGAAAAAAAAAACTTGCCTGGAATAGTATATGACATAATTGAGAGAAGTAGTAGATTGTCTCTTCGGGTAATATGATTTTCTATTTTTTGTATCCTCCTAGAAACAATTTTGAACTAAAAATATTTTATCATTTGAATAACTATTTTGAAAAGTTGACTTAACTTGAAAGTGCAAATACATGACTTAGACATGCCCTGCAAGCTAAATGTACTCAGTTAATTTTTCTAAATTTAACTGTTCCATGTGGTTAAACAACAAATTAGATTGGGTAAATGTTTCCCAGAGATCAAAATGCCTTCTTGTATACTAAGTTCGTTTTAAGGAAGGGCTAGTAAATCAAAGACTATTTATTTTCTATTTTTTCTGAATTGTCAGTGTTACGATATATAGGGCTTCTCACATCTGCCACACTTGTATATATTACAGGACGTATAATAACCCAGAGGTGAGGAGAACATGAGAAAAAAATTTTAAAGAGCAAAAAATGAAAGGAAGAGATGTATGGAAGAAGGACTGAAGAGTCGTTAAACTTTGGTTTTGATTGGACGCTAACATGCCTTCCTTTCCTATCATTGGTCCTCCTTCTAAGCAGAATCCATCCACCTAAAACTGCAAATAAATTGAAAGCCAGGACCACTTTAACAATAAAGGGGGGAGGAATGGGGAAAAGAGGGAGGTTATCAAGTAATTTGTTACTATCAGTGAATTAGACAGATCTGTTCAAAATCAACACTATGAAGAGAGATAATAAGATATTTAAAATGAGAAGGCCTGGATTGAATTATATATCCTTTACAGAGTTAGCTTTACAATCTTGAACTTGTTATTTGAAATGTTTCCCCCTTTGGCATCCTTATCTATAAAATGTACATAATAAAACTTTCTGATAGGGTGTGGAACAGGATTAACTTTTTCACAATTCTAGCATGGTGTCTATAACGTAGCAAAAACTCAATGTTCTTAAGTAGAGTCTATTTTGCTTGTTTTCCTGTGGTGTGACTGGCTATACTTGCTACAGGGCAGGTTAGAAGATGATCATCTATGGTAAAATGAATTGAGAGAAACAATACTAGCAACAAATAGGGATGCTTATTGAACTCCTTCTAGGAACTATATGTGTTGAACAACTCACATGTTTAATTCTTAGAACAATCCTTTGAGGTAAGCACTATTGTTTTCATTTTGAAGCAGACTGAGGCACAGGTTGATGAGTTAAATTGCCCAAGACCACTCTAGCTAATGACTCTGTAACACTCTAATGAGCACACTGTGAGAATGTTACCAACACAGTGCCTTTTATATTTAACTGGCCCACACCAACAATAGAAGTCCACATATACAGCAACCATATGTCATTTGTTTGGCTTCATGGGTTCAGGGAATGTTAGAGTTGCAAGAGACAGTAGAGATGACAACATCTGATGGTTCCAAACTGCAGAAACTAGAGCTGCTCCATAACAGTAGGAGTAAAACGAGAAAAATGAAAATATTTTATTTTATTCAAAAAACTAAATAGATTCCACTAAAAATATTTGCTCCTAATAGTTAACAAATATGTATTAAATGCCTCTTTTTAAATCAAATAAGGTAGATTTATATGGCAAAATAAAAGTAAACCAATAATGTCACCCCTTCTACTTAGTTATTTAAGTTTTACTAAACCATAAAATCTAGAACTTTCGAAATAATTGTGATGGCTGATTTTATGTGTTTACTTGGCTAGGGTATAATCCCTGGTTATTCAATCAAATACTAATCTAGATGTTGCTGTGAAGATATTTTATAGATGTAATTAAATCCTATAATCAGTTCACTTTCAGTAAAGAGATTATCCTGGATAATCTAGATTGGCTCAATTCAATCAGTTGAAAGGCCTTGAGAGTAGAAATAAGGTTGCCCTGAAGAAAAGGAAATTCAGCCTGTGGACTGCAGCTTCAGCTCCTGCTCAAGAATTCCAGCCTGCCCTTAGCAATGGCATATATATATCTCCTATGGGTGCTGTTTCTCTATTGGAACCTTAACTGTTTCATTCATTAACCTAGACCAACTCCTTCATTTTACAGATGAGAAAATTATGACCCATATACAGTGAGAGTTGCTCAACACCACACAGAAGGTTAGAAACAGAAGTGGGACCTGAGCTGAAGTTTTTGCACTGAAGATCTTTGTGTGGGTTTCTCTACCACACTGCCTAATTTAGACGTTTCCGTCGGCAGATGTCATGTTTTTCATTATAATTTCAAGTTTCAAAGACATCTAGCTGGAAAGTCTCATGACATGAAAAACAGACAAAATTATCTTTTAAACAATGTTCTATAATTATATAGAAAAAAGTTATCATTAATGCAATTCTTTATATTTTATGCATTTACCTTTTGCACTGAATTAAAAGTTATATTAGACATTAAAGGCACATGGTTAACTTTCTTAACAATAAAGGGTTGTCCTTGGTTTGGCTATAATCCTGGTGCTGAAATATTTTAGTGCTTTCTGTAGCTTCTATTTTATTTCTATCAGATTTTACCAATGAGGACAAAATATCTATTTACCAAGGAATGTTCGGTCTCTAAAGTACTCTGAAAATACAAATTTATGTTCTTATCATGACTTTGAGGTATTTTTATACGTATTTGCCTAAATTGACCTAGCAAGTTAATTGCTGTTTGAAAGTTCATACTCTATGGGGCGCAGATTGAGCTTTTCCAGGTCACTGGGATATGGCAAGTTTTACCTAAGAGGAAGTTAGTAGTGAATATTCAAAAAGTCAGTGTATTTCCATAAGCAGAGAAATGATGAAGGAATGAAAAAACGAGAAATAGAAAAAAATATATTCCTGATCTCAAAGACATCATAATACACTTTGCTCCTACACATGTATGTATAATTTATCCTCTATAGGGTGTCCCAAAATTCATGCAAGATTTGAATTTTGCGTGAGCATTAACAACAACAAAAATAAAAGCCTAATTTTACTTGGTTTATTGAATTAGATTCTAATATCTGTTGCCCTTTGATTTCAATCCCTTCAATTTGATAAGCATTATCAAGTACCAATTATGGCCCAGGAGCAGGGACAATGAAGACCACGGCTTTGCATATGTGCCAGCAAAGCCATGGAGTCCATTTACCTGATGTGCTATTCCATACATAACCCTATACTGTATACTTTATGAATCAATAACAAATTTACAATTTTTAATTATAAACATGTGTTTTCTATCAAAATTACTTCTTGCATGAATTTTGGAACACCCTATATTTTAGAAGCCCACTCCTAGACTGTGTAGGGCACAAGGCTTTTATGTAATAAGTAAATAAATAAAAAGTGACTTCTCATATCAAATAAGGTTGATTAGGCAAAAAAAAAAAAAAAAAAAAAAGAATGGCCACTCAGCATAGGGGCCAAAAGCAGAAGTGTCATTTGACTCACAAAGACCTGGTTTTGAATTCTACCTCTGCCACTTACTAAATACATGACCTTGGACAGGCTATTGTTTATTCGCCTCTAAAATCAGGATAACATCTACTTCCAAAGGTTGCTATAAGAAACACATAAGTTGTGTTTGTCAAGAATGTGGTAGTGTTCCAGAAAATTTGAAGTGCTTGCCCAATGCCCTCTCAATGTCTCCATGATAGGCACACCTGCACATTTTCATCCTGAACTTGTTCCACTTTTCCCCTTTCTTTCTTTCTTCTTTCCTTCCTTCCTTCCTCCTTTCCTTCCTTCCTTCCTTCCTTCCTTCCTTCCTTCCTTCCTTCCTTCCTTCCTTCCCTCCCTCCCTCCCTCTCCTCCTCCTCCTCCCTCTCCTCCTCCTCTTCCCCCTCCCCTCCCCCTCCCCCTCCCCCTCCCCCCCCCCTCCCCCTCCCCTCCCCTCCCCCTCCTCCTTCTTCTTCTTCTTCTTCTTCTTCTTCTTCTTCTTCTTCTTCTCTCTCTCTCTCTCTCTCTCTCTCTCTCTCTCTCTCTCTCTCTCTCCTCTCTCTCTCTTCCTCCCTTTCTCCCTCCACCCAAGGATATATTTTCCCCATTGATTTTTAAAGAGTGGAAGAGAGGAAGAGAGAGAGAGAAACATCAATATGAGAGAGACACATCAATTGGTTGCCTCCTGCACACACCCTTACTGGGCCAGATCAAGCCTGCAACCAAGGTACGTGCCCTTGACTGGAATCAAAACCGTGACCCTTCAGTCCACGGGCCAACACTGACCACTGAACAAAACTTGCTAGGATTCTCCCTTTCTTAACAAGCTCATGAACTCAAGCAAACCTGTATTCAATTCCCTTCATCAAAAACATCTAGAACAGTGGTTCTCAACCTTGGCTGCACATTACAATCATCTGGGAATCTTTTTAAAATCCTGATTTCTGGGCCTCACCCTCCGGAAATTCTGTTTCTTTGTTACTAATGTTGTGGCCCGACCCCATAACAAAGAAACAGAATTTCCGGAGGATGAGGCCCAGAAATCAGGATTTTAAAAAGATTCCCAGGTGATTCTAATGTGCAGCCAAGGTTGAGAACCACTGATCTAGAAAAACCTTTATCCTCTCATAGACTCTTCTTATATTCTTCCTTATCTTTAGAAAACTCTCCTCTCACTTTTAACCTGGCTGTTCCTTCTCATGCTTCATGTTTGTGCTTAAATGTCTCTTTTTCAAAAGGCCCTTTCTGAGCACCTCCTTAAATAAGTTTCTTTGTTTTCCCTGAATATTACTATTTGGGACACTTTCTATTGAATGTACTGAAACTTTAAAATTATGTATGTATTTTTGTTTACTAGATTTTTTACTGTTTCACATGCTTATAAACTGAGATCACAGACTATCTCTGTTTTATTCAGTAGATTGTGTTTGACTAACTTAAGAGGTGTGTGCAGACACTCAATACTCTTTACTAAATTAATGGACAAATGAATTGTTTGTTTTTTAATAACCTAGAGTTACAAAATTAATAAGGAGCATTCAGATGCAAAACAGGAGAGTCAACTTCCTCTCATGTGTATGCCGGATGTTGGATATGCAATATTGCTAATATAGAATCCTCAGTTTCCTCTGATGTGAAGTACACAGTTTGGAATTAATGTCTTACTAAGGTACCTGTGAAAGAAGTTCTTAACCTTAACCGTGACATGGACCCCCTTAAGTGGGCTGTATTTATGTGTATAAATTTATGCAAAATATTGATACAATTTCAATAGGATTATGTGTATTTATGTGTATAAATTTATGCAAAATACTGATACAATTTCAATAGGATTATGTGTATTTATGTGTATAAATTTATGCAAAATACTGATACAATTTCAATAGGATTTCCAAACCCACTGAAGCCCATGCAGAGACCCCCAGGGATCCACTGACCCAGGTTAAGAACAACCCTCCTCAGAGCACAGCGTTCATTAAGTTACGATATTCTACAGAATTTAGAAAATCTTTAAGCAACTTTGAATTTATCTGTAACATTAAATGGACTCCAGAGTTTAGAAGGTTAAGTATAGAAATGCTACCTGGATTTTCATTAAGAATGTTTTTCTAATAATAAGTTCTTATATGTTGTAGTATTTCTTTGGTCTGTTAAACACAAAGTAACCTACATTGCTTACTGAGCACTTATTTATTTATAAAATTATGATCACACACATCTACGAGAAAATCTTAAATTTGAATAAAAGTATGTATGGCAAACGTACGTGCCAAAATAAACATATGTTTGAAAAAATATTTGTCATATCTTTTATAAGCCCATACCGTATGTGCGTGTGTGTGTGTGTGTGTGTGTTTTCCAGGATACAGTTTGAGAAAGTAATAAGGTCTATCAAAGAGGAAACATACAAAACAATTAGTATATGCTGATCAAAACAAAATGTAGTGAATCTTAGCAGGAAGGAAACATCTAATTATAAAAACTAGAGTTGTATTTCTCCCCTCCTGCAGAGTACAGTGGAGCCTTGACTTACGAGTTTAATTCGTTCCGAGCTGAGCTCATTAAGGAGCTCGTTAAGGAGCTCGTGGACTCAAATTACTCTACCAACTCAATGCAGAAAATCGGCGAGAGACAGCTGGTATCGCAAAAAACTCGTTAGTCGGGACACTCGTAAGTCAAGGCCCCACTGTACTTTGGTTTTCCCTCCTCTAATTGGCTATTGTATAATGGGGAATAGGGACTAACATTGTGAAGGTATTTTAACAAATTAAAGAAAAGATATTAAAAAATAAGTAATTTTAAAGGAGCTTTCACAACCTGAGGGAATTGGAGTAAAAATTTCTACTAAGATTTAATATATCCAGTTTTACTCAGTCTAATTTCCATGGGCAGCAAGCGTCAAGATATAGTAATTATTTGCAATTAGATGCATCTGTTTATAACCTAATTTATGTTAGAGTCCCCTATGGACCCCAATAAAATCCATAAACACTCCAAGAAGTCACATTTAAAGAACTCTTAACTAATATATATTTATTGAGGATGTATTATCCACCAGACTGTTTTAGTTTCAGGGAGCTAAAAATATGTCATAAAAAAAGTGCTCAGGGTGCTCTTGGAGGCAAGTCTGGGTGAGGGGGTAGTTGGCAAAGAACCAGAACCTGTAAAATACAGTGGGATGTGTGTCATTATGGAGCCAAGATGAGGGAGCTAGTGAGGTAAAGAAAGGAAGTAAAACTATCAAAGTAATTTAGGCTCTAAACCCCACAAAGTTCAATTATAGTGAACTGAGGCACCCCATAACTGGTTCATTATCTATTGTGTGTTGCACATATAGCCCTAATCTTAAAGCACCATTATCCTTCTCTTTGGAGCCAAACGATGTGTTGCCTCAGACCTCCCTGCCTCCTTGGCCCCCCACTTGTGGGGCAGCCCAGCTTGCCTCTCAATTATGAGGACCATGAGCCACCGCACATGGTCAGAGCACACAGAGGGGTGGCAGCAGGGATTTTTCTCTGCCTTACCCAGCTATTATGTGAGGCACATCAGGGAAGTGTATATAAAATTGGCATCCGGGTGTTAAGAAAGCAGACAAAAATACACCGAATGTGCCAGGCTCAATTGAATTCATTATATTGTCTAGAAACCACTCCTGCTACAGGTGCCCTTGAACTGTCTGGAAGAGTCACGCAGAGATGGGGCAAAGTACAAAGGAAGGTTAAAGGGATGCTTTTTAAAAAGAAAGTATTTTTTAAAAAACTATTTCTGTTAGCTAACTTAAAAACTAAAGGGGATATGAATGTTCTTTCATTTTTATTATAAAGAGACAATAACATTTTAAAACATTAATAAAGGGAATAATACCCCCAAATAGTACAATTCTAAAAAAAGATCATTATCTTCATCCCTCTATTGTCCCCATGCATTATATAGATTGTGTAATTCCTGAAATTGCTTATTTTTTTCTTATGGTATATTCTTCAAAGTTTTCTAAGGATTGTTGCTGACGGGTCTTGCAGCCATCATAAGAAGCACAAGGGTTAGTTCCGTTTTAACACTGGTTTAGAAAGGGGAGATGTCTGTGGGAAACTCCCCTGGGCTCGAGTGAGTGCCTCAATATATCTAGCCAATAGTACTATTAATCCACTGTGACTACCATAAAACAGTAATGCATTGCATTATGATGTAACCATGGTTATAAGGGCAGTAGGCAACAGGAATGTTTCAGCTTCATTATACTCTTATGAGACCACCTCCCCGTACATGTTCCATCACTGACTGAATAGTCATTATGTGGCACATGATAGTATACAAATACCAAGGACTAAGTTTAGGTTGTTTGTTTGTTTGCTTTCACTACTTCAGCCAGTTATTTGAACCTTAAATCCCGAAAAAGTATAGATTTGTGTTCTATACAGACAAGAATCTATGCATGTAAATTTGTAAAAAAGAACAAGGAGAAGTTTTATGTTGTTAAGAATGAAGGAAGGAGTGGCAAGAGAGCAGGTACAATAGAACATTTAAAATGGATAGTGAAGAGACTTTTATAACAATTAAAGGAGTTGGAGCTTTATCCTGCGGATCATGTGTGTTATTGAATAGTTTTAGGCAAAGGTGTTAGAAAACAAGGAACCTTCTAAGTGCCAGGCATGGCGATGGGCACTGCAGATGCACAGATTGAATACATTCAACCTGCCCTCACTAGTGAGCACAATGCTAACCTAGGGTGGGAAAGTGGAATGCTAGACAAAAAGCATGGGGGCCCGGTTTGGACCACAAGAATGGCACTCTAACTTGGTTAGGGAGGAAGATGATCACCAGGATAGGCACCAATAATTAATTCTAAATGATAGTTAATTAATCAAGGAAAGTTTTTAAAAAGAGGATACTTCTTAAAGAGATGGTTCCTTTTCTCATTGGATACAAATATATATTTAGGTTCATAATATTGCCCTAAGAGATTTGTTCACATAGAATATGATAAAATATGCAAACCCATAATTGAGTGGCTAACACAAAATTAGATCTGTAATAGTAATTGAAAACTTTGCACAGTTTATAAGTGTTGGGCCCAAATGTTATTCCTGCAGTTGTTCTTTCTTAAATAATATTAGCAAGTCTTGTTTGGAGGTCTGGCCTGATGATCTGAATAGTACACAGGAGAAACTTCTTCTATTGGTGGATACTGGAGCTCAAGGGACTGCCTTTATTCCTCCTCAAAGTCTCATTGCTTGAATATACTTTTCATATTAATAAATGATCTTTCTACCACTTAATTCAATACCAAAGGCACCCAGATGAAACTTCATCTCCAATCAAAACTAAAGCTATTCCCATTTTCTGCACGTATTCCTTCATTCATTTATTCAGTCTTTTGAGAGAATAAAGCATCCATTACATTTTATTGATTTGACCTCCTAAAAGAAGCATGGGCCTTATCAACGAAGGGGTTCTTTATGAATAAGCAAGTTTTCTTGTTGTTGTTTAAAACCTGACACTACACTGAAATGGGTAAGATATGGTGACTACAGTCAGACTTCAATCGCAGTCTCTGAAACCAAAATGCCCCTGTGTATAAGTCAATAATAGAGATAGAACTTTGATCTATAGAACAAAAAAATAGTCCATCTCAAACACTTATGTTGTGATAATTGTATGGACAAAAGATGAATCTACTCTTTCAAATATGTAAATAATACATTATATTTATTGTAGAATGCCACATTTATAAAATTTACACATATCTGTCCATTTAATCTTATCTTACAGAGCTTGTTGGTAAATATTAACACTATCTTATAATGGCTGAATGAAAACCAATAGTAGTACAATTTGGTGCTGGAGAAAGAGTGTAGCTATGGGCAGGGATAGCATCTGTGGACTCTGGAGTACAAGAGGTTTGAATTCTGACAATATCACTGACTGTGTGGTTATTGACTAATTGTTAAGTTGATTAAAATTCAGTGTCTTCATCAGTACCATGAGATTAATAATTTCTATTTCACATGACTATTCTGAGTATAAATGAGAATCTGCATAAAACTGCTTCCTGCCTGGAACAGAGTACAGAGTAATCATTCCGCAATCACAGCCAGTTTTATTATCAAGTTTACCTTGAAAGTAAATGGCACAACCAGGATCATAGCCCAGATTTTGGTCTCTGGCATCATATTTAGTATTTTAATTTCGCATTATATGATGTTGGTTGGTAGTCTGAAAAATGCCCCCAAAGATATCAGGTCCAAACCACTAGAACCTATAAATATTACCTTATTTGGAAAGGAGTCATTATATGTGTGATGAAGTTAAGGATCTTGTGATGGGAAGATAATCTTAGATTATCTGGATGGACTGTCAATGTCATCACATATGTTTTTTTTAACGCGTAGGAAAAGGGATATTTTATATACACAAAGAGGACAAGGTAATGTGAAGATGGAGACAAAGATTAGAGTGATGCAACCACAAGTCAAAGAAAGCTGACAGCCAATAGAAAATAAAAGTAGAAAACTAAAAGTATAATGAGTATAACTCTGTATACTCATTAGTACCTATCAACAATAACTTTAAACATAAATGGACTAAATGCTCCAATCAAAAGACATCGAATGGCTGAATGGATAAAAAAAACATGACCCATATATATGCTGTCTATAGAGACCCACCTCAGAAGAAGGGACTCACACAGACTGAAAGTGAAGGGATGGAAAAATATCTTTCAGGCAAATGGAAATGAAAAAAAAGTTGGGGTAGCTATACTTACATCTGACAAAATAGACCTCAAAGTGAAGGCCATAACAAGAGATAAGGAAGGTCACTTCATAATACTAAAGGGATCAATACAACAATAGGATATAACCCTGATAAATATATATGCACCCAATGCAGGAGCACCCAAATACATAAAAAAAAAAAAAACTACTGGAAGATATCAAGGGAGAGATTGACAACAATACAATCATAGTAGGGGACTTTAATACCCCACTGACATCACTGGATAGATCCTCTAGACAAAAAAATCAGCAAAGAAACAGCAATCCTAAATGACTGGCTAGATCAGATGGACTTAATTGACATCTCCAGAACATTTCACCCCAAAGCCACGGAATATACGTTCTTCTCAAGTGCACATGGGACATTTTCAAAGACAGACCACATACTGGGTCACAAGCAAAGTCTCTCCAAATTCAAAAAGATTGAAATCATATCAAGCACCTTCTCAGACCACAAGGCCATAATATTAGAAATTAACTGCAAAGGAGGAGAAGAACTAGTACAATTTAAGGATTTCCTAGCAGTGTGGCCTGGGGCATTTTCCTCATGTCTACTTTGCCTGCACAGAGTGAAAATTAGAGATTGCAGCTCTAACACAGGGTCTGACACAAAGAAGGTAGAATGCAAAAATGTATTATAAGCTGTCATTGTTGTATCTGCTCCGCAACTTTTCTGCACCAGATACTACACTAAGTAAGCATTGTGCACACAATTCATTTAATACTCACAACAACCATTCTACAGATGGAAATGGAAGCTTTAGAAACAGGTAGAGAAGAGGGTATTGATACAGAAGTCTGTCTGATTTCAAATGCCATGGCTTTTCTACTTCTCCATATGTGTGCAAAAATAATATTGATAATATTGACAATTAGCTTTACAAGAGGAGCTAAGGCACAGAGGAGGCTGGGTCACATGCCCAAAGTCATACTTCAGTGAGTAAGTTTTCCATTTTTACTTGGTTTCTCTTCTTTATGACAAACAGCTAACACAAATACTCAACTATCAATCTGAAATGAGCCAGAGATTAAGTTTCTGCTGATATTTTGCCAATTTTTAGAAATGCTACATATTAATAAAGGCTAGACTCACTGCCAAGTAGGGAGAAACAATCAAAATAGCAAATTTGATAAACAGAGAGAATTATATTAATACAAATGGATCTCAAAGTGTGGTATATACACATACCATGAATTTGAAAACATGTTAGTATTAAAATGTACAACTTTGTAACTTAGAAAGTTAATGAAATTATGTCATCAAATGGAATATTCTTTTAATCCTCAATGCATGAAATAATATTTAGATCATAAATGCATAGTTTCACTCTTTATGGTAGAGATATTTCACTATATTTCCTTCTTGAGAAATTAAAGTCAGTCTATGATGTATTTTGACATAAACAATTAAATAATAAAAATATAGTTTCACTGGAAAAAAACAATAAAAATAGTAATACTTCTTATATATTTTTCTTATGTAGGATGTTGATAACAATATTTGAAGACTAGCTTACCTTTTTTAAACATAGAGTACAAGCTAGGCATAGAGCTAAATGTTTTTGATACACCATTTCATTTGCCAATAAGCCCAAGGGGCCTTTCTCTTTGCAATGAGATCTTTGAATACAGAGAACTGATATTTTTTCTCAGCTGATATCACTCTACCTGCTGTAGAAATAGAGTGCTTTCTGAAGACACAAATCACCAGGTACCCTTTAGCTCCAGGACATAAGGATTAATTCCTTATTTTTCTGCTGCTCCAAATTCAGCTGCAATCATATATTCTTATTAAAATAGATATTTGAGGGGAAAAACAAAAAAAGTTTTTGTAGGAAAATTTTGGAAGAAGTGCTGGATTTACAAATTTGCTGCATTTATATTATTCTGGGTAGGATTTTTTGAGGCTACCCTAAGGAATACAGCTTCTGTTTTTTTAAAACGTTTTTTAAAGGCTCTTTTCAAAAGAAGTTTAAATTCACAGAAAAACTAAGAGGAAGGTACAGAGATTTTACATATACCCTTTGCCCTCACACATGCACAGCCTCCCAATTGTCAGCATCTCCCAGCACAGTGATCCATCTGTTACAACTGACTCATCATAACCACCCAAAGTCTAGACTTTACATTAAGATTCATTCCGGTATTGTATATTCTATAGGGTTAGATAATTATCTAATGACATATGTCCACCATTATGATATCTTATAGTGCATTTCAACTGCCCTAAAAAACCCTTTCTACTCCATCTATTCATCCCTCTCCCCACCACCAAGTCCTGGCAAACACTGATTTTTTATACTGTCTCCCTGTTTTGCCTGTTCCCAAAGGTCCTATAGTTGGAATCATGTAGAATGTATCTTTTACAGATTGTTTTCTTTTACTTAGTAATATGAATTTATGTTTCCTCCATGTCATTTCATGGCTTGATAGCTCATTTAAGCCAATCTTGATAGCTCATTTATTTTTAGTGCTGCAAAATATTCCCTTTTCCTGCATGTACCACAGCTTAGTTATCCATTCATTGACTGAAGAACATCTTGGTTTCCAACATCTGGCAATTATGAAGAAAACCTCCATAAATATCATGCGCCAGTATTTGTGTGGACATAAGTCTTGTATAGATGTAAGTTTTACTCTTTCGGATAAACACCAAGGGGCAGAGTTGCTGAATCATATGGTAAGAGTATGTTTGCTTTTGAAAGAAACTACCAGACTATCTTTCAATGCATGATACTGCATACTGGGGTCATTTGGTGATATCAGTGCTCTGGATGTCTATCATTCTCATAAGTGTGTAAGGATATCTCATTGTTGTTTTAATCTGCATTTCCTTGATGATATCATATGGAACATCTTTTCATATGGGAAGCTTATTTGGGAAGCTCTATATATTTTTGGGGGGAGGTCTTGGTAAAACTTGTCATATATCTTCTTACTATCTTTAATCAATAGAGGGATTAATACTAATTTGAAAAAAAGACATATCACTTCCTCAATCTCAATTATACCAGACTCTGAAAATATGATAGCTTTGTCCGGGGAGCCATTTTCCAAATCGTGGCTGAAAATACTTTGATACACGTTCAAATTCTCCCAGTATATACAAAGTCCAGTGCTTTTAACCTGACACAATCATGTGTTTCAAGTAAAGTGTTTTGTTTGTTTGTTTGTGTTTGTTTTGTTTCCATTTGTCAAAATAAAAATTCTTAACCTGGGAATTTAAAATACTTGAGGATTCACAAAAATTGAATAGAGATTTTGTGAATCGGTGTGTATTTTCAATCTTCTAAGTAGAAGATCCTCAGTGTCCATTAGTTTTTCACAGGAGTTTATGATTCAAAAATTCTTAAAGTGGACTAGATTTTATTTTTTTAATTTTATTTTATTGTTTAAAGTATTACAGATAGCAGTACATATGTCTCCTTTTTTTCCCCATTGACCTTCCTCCGGCCTCCCTATCCCCTGGCACATGACCTCCCCCCACACCAGTGTCTTGCGTCCATTGGTTATGTTTATATGCATTCATACAAGTCCTATGATTGATTTCTTACCCCACATCCCGCCCCCCAACCCTCTCCAGCCCTCCCGCTGTAGTTTGACTGTCTGTTAGATGCTTCTTTGCCTCTGTATCTATTTTTGTTCATCAGTTTATAATAGTCTTTATATTCCACAAATAAGTGAGATCATGTGGTATTTTTCTTTCACTGATTGGTTTATTTCACTTAGCATAATGCTCTCCAGCCTAAATGCCCTTCAGCAGATGAGTAGATTAGAAAACTGGGGTACATCTATACAATGGAATATCATGCTGCTAAAAAAAACAACAACAAAAAAAAGGAATTCTTACCATTTGCAACAGCATGGATGGAACTGGAGAGCATTATGGACTGGATTTTAAATGTAGCATAAACTTAATTACCACAATTGTAATTCAAAATAAACTTATAGCCACAATGATTAACTTTTAGCTTTAGATCATTCAGAACTCAGTTATTATAAGCAATTTCAGAACTTTAAAGCTGACACCACACCATACATTCATTATCTGTTTGATATGGTGTTACCTTTCATTCTTCCATTCTCTGCCTTCTTCTGACCTATTAGCCTTATGTCTGCTTTGAAGTTTCATATTCAGGCCATTTAAATGTATCCTGTTCTAATTTTACCACCATAAATGATTCATTCTGCTCTTCATCACCTTTTTGTATTTTATTTCAATTCAATTTTCTCGTACAAACAAAAGTCAGTTTTAGCTGACTGATGTGGTAAAGACAAATTCTACCCAGGCCACGTAATTAGTTCACCCAACAGAATATGAATGGGAATGATAGATACCACTTCCATGCCTAGACTGTGTAGCATTCTCTGAACACTTTCCCCCCTTGCTTATTCATTGGATAGCTGAGACGGGGAACTCTGAAGCATGACAAAACAACCTGAGAGAAGCACCCCGAATCCCTCAAGCATCTGGAAGGCCCCCTGTATATCAACTAGTGATGTGGAAGAGTAATTAACCTCTAGAGCAGTGGTTCTCAACCTTCCTAATGCCATGACCCTTTAATACAGTTCCTCATGTTGTGGTGACCCCCAATTTCATTGTTACAAATTGAACATAATTAAAGCATAGTGATTAATCACAAAAACAATATGTAATTATATATGTGTTTTCCGATGGTCTTAGGCAACCCCTGTGAAAGGGTCGTTCGACCCCCAAAGGGGTCGCGACCCACAGGTTGAGAACCGCTGCTCTAGTTTGTTAAACCTTTAAGAATTTAGTATTGCTTTCTATAACTACTAATATTAACTATCTTCTTCAAGCACAGGAATCTATTTAGTTCTTTCTACTTTCCTCGCAGCGGTTCTCAACCTGTGGGTTGCGACCCCTGAAAATACATCCTGCATATCAGATATTTACATTATGATTCATAACAGTAGCAAAATTATAGTTATGAAGTATCAACGAAAATAATTTTATGGTTTGGGGTCACCACAACATGAGGAACTGTATTAAAGGGTCACGGCATTAGGAAAGTTGAGAACCACTGCTAGGGATTTTGACATTGTGTCTTGATTTCTATCATGGGCAGAGTCATCAAGTTTTCTCTTCTTTCTCTATCACTCCCATTTGATCTCGCTGAATATTTAAACAAAATCTTGACCTTTTTAACTATTCTGGCTGTCTATAAATCTAAATCTTTGTATGGTTCAATTTTGATGCTCGTTTAATACATTTTCACCCTTCTTTCCCACTCACAGATTTACTGTGACTGTCCCTGAATGTTATCAAATGGTGAGAATCACCACCACTGTGGGTGCTTACAGAAATTAAAGTCATTAATACCCAGAGGAGGGCAGATGGACTCTATTGGTCATAAAGCTCTTTCAATTCATAGCTCTGTATTTAAAAACAACAACAACCTTAAGTTCTCAGGATTCGAGTTACCTATATGACTGTGGTTATTCTTACACCTCATAAATTCCCATATTTGCAATTGTGATTTTCAATATTTCTCCAATTGTTTGGGGGTTTACATTTGTGGTCACTTTCAAGATAGAAAAATCGTATTACCCTCACTACAGTGAGAGTCCCTATAGCATATTTCTGATTAAGGATCAATTTTGGATCATACACAACTGGATTCTAATCACAGCATGGTACCTAAGAAATCTCTCAATGTACCTGAAAAAGCTCCCAGCTCTGACTTCCCTTCTTTTTCTTTTAGGGTGGTCACTGCTGAGTAGCTTTTTCAATACATGCAACATGTTATTAGTTCAGCCCAGTGAAGGCTGCTGGACCCTCACCTTTTGCATGTATTTCTGACTGAATTCTAAATAAGGATTGAAAAGACTTGATCACCTAGGAAATCTATACAGACTCAGATCCACTTGTATCCACAACAAGCTATTCTAGACTAACACCACAAACTCTTATTTACTTGCAACATTCAGATATGACTTGTAATAATTTTCAACAAGAGAGATTGTCTGAGATGCCAGCAGCAGTCTCTATCCTTTCACCTCAATTACCATATTCTGGTTAGATAATGATATGTTTCAAAGAGTTTAGTATAACCCACAAGTCAATTCTGAAAGGACTTAGAAGCTTGGTTTCAGAGGAAACCCATCCTGGACTAACACTTTCAATTCTGATTTAAACATTTGGATACAATCTTAGTGTGTAAATTAGGGGGCGGGGGGAAAATAAAACCTTCAACAAATGGCAGTTGGCTGGGTACCAAACGTCTGCCTTCTGCTCAGAAGTGAATAATGCTGTGACAGGTGTGGTGATACAGCTATTTTAATAATATGGAGAAAATGAGTCCTATAAAGAAAGGGGGAATTAGATGACTAATGCTAAATCATACTGATGCCCTACAGAAGGAAAATGATAAACCAAAGACGATAATGGCTAAGTAAGAGCTTCTGTGGTAACTTAAAAAGAAGCCCTCACCTATAGTGGAGGGTTAGATGCAGTTGAGTAGCAGACTGAAGACCTAATTCCTTAAGAGTTAACAGAGCTGCAAAGACATGAGTCAAGACAAATATGTTCTGTAAAGATGAGGGCCCTGGTGAGGGAAATCAATGACCCTGAAAACTCAGAAAATGAAATATGAATGAATGTTCCTGAGGATGTTGGCCTTCCAATCACCCATCCTTACCTAGACTCTCTGCTTGTGCTGGTGGCCAACACTTCCATTGGACAGGCCAGGAAGCTTCTTAAAATGAAATATTATGCACAACCTTCTCTCTCATGAGGCAAAAGTGCCTCATGCAGGGCCATCCCCCATCACATTGCCTAGTTGCCAGGCCAGAAATTTGGGTTCCATTTTAATACAACTCAGGTGTGGATGTGTTGGTTCTGATAGTTGAGGAAAGAGGCTATATATGTAAATAATTTCAAGCACTAGTTGGAATACTCGTAGGATTGGATTTTCAGGGTGTTTGATCAATGGGGACAGAGTTCAAGACTAGATAATAAAGAACTTATTGTGTAGGAGAGACTTTCTTAAGACATGAGATTTAACACACTGTCAATGACTTAAGGTGATAGGGTAAATTCACTGCTGTGGTAGCTCTTTGACACCTTCAAAATCATAGCCAATACTCAGTGTACCTTAGCTGTCCTGACACATGATAGATTTCAAGCAGGACCAGTGGGCACAAGTAAGTTCTATGAGCAGGTGATCCAGAAACCTCGATTTACCAGTCATATGGACTGAAGCTGGCAGCGGCTGATTTTGTCTGCATCATTTGCTTGCTGGGGTCTTTGTAAATGCAAACTACACTGAAATATTTTTCACAAATAAATGTTTCTAACTGAATGTCTTTAATTTACCTTTCTTCTATATCCCTTTTGACCATTTTCAGGGCTGCTTCTGCCAGCAATTCACATGTCCTTATATGCAAATTATGTACAAAAGAATAACAATTCATAGTAATGAATGTATAAGTCATGGAATTATGTGTAAAAATCATCATGTGTAATATCCTATCTAATAAAAGACAAAAGGGGTAATTAACCGTACCTCCACTATGCTTCCCATTGGCTAATTAGGGCAATATGCAAATTAACTGCCAACAAAGATGGCGGTTAACCACCAACAAAGATGGCGGTTAATTTGCATATGTAGGCACAATGATGGGAGGCAAAAGGGGAAGGATGGAAGAACAGTGATCGGAAACCCAGGCAGCAGGCAAGAGCCGGGTGGCAGGACAAAGGCAGCCCCCAGCCAGTGATCGCCATCAGAAAGCTGGGCTGCAGGCAAGGCGGCACCCCCGGGCCTGAGGGTGCCACCTCGCCTGCAGTCCTGTGATCGCATGGCGATCGGAGGGAGAGAGAGCCGGGGCGCAGGCCAGGCGGCACCCTCAGGGGCCTGGGGGTGCTGCCTGTCTTGCGGCCCAGTGGTCACCATGGCGATCGGAGGGAGAGAGAGCCACATTGGGACCGGAGAGCCGGGGTGCAGGCGAGGTGGCACCCCAGCACCTGACATGCAAAGGTCGGGGATGAAATGACTTTTCCCAACTACATCTGCAAATATCCTGGGGAAGGCATCACTGAAGAGTTCCAACAACTCTCTTACTTGGCAAGGAAGAAAACAGTTGGCAAGGGAAACAATCCCTTACATAAAAGTTAAGGTCCCTCTGAGTAAAAAAGAATATTTCCAAAGTAAAGGAGGGAGCAGGCAAAAATAATAGGTTCTCATGACTTCCAGTGAAGATTGAGCATATGACAGAGTCAAAAAACATACAAATTAAAACAGACAGTGGACATTCAAATGACCCGAATCAACTGTCACTGTTTGTCCCAATAGCAGCAATGCTTATGTGATAATATAGTTGAACAGACATACAAAACAAGTCCCATGATAAGAGAGGTTCGGCTTCTAAAGCAAATTGAATATGTTCTTTAAAAATTCTCATGTCCTCCCCTCTGACTATAATTCTTAATTTTCCAATCAGAAAATTACCCCAGGTGATCCAGTAAGATGTAGAACTCCAGTAACCTAACTTATTTAAAAAAAAAAAAAAAATCCCACATTTTTAAAATATTTAAATTGATATTTTAGGGTTAAAATTATAGAAGATATTTAGATCCAAATATATTTTCTGAATAGAAAATATTTCAGTTTTTGATTTAAAAAAATAAACATAAAAAATTATGTGACACATTTTCCCAAGGAACTCTGAATTAGTACCTTTCCCTCTAACTTTCTTCAAATTAAGAGAATCGATGGAGTTCCCTATACTGCACAAGCTTTAATGAAAGAAAATAAGACTTTCTAAGAGCATCAAATACATGTTTTCTTATTTACAAACATATATTCTCCTCTCTCTCTCTCTCTCTCTCTCTCTCTCTCTCTCTCTCTCTCTCTCTCTCTTTAAAATATATTCTTACTGATTCAGAGAGGAAGGGAGAGGAAGAGAGAAACATCGATGATGAGAGAGAATTATTGATTGGCTGCCTCCTACACGCTCTGTACTGGGGATCAAGCCCACAACCCGGGCATGTGGCCTGACCTGGAATCAAACTGTGGCTTCCTGGTTCATAGGTCGATGCTAAACCACTGAGTCACACTGGCTGGGCTCAATTCTTATTTATAAATTCATTCCAAGGATATATACAGCTTGAAAAGCTTTGGAAGTAGTTTCAAAAAAAAAACTAGCTTTTAAGTAACTAGAAAACAGTTGTAGAAGAAAGTTTAAATTAAAAGAAAAAAATTGTTTTAATTTATTCAAGAGTGGGGACATCCTCCATGAAAATGTGTCCCTTGACTGTGGAAGGCTGGGTGGCCTTATCACACCTTAGGAATTCAAATGCTTTTTACAATGACAAGAAAGAGAGTTTCATCTCATTTCTTTCCCAGGGTAGACAGATGTCTGTCAATATAAGGTGGACATCAATAAAAGGAGGGGCTTACACAATCAATCCAGAAAGTCAGCAATCTATGAATAATCCAGAACCGAGTATTTATCTCCTCTGCCTCACACCTTCCCTCCCAGCCAGTGAGCAAGATAATTACGCTCAAGTCAAGCTAAGTGCCCCCCAGTCACAGTGGCCCAATGCTGACATACAAAGCATACAAATAATTCTCACTCTGGCATAAAAGTGACAACTTTCTTGGAAGAAAAGCAGATACTGTAAATTTCTCAAAGTCTTCCTGAAACATTTTTTAAAGTAATTTTTACTTCTTTAGAAAAAAATGCATGCATGGCAAGCCATCTGTAATAAAAGGCCCATTCTATAAAATTTTACCTGGTCCTACCCATATCTGCAATCATAACCATATTTACAGACAAATATATCTATACTAATAAAAGAGTAATATACTAATTAGACTGGGAGACCTTCCAGGAAACCTTCCAGATGTTCTTCTGGACAAAGCCATGGTGATGGGGCTGAGGTAGAGGTGGTTAGAGGCCAAGAGGGGAGGGCAGTTGTGAGTGATCAGGCTGGTGGGGGGCGGGGCCATAGGGGGTAAGCAGACCAGCATGGGGGCCAGTTGGGGGCAAGCAGGCCATCAGTGGGGGTCAGTTGGAGGTTATCAGGACAGCAGAGGGGGCAGTTTGGAGTGAGCAGACCAGCAGGGGGACAGTTGGGGATGAGCAGGCCAGTGGGGAGGGAAAGTAGGGGTGAGCAGGCCAGCAGGGGGGGCAGTTTGGGGTGATCAGGCTGGCGGGGGGCATTTGGGGGCAAGCAGGCCAGCAGCGGGGGGGGGAGGGGAGAGGGTGGCAGTGGGGGGCGAGCAAGCCAGCAGGCAGAGTGATTAGAGGCAATCAGGTAGGCAGGCAGGCAGGTGAGCGGTTAGGAGCCAGCAGTACTGAATTGTGAGAGGGATGTCCGACTGCTGGTTTAGGCCCAATCCCTGTAAACTGGCAGTAGTACATTTTTCGAGGGGTCCCAAATTGGAGAGGGTGCAGGCCAGGCTGAGTAACACACCCTCCCCATGCACGAATTTCGTGCACTGGGCCACTAGTTATAAAATAAAGATCAATTTTTACAACAAGTTTTAAAGAAGTCAGGTAATTTTATTTATATCAGGAAAAAGAAAAATAGTGAACAGAAAGAAATAGGTTAATAACGTTTAGTGTGTTTCTATAACTGAAGTTTATGGTGACAGCAAAATTGAAAAACAAAGTATTTATAAACGAAATTAAATTATATTTAATTTTCAAACATAATATATGAATAGGAAATTAGGTGGTTGAACCCTCACGTCTGGGTTAAATCACTGGACCTTTAGGTGTCTTATATGGTATCACTAATGTGGCTCAATGAAATAATAAAATTCAGAAATGCAGAGAGCAGCACAAGGTGTGCCACATGGATGGAAAACACATTAAGACAAACGCAATTTCTGAGCATTACCAATGCAACAGCTCTCTTCCCTCGTGGTCTGCATTCTGCATTTGCTAAGAAATGAAAGTATAAACTTGAAATGCAAAGCTTTCAGTTGTAGACTTCCATAACTTCTGTAAGTCATTATGAGCCAGCTCAGATTTTAGAGCCTGTCTCTTGTGGTCCACAAACTGAAATGTGCTTGAAAAGTTTATTTGCTATATTGTTAGGTTTATGTAAAAAATGCTGAAAGCAGACAGTACCATAGTTCTACATTAACACAACTCTCATGCAAATGACAGTTATGACTTCTTTGCTAAAGGAAACATTAAAGGTCTGATTTTGAGGAGGCAGCCTGCTTCTACACAATCTAATTTGTAGGAAGGCTGATCAAAAGTATGGGAGAATTCATTGGATAAATTACATGTACTCACTAGTCCAATCCCATGCCAAGTGGTTGCCATACTGAATTATGTTGTTAGTAGCCAGCTTGGATCCATGCTTCTGTCAACAACTGAAGAGAACTGGCATTGCTGGAAGAAAAAAATGTGTCAAACTATCAAAACTGCACCGTAGTTTTCATTGGCCCAGTAGTTCCTTATGGTCTGTGCATAATCAATTCACATTCAAATTTGGTGGGTCTCTGCTAATGCCAGTGGTCATAGATGCTACTGATGGACATAACTGAAGCAATGCCTCTTAAAATCTTGCAATACTCTCTTTCTCAGCTACCTTAGGCATCAGACCACTTGAACTGCTTTTTGGACATTAAAAATTCATAGAGATCCTGGGTTAATGTTGATTCTCTCATTTTAAGAGAACATAGAATTAGGAATTACAGTGTTTTCAGTACCATAATTCACATTTCAAAAGCTAAAAGACACCTTTAAATTATGAAATGGGGCTGTGATTATTCTTGAAAATATTAATAATTTGTGTTTAGAGTTATATATAACTACCAAAAGATGACAATTATTTCTCTTAAGTGTAGGTGCAATTCATCATTGGCCCTTAACTCTGTTTCTTGGCAACATACGTATTAATAGTACTAAACTAGTGTCATGTTATTTAAATAGAAGTCTCAGTGGAGTATTTACTTTTATATTAATCCCTGCCTAAATCTAAATGTTAAATGCACTCTGCTTAACATAATATCACTCATGTTTGCACTTTATTACTTTATGGAAACATGTTTCTTGAGTTTGGATAATATAGTGAACATTTCAAATATAATAATAAAAGCAGCACGCCATCATTTTAAATGGGATTTAAAAAATAAATATATTTTGTTCTATGTTATAGAAAATACAGAAAGAAGGAAAGGAAAAAGAAAGAAAAATGCAAATAATCAAAAGGAACATATATGGTTATATCAAATTCATTTAAAGACAAGTTTATTGTTCAGAATGGAAAAGTCATTTGATAATTTTAAAAACTGAAATGCAATGGGTATAATAATTAAAATGTTTATCAAGTATCATAGCATAGCCAAAACCGGTTTGGCTCAGTGGATAGAGCGTCGGCCTGCGGACTGAGAGGTCCCAGGTTCGATTCCGGTCAAGGGCATGTACCTGGGTTGCGGGCATATCCCCAGTAGGAGATGTTGAGGAGGCGGCTGATCAATGATTCTCTCTCATCGATGTTTCTAACTCTGTATCTCTCTCCCTTCCTCTCTGTAAAAAAATCAATAAAATATATTTAAAAAAAAAAAAGTATCATAGCATATTAATATCTTAAGCAAAACCTAGGGAACCATTTGGATATACAGACAAATCCTCAATATTTATGGAGATTTTAAAACACCTCCCTCACCCTAACTGGTTTGGCTTAGTGGAAAGAGCGTCGGCCTGCGGACTGAAGGGTCCCAGGTTCAATTCCAGTCAAGGGCATGTGCCTTGGTTGTGGGCACATCCCCAGTCGGGGGCAGACAGTAGGCAGCTGATGGATGTTTCTCTCTCATCGATGTTTCTGACTCTTTATCCCTCTCCCTTCCTCCCTGTAAAAAATCAATAAAATATATTTTTTTAAAAAAACACGTCCCTCATTAGCAGAAACTTGGGGTTGGGAAATTGGGGCAATGTTGTTTAAGAGTATAAACGTGCAACTTGTAAATAAATTAGTCCTGGAGATCTAATAGGAGCCTAGAGATTATAATCAACAATATCGTAAAGTTGCTGAGAGACTAGATTTTAACTGTTCTTACCACAAATTAAGAAGTAATAATTATATGATATGATAGAGATGTGATACAGATGTATACTATCAATACATTACACAGCTTAACTTATGCAATATTGCATGTATATCGATTATATGTAAAATAAAAAGCACACAAAATTTTGTCAGCATATTTACCAATCATCAATTGATGGACAGTTATAGATTATCTAACTCTACATTATCTGAAAATATGCACAGTAAATTTTAAAAACTAAGTGTTGTAGGTTATAATGCAGATTTCAATAAATTTGAAATTATTGATATAAGATAATATTATCTGATATTATCTGATCACAATATTGTAAGCTATAAATCTAAACAAAAATATAACTAGAAATACCTGATATTTTTAGAATTTAGAAAAAATTCTAAATAATTCAAGACTCAAATGTACAACCAAAATGGAAATTATAAAATCATTTGAACAGAATTAAAACAAGAGTTTTAGTATTTTTAAAACACTGAAATGCAGCCAAAGCAGTATTTAGAGAGAAAGGTATAGCTTGAAAAGGCTAAATTAGAAGAGAAGATAGACTGATAATCACTAATGATGTATCATGAAGTTATTATATAGTCAACAGTAAAATAAACCCAACATTCCCATGTTAGTAAGAATGACACAATAAAAATAAGAGCAAAAATCAGTGAAAGAAAATATACATACAATATAGCTCAAGATTCCTAAAAGTGATTCATTCTCTCTGTAAATAACAATGTTTCCCAAAGGTTTGATGAGATTAATTAGAAAAATGAAAAATGCAAAAATAATTAACTATAACCAATATAGAATTAAAAAAGAGATATTACTATGACAGCACAGGAATTAAAGCAATAGTAAAAGCCCACAATATAAATTTATATGTCCAGGGAAAATATATATAAAAATATTTTCAAAAAAGCTTTATTATCAAAAATACAAACACTGAAGATAACTTACATGTCTATCAAGAATAAAATAGTTAAATCATGGTATTCCACACAATATAATTATATACAATTAAAAAAATACAAATTGGAACTACATATCATGGATAATTCTCCCAAATTCAATATTGAGTAAAATAAGCCAGGTTAAAAAATGTGTATCATATTATCTGATTTAAATAAAGTTCAAAATTGGTCAAAACAGACCTATGAAGATAAGAAATCAGAACTGTAATTGCCTTTGGGGATATCAATTTAGAAGAGGCATGAGGAAACTCACTGGGGCACTGCACTTGATCTTTTTATCTTGATCTGGGTGATAATTACATGGAAATATACATAAGTAAAAAATCCATCATGTACACTTAATATTTGTGCATTTTATATAAAATATATAACAAATTTAAGAAATATAAACTGGCCCTAGCCAGCTTGGCTCCGTGGATAGAGCATTGGCCTATGGACTGAAGGGTCCCGGGTTCGATACCGGTCAAGGGCACTTGCCCAGGTTGCAGGCTAGATCCCCCAGTAGGGGGTGTGCAGGAGGCAGCCAATCAATGATTCTCTCTCATCATTGATGTTTCTACCTCTCTCTCCCTCTCCCTTTCTCTCTGAAATCAATAAAAATATTTTAAAAAAGAAATATGAACTGATTGATGCCAATAAATTTGAACAATAAATTTATTGGCATAAAATACACAATTTCCTAGAAAAATATAACTTACCAACACTGATTCCAGGAGAAATTAAGAACTAGATTACTTTTTTAACCACTAAATCACTGGAATAAATCTCAAATATTCCTCTTCCCCACCACACACACACTCGACCCCTGCATGCACAAAACCTACAGACTCAAATGGTACTGGTCAGTTCAAATGTAGTATCTTCAGTAAGATAACTGGTCAAGAGCTAAAATATGGGGAACAAATAAATGGAGGATGCAGCAAAATTGAGACAGGTTGAAATATAAAGTGAAGACTATTAGAAATAACTGGCGTTGAATGGTCAGGTGGTATTATAAGAATTTGCCCCATTAATGTTGTTATATACCTTTCTCTAAAATGTTTAATAACATATACTAATATATGAAAAGTTTCATAAGTTATAAATATGTATACACATGAAAAATTTGAATAGATAAATTTTCTATCTAGCATAAATACCCACAAGTGCTAAAGCCCAAGAAGCTAAAGACTTCATAAAAGTGTAAGTCTTCCAAAATTTTCAGGGAGCTTGTAAAGTCTCTTCTGTGAGCTATAGCTTGTGTGTGTGTGTGTGTGTGTGTGTGTGTGTGTGTGTGTGTGTGTGTGTGGTGGGGGTAAGGATTCATTTCTTAAGATCTACAGGTGCTAAGAACAACCAGTTGGTATTGCTAGGCATTTATTTCAGATTCATAATGTTAAATGCTGGTCTCATGTAAATAGCACATTTGAAAAAGAGGTGAGTCCCTGTCGATGGGAAAAGAAATTAAAGGGCCAGTTTTATCATTATCTCTTTTTAATCCAATATGAATTAAATCTCATTAGGTTAGTTCCACGTGGACATGGAATGTGTTGGTCACCTTTGCATACTTCTATACTTAGTGATGTGTTATTATAATACTAACATTCTATTTCTGCATTGACTGAATTTGGATGAGCCCATAGAAATTAGAAAACTTTAATTGAAATATGTTTCCATGAATAAAAAATGTGCGTGAAGTTCAATGTCTTCTGGTATGTTACACTTATTTTTATATATTTTCAATTCAGAATAGTCAATGCTTAGTTCTGAAACCATATTTCCAGAAACTCTGTATGGTATTTTTCGGCCATGGAAGTCTTCTAATAATCTTTACTATTGGGTCCTGGGAATCCTGTCAGAATTCTGACTCACACCATCCTAAAGGCACTGACCATGTTTACATGTTTCTGTTGTATTAATTTTATAGAACTATGCTGTGTTTGGATAATGTTTTTGAAAGGGAGGTTTTCTAATAATTTGTCACTAATTCTACAACTACTCAAGGCAGCTGAGATCTGGAGATTGCTGTAGGTCTAGCAGTTAAACTATGTGGGTGGGCTTTCTTGAAATCAATGCATTTTAAGTGGGAGGCATATGATATCTAATTCTAAAACAGTCAATACAGTCATAGAACTTAAATCAAATTGGATGAGAGAAGGGAGAGTCATTGATTAAGCATAATTCAATTCTAGTGGCTTTGGGATATTGATTATTTTATGAGTTCTGCTTTTATAAGCTAGATGCTAAATAGGGATGTTGACTACCTATGTGTATTTGTAGTATTCTTATCTCCCAGGCCTTTGCCTTCACATTTTTCTTCACTTCCAATAACAAATTATTGTAATTATTTTGCCTTGACTTTGGGTTCCATATAAGATGTAATTTCTTTGACATATTTGAGTTGACTCCAAACCTCCCTTTTCAGTCCATCACAGAGCTTCTGAAGCATCATTTGACAAACCCACTCAGTGAGCTCATTATGGAGTAATTTGGGGAAAAATACTGATTATTTCCTTTAGAAAGTTGTGAAAGAGATATCTGCTAGGTATTTATTTCAGTTATTCGCTGAAAGAGACATTTCTAGGTATTTATTTCACCACAAAGTGACAATGTCCTGCAATGATATATCACAGTTCCTATGGGCATAGTTATTGAGAAAGGAATTTTCATGATTTTCCTTCAATTACTTGTCCTCCATCTCCCTGCCACCACATTTTGGGGGAATAAAGGGAAGATATATACAAAAGGTTAGTTTATGTGAGTGGATTCTTGGTTAGCACCGATAACTCTGTCCCCAAAGGCGTTAGGATCAATAATGATAACCTTCTCTCCCTTTCACAATTCTCCAGAGCCAGAAGGAAGGGTTTGTTTTGTTTCAAATTCTCTTTCTCCCTAACTCAGATTTTCTTTCCCCTGACTCTAAACTTTCTGGCTAAGCCTTAATGGAAAAATAGGTATCTTTAAATAGATAATAAAAGACTATAATTTGAAGACTCCAGACTCACTGAAATGTACTTTACAAATCAATACTTGGCTATTATCTTATTCCATATTCTATTTTTCACATCTCATAGCTAAGTATGATTTGTTTCTCTTTTCATTACTTCAATAACAAATTGTAAGCCATACTCCAGGGACAGATATCTTAGATAAAATAAACAAAGGTCATGTACTCAGAAGGATAAAAACAAGAGAAGTGCATATTATTTGTCTATATAAAGATTGTCTCCATTTCACTAAGACTGGAAGTAAAACAGTCCATGAAACTTATCTATTTCACAATCCTTCCGTAAGCTCGCAGTGCAGTGTATGCCAAATGTGCACATCTTTTGAAACACGCTGAATTGTCCAATAAAAAATACAACCCAAGAAACCTATCTTGAGACTCTTTTTATAGCATATCCATGGATAATAAACTTAAAAATGAATTCAAGAAGAAATCTGCTCTTCATTGAGCAGTCATACTGAATAACTACTTATATAGCCCATGACTTTATGGTTCAAACAAAAATCTCAAATCTTTCCCTAAAATAACAGTGGCATATTAAAAAATTTCAAGGCCTTCCTTCCTTTTGCTCTCATTGTACTCTTGTCAATAAAGGTAATCTGCCAAAAAAATAAAGGTAATCTGCTATTGGATATAAAGTTTTGAATGTATATAATTTAGCAATACTCTTTATAAAGAGTCATAAAATAGAAAAAAAATTAATGTGTTTTTTTTATTTAGGACTCAATAAAACAGATTTGGAAAATTATTCATGTTTCTCCTTAGTAGTCAATCTACTCCAAATGAATTTAACACAATTATCTATATTTGTATGTTTCTTATAATTTATCCTTAATCTTATTTAACTATAAAATACATGCCTATATACAATATATATCCAAGAGTATATATGTGCATGTTATATACATAATCCACAATGAAGAGGGTGGAATTTAATGAAGCAAAAGAAGTGTGAATGAAGAAAAAAAATTAAAGTGTCTCAACATGCATTATTTCTGTTACAAATACTTGAATATTCTGGTAAATATGAAAATGTCTCATACATTAGAGAAAACTTAAGAAATCTATGCAGGTGGAAGAGAAGAAACAAAGGAATGAAGAGAAGAATGAGAAAAAGAAAACAAATATAAATTAATAAGAATACAATAAAGAGAAAAAGAAAAGGGATGGATACAGGAAGCATTCAAAGGAGGTGGCACTCCTTCTGAGGATCCCTATATAGATACTGAATCTGCGGCTTGAACTTAATTAGCTTCTTGCCATAAGCAATTCAGCACATCTGCACTTATACTTAATGAATTAAACAGAAAGTGTCCTTAGTGTGAGGTACCCTAGATGCTGAACTTGAGATGTTGAACCTTATGTATATAAAGTATGCACATATAAAATATTTTCTTGATTATAAAGGGTTCCTTGATTTTTCTAAAAGTTTCTTAAAGAAAATTTATTTAATTTTATAATTCATGAAAACAGTAAGTGATAAAATAAAAAAGCATTATATCAAGCAAGACGGTCGAATACGATGTCCCTCAACATATCACCCCCTGCTCCCCCCCCCGCCAACAACAATAATTAAATTTGGCATCCTCTATGAACAGAAGGTCCTTTGTGGGAACTGTGGGATCCAACAACATTTGCCAAAAGACCCGGGGGGGAGGGGGGGGTCTTGTCCACAGGTGCATTGGGTCATTGGCAGACAGACTTTGGTCCCAGGGTCAGACCCTGAACTGGCCTGTGAACTAGTTCCAGCCCCTCTTGGGGGCAGTCTTGGAGCCCATGAGGAACACTGACTTCAACAATTACCCACATACAAGAGAGACTCTGTGGAAGTCCAGCATCCAGTGAAGTTCCAGCACAAAGTTGGAGCAAAAATATCTGAGATGGGACTCTTTGGAGAGGGTAAGAGGAACAGCTTGACTTTAAACGCATCGCCCCCTCCCCCAATGCAGCATAGGGACCAAAGCAGTTAAGAGTGAATGCATGGGAGCTTGGGCTTCTCCAGCTATATGGGATGCTGCCAAAGAGGACCATTTCACTCTCAAACCATCCAGAGTACTGGATTGTGAGAGTTACATGAAGGTGGTGGGGATTGAGGGTTGGAGGTTATAAGTGGCAGGGAGAACAGCAGCCAGGGATCGGGAATGTATGAATGGGATATTGATCCTACTAACCATATCACAGACTCCACAGAAGACCCATACAAAGCCACTGTGGCGCCTCACCTGCTGACTCCCCCACCTGGCCCCTGGGAACTTCCAGTGCTCCAGATGCCTCACCTACACACCCTTCCGCCCATGGCTGGCTCCCTGTGCATGCCCTTGATTGCAGCAAGAGTGAGCTTTCGCAGAAAGCCAGTGTGCATATACAGAGTGCTGGCTGGAATCTGTGGGCCAGGGAGAACTATTATTTAAGCTTTAGTACCAGAGTACTTAAAACACAACATATCAAAACCTATAGGCTGCAAAAGCCGATCTAAGAGGAAAGTTTATAGTGATCAAAGCTTTAACAACAACAACAAAAACGATATCAAATAAACGATTGACCTTTACATCTCAAGGAACTACAGAAAGAACAATCTAAGCCCAGTGTTAGCAGAGGAAGGGAAAAAAACAAAGAATGGAGCACAAATAAATGAAACAGAGACCGAAAGGCAATGGGGGGAAAAATCAATGAAATTAAGTGTTACTTTTTCTGAAAAAAATAAACAAAATTGACAAACCTTTAGCTTAGCTAAGAAAAGAAAAAGAGAAGACTTAAATTCAATCAGAAATGAAAGAGGAGATATTACAATACCACAGAAATTAAGAATCATAAGAGACTACTATGAATAATTATACACAAATTAGATAATCAATAAATCAATACATTTCTAGAAACATATAACTTACCAAGACTGAATCATAAATAAATAGAAAGTATAAATGTACCAACAATGAGTAAGGAGACTGAATCAGTAATCAAAACCTCCCAACAATGAACAACATAAACTGATGAACAAAAACAGATCCAGAGACCGAGAAGCATCAATCAGACCATCAAACCTCAGAGGGAAGGTAGGGGAGGTAAGGGGGAGAGATCAACCAAAGGACTTGTATGGATGCATGTAAGCCTAACTAATGGACACAGACACCAGGGGTGTGAGGGCATGAGTTGGGGGGGAGTGGGGGGAATGGGGGGATAAGGACACATATCTAATACCTTAATCAAAAAAAAAAAAAAAAGCCAAGACTAGATGGTTTGACTGGTAAATTCTACCAAATATTTAAAGAAGAATTAATGCCAGTTCTTCTCAAATGCTTTAAAAAAATTGAAAGGGAGTCCATACTCCCAAACTCATTTTCAAGGTCAGCATTACACCTACATATCATAGCCAAGTAGGGACACTAATAAAAAGAAAACTACAGATCAATACTGTTGATGAACATAGATGGTATGTTACTTCATATAATGTAATATAAAAAAGACAACCAACAAAAACATTAGCAAACAAATATAACAGCTTAACAAAAGAATCATACACTATCATCAAGTGATGTTTATCCCTGAGATACAAAAATGATTTAACATATGCAAATCCATAAATTAATTAAATTGGCAAAAAAAGGTCATTTCAATAGATGCAGAAATAGCATCTGACAAAATACAACATGATCCTATATAATAAAGAGCTAATATGCAAATGGTCACCGCGCCCTTGTCCAGACTGCTCAGACACTCAGCACTGGGGAGACAAGAATGGGGACCAGCCAGGCACAAATGAGTTCGTGAGAGAGAAATGGGGACCAGCCAGGCTGTGTCCTGGGAGAGGGACAAGCAGCCCGCCCCACGGTCCTGAGCGCCTGCAGCTGCGGCCCAAGCGAAGCCACCTGTCCATGGTCCCCTGTGGATGTGGCCAGCCTGGGCAAAGCCGGCCCGGGTCCTGTGTGCCTGTGACCGGCCAGAGGAGGGAATCCTAGGTTCCAGGTGCAGGGCGAGGCAGAGGCAGTTAGGGGCGATCAGGCCAGCAGGGGAGCAGTCAGGGGCAATCAGGCTGTTAGGGGAGTAGTTAGGGGCGATCAGGCAGGCAGGTGGGCAGAGGTGGTTAAGGGCGATCAAGCAGGCAGAGGTGGTTAGGGTTGATCAGGCAGGCAAGCAGAGGGGTTAGGGGCAATCAGGCAGGCAGGCAAGTCGCCATGGCTGGGAGGGTCCATCACAGAGCCCTGGCCGGGTAGGCAGGGCCTCCCTCTGTGCAACATTGATCACAGAGCCCTGGCAGGATGGGGAGGGCCTCGCTGTGGGCAGGGATCAATGGCAGAGCACTGGCCAGGTGGGAAGGGCCTCCCTCTGCTCTGCAATTGATCCCAGAGCCCCAGCAGGAGAGGGTGCAGGCCAGGCTGAGGGCCATGCCCCTCGTGCATGAATTTCATACACCGGGCCTTTAGTACACAATAAAAAAGCTACCTCCTTTGATTGTTAAATAATTTAGTCAGTGAGCTGAGCTTAAATTTTTTTAATATTTTAAAATATATTTTATTGATTTTTTTACAGAGAGGAAGTGAGAGGGACAGAGAGTTAGAAACATCGATGAGAGAGAAACATCGATCAGCTGCCTCCTGCACACCCCCTACTGAGGATGTGCCCGCAACCAAGGTACATGCCCTTGACAAGAATTAAACCTGGGACCCTTCAGTCCACAGGCCGACGCTCTATCCACTGAGCCAAACTCACCAGTTAGGGCTGAGCTTAATTTTTTTATCTTGCTTGTGAATAGGGCAGAAATTTATGGTCAGTGACCTGTAAAGCAAACTATGATTTAAGGACATTTAAGTTACTTTGAACTCTAATAAAATAGAAAATATATGTATATTTCTGAAACAAGAAAATGCTCTGGCGGACACTAAGGCTTTAGATGAGATGGGGTTTACCTGTTCCACTTTATAACAGTTTGTACCCACAGGAAAATTTAGTGGAAGGAAAGCTCATCATCCCCTCTGAGAACCGTACACTAAGTCAGGTATGAACAGAGCCACTGGCCCTGTGCAGAACAGATGAGTATTCCTCACACACTGGTCAGTAGGCCCTCGATTATCAATTATCCATCAGTGTCCCTACATTTCATGATTCCCATTCTCTCTCTCTCCCTCCTAGCATCCTCTATGATCTACTAAAAATGATTGTTTAAGGTGATTGCATATTTTTTTCATCCAGATAATTCAGAGTTACCTGAATATTTAGGACTGACTTCGGTGAACCCGATAGTTCATTTATAAAAGCCCTGGACATTGATCCTCCTTTGCCTTCCTCCTTAACTTGATAATCATTTTTCTATTTCCAAGCATATCTTGCTCTGAACTTTGCTTGCAGATGTTAAAATGTATTTTTATTCTATAAATTTTTCATAATTTGTATTATCTATACTTTTATCCCTGTTACATAATGGGATACAAAATGTAAATTCGGTATAATAGTTGGCTACTCATAAACATATAATGTATATTTTAAGAACTATCCCCTATCTTAGTCAGTGGTCTACTTAGCTCAATATAAAGGAGCATGGAAAAATGTAGAGTGCACTCGATTCTAATGGAAAAATGTAGTTCTAATGGAAAAATGTAGAGTGCACTGGATTCTAATGGAAAAATGTAGTTCTAATGGAAAAATGTAGAGTGCACTGGATTCTAATGGAAAAATGTAGAGTGCACTGGATTCTAATGGAAAAATGTAGAGTGCACTGGATTCTAATGGCAACTCCTCTACAAAGACGTCTATAAAAGCTGTGTGTGTGTGTGTGTGTGTGTGTGTGTGTGTGTGTGTGAGAGAGAGAGAGAGAGAGAGAGAGAGAGAGAGAGAGAGAGAGAGAGAGAGAGAGAAGTACTGGAAAGCTAACAAGGCAGTAAATAATTATAGGGCTTGGATACAAGAGAAGAACATGTAGAAATGTCGCTGTGCATATTTGAAACCACACTGCCCCTAAGGTTTCTGTGCTTTGCAGAAAAGCATCTGTGCACCCGAGAAGGGGAGGAATGTTAACTGTCTTGTATGTCTAACAGGACAAAAATTAGAGCTGAAGGAAATTCCTAGAGAAGTACCATGGAAATCCCAAGAACTCTGGGCAGGGACTCTAAATGGATATATTATAGGATTAAGGCAAGAGACACAAATAGAACTTCCCTTAAGGCCTAAAGCAAAGTTTTGCATTACTGTATTCCCTAAGATTAGATTAATATGATCCAAATGGCTAGTGTCTCTAGCCATCTGCCAGAGCAAATATAAATTTACTCTGAAGGAAGCTAACATTATCCTTAGCCTCCAAGCTTTATCCCTCACTACATTTTAAAAATGCAATGCCCATCACTCAAACAAAAATATCAGACTCATAAGGGAAAGGAGGAAAACAAAGCAGAACCCATATTTGAAAAAACAATTGCTGAGAAATTTTCAGAAGAATAAATGATATTCAGCTATCAGATTAATGTTCTTCTGTGAATCTGAAGTGTGTCAGAGTGTAGTGGCGCCTGGGAGATAAAAGAGAACAGACTTATTACACAAGGCATTTGTGCACTCTCTAAATGATGCTATTATTCATAGACTAAGGAAGACTCAGTATGGGAGTGTGGCAAAATAATAACAGTGATACATTTCAGTACAGTACTTACTATATTATCCCATCTAATGCAACAATACTACAGATATTATACTATTATTTCTTCTAACTGACAAATGAGGAATTAATTTTGGGAAATTTTTACTCAAGGTCACACAGAGAATAATAGGTGCTTCTAGAAATGCATTCACGAGCCCAAATTCATAACCCCTCTGTTCTACTAACATATTGACATATACATTTCTTTTTAATCCAACAAATTATGATCCTCAAGGTCATTACTTCACAAATATTAAGATATATTCACATAAGTTCTGTAAGTTTCTTTCTTATTTATTCATTCACACATTAACTCAACATATATTAATATGTTCAAAGAGCTGTAGGCATTTGAGTTACATCAGTGTTAACAAGTGTGCGAGTCAGAAAATGTTTCCCTACTTGCAAGATAACAAGTTAGCTTGCCACGGTTTTATAGATGCTAACAACAAGAAACAAGACTCCTGGAGGAAAGACAAAGGGAATCATTACTCAGAGCACAGCAGACAAAATGAACTTGGTGCTGGTACCAGCTTTTCTTGCCCTTAAGGCTCATAGCATGAGAGGGTGTGGCTTCTGAGGATCTATGTACACAGTGAGTTTGCATCATTCCTGAGGAAGCCCAACTTTAGTAAACCCCAATCTATAATGGAATGCAAGCAAACATGGCCAACTTTTGCCCCGAGGAGACATATTATATTTATTTTACTGGGAAACAACAACAAAAAACCTGCCCTCTGTTTTGAATGGAGATAGTATCTATGACTTCTTCTAATAGTGTTTGCTACATAAAAATCCTTAAAAAGATCATCTTAATCAGAGAGCTGTAGTGCCTCTCCTTATAAGAAATAAAAATGCCCCATGGAGAACTTTCTCAATAACCAATGAACAGACAGGCAAAAATACCTTCTGATGATGGTTACAATCTAAGGCAAAACCAGTAAGTATAATAAATAAAAAGCTTTTTAGTAGATCAAATGCTGTGGGGAAATAACAGGGTGGATAAGGGACATTGGGAGATTTGGTTAGCACAACATAAATTTGGGTGGATCAGAGTAGGTCTAGATGAGAAGGTAAGATGGCCTGGCAGTCATGGCTCAGCGGCTGAGCATCGGCCTACGAACTAGGTCACGGTTCAATTCCCTGTTGGGGCACATGCCCGGGTGGTAGGCTCAATCCCCAGATCTGGGCATGCAGGAGGCAGACTATCAATATTTCTCTCTCATCATTGATGTTTCTATCTCTCTTCCCCTTTACCCTCTCTGAAATCAATAAAAATATATTTTTTAAAAGAAGAAGGTAAGATGCCCTAGCCAGTTTGGCTCAGTGGATAGAGGGGCAGCCTGAGGACTGAAGGATCCTGGGTTCAATTCCGATCAAGGTCACATGCCCAGGTTGCAGGCTCGATCGATCACCAGTAGGGGGTGTGCAGAAGGCAGCCAATCAATGTTTCTCTCTCATCATTGATGTTTCTATCTCTCTCCCTCGCCCTTCCTCTCTGAAATCAATAAAAATATATTAAATAAATAAAAATAAAAAGAAGATAAGATGAACAAAGAATTAAAGCCTTGAAGGAAACTTTACCCCTAAATACTTCATTTTTTATCTTGAATTGGTTATTTCTGGGTAAATGAATATACTTAAAATAAAATACATTTCTAATTTTGTACATTGCAGATCAAGGCCTCACATGAGAATGGTAAGAAAAACGTAGGGGGGAGGAAACTTGTGCTAAACAACATTTTTGCTTATAGTGTTTATTAGAGATAGGAATATATACGTATATTTAAGGTTTGATGAATAGCTATAATGGAGTCTAAAATGTCGCTCTGTTAAAGCAATATGGAATCCCTAAAGTACAGTGGCCTGTTTTATAAACCTTAGGGGCTCCTTTTTCTTGTAAAGGAAGAAAGCAATTTTCTCAAAAGGAGCAAACAAACAAAACCTCATCTGAAATTCCCAGCGGTTTAAGTTGACTTTGCAAGTCAATGCCCATGAGGTGAAAGTGTTTCAAATCTTGGCAATGAACTTGTTCCTTGCTTGTGGTATCTTTCTGGTCATTACCCATAGTGCTCTCTCAACTCACACTTAATTCATCCAAACTGGCTTGAATCCTCTGGGACAAAACAGGGAAGGTTGAGCCTACTTATGGCTGCAGGAAGTGCTATTCTGTCTATTTTGAGGGAACAGGAAAAAAATGATGGTTTGGATATTATAAAAGCCCGCAACCTCTTGAGGACAATATACTTCACATAATGCATGATAAAAGGAAACAACAAAAGATTTTTACACTGATCCACCAAAGCAAGTTCAGAGACATAATATCATTATAGAAAATTTATATTACCATGTAAATTGATATTATATATACAGCTTATATAAATATCTGAATTAGTTTTAAAGGCAGTGAAAATTAATGTAGTACATATACCTTACTAAAATAAATTTTCTGCTGACTCAGCACCCAGAAGATTATTTACTTGACAGAGAGTGTAGGATATATAGTCCTGGGTATAAAAATGATATCTTTTACTACTTATTTTTCAGAATAAAGTTATATTTATGGTCAGAAGTTTCATAAAGTCTATAGATTTTGTAGCAGTTATCCCCTAAACTGTTTGCCTAAGGGTACAATATTTCTAAGGTGTAAATTAGGTTTTCAATACTGTCAAAAGTTGTATCAGTACTTTCTTACACATATGGAAAAATTGATTTGCATTCTCAGAAAAACAGAATTACCACTTGTCTAGAAACATGGAAAAAAATAAAGTACAGCATAGGGAATATAATCAATAATATTGCAATGACTATGTATGGTGCCAGGTGGATATTTGAACTATCAGGGGGGTTGCTTCGTAAAGCATGTAATTGTCTCCTACTATGCTATACACCTGAAACTAATACAAAATAATATTGAATGTACACTGAAATAAGAAATAAAATTTTAAAAAGCACAGTTTCTCTCTTCAAATCATTAGAAGAAGGACATAATAGTTGACTCTCATCCATTTCATCACATTCTACTTGTGAACCAGTTTTGGAAAATCAAATTAATTTACTATTAAATAATACAGTTTCCAAATTTGTCAATGGTTTGTTTTTGTAATATTATCACACCTCAACAAACTCTGTAATCCACTGCTATGTAGTTAACAATCACATATAGGAGAAAGTGGGCAAGGAAACAATATTGGAGAAAATATATTTGGGATGTACTTCAAAGAATGTAACAGTTTAAAAATTTGTCCGACTATTGAATTGGGGCCCTTCACATTTTTCTGACATCATAATCTGAGTAAAATATTAGAAAAGGGAACCCTCCCAGGAACTGTAAAATATCCAGTCCAAGAACACAGTCCCACAGAGAAGGGGAATTCATGAGGTAAACCACATGATCATCTTCGCCTTCTGTCTGAAGAATATTTTCCAGTGGCAGCAGTAAGCTGGACTCCAGGCCTGAGGTAGTCCTGCTGAGCTAAAGAATCAGAGTTTGCAGCTTCTGAAGGGGCTGGAATTGGTGGAGCATGGGCCTGAGAGTGAGGATCCCCTTTAACCCCTTGACTGAAGTCTCAGTTTTCATGCAGAGAGACTATAGGAGCACCAGAAAGCAGTTGCTATCGGGTTAAAAATGAAGCAGAGCTATGATAGGTCAGTTTTGGACAGTGGAGATCTGCCTCTGGATGAAGGAAATCCCTTACCCTAGGAGCATGCTGACACGTGAGAAAGGCTTCCCTCTCAGAATAAGGATGCTCTCAGGGGTATGAGCTACTCTAGACTCACCCTAACAAAACCTGAAGACAAATTCAACTGATTTAAGGAGAAAGACCATGTTTGGAGCTTGAATCCTGACTATAGAGTGACTTAGACTTGCCACAGATTCATTCTGACAATGGGTAAAACCATTATTACAAATGTAATCAGAAATTATTGAACTGCCTGATACAACAAAAATCAGAAAACTTCAGAAGAGACTGGATACAGTGTCTCCAAATCATATCATAATTAACGTCTGGTGCACATAAAACTAATTATTAGATGTGGAAAGAAACAGAAAAATGTAATCCATAATCAAGAGAAGCTGAAAACCATAAAAAGTACAATGTAGAAATATAAAAAGTACAACGTACACAGTATAAATGATTTAAACTCATAGAGCAAAAATAAAAGTTTCAATATTTTCAATAGCATATGAAAAATTGTGATACCAGAACAAGTGAGCAGGGATTCTTCCCGGGTGGTGTCTCAAGGTATCAAAGAATTAAGCCAAGGAGCTCAAGCCAGGCAAAGTTCATTACCAAGCAAACACAGGATCCCTGTTAGGGGAGGGGACCCAAATGGGTTGCAATGAAGCATTCCACTCTTCCCCTTATGTCTGCTCAAGGCCCACTCTTTGTCTATCTGTGACGCTCTCTGATTGGTTCCTGGCCTTTTTGAAACATTTTATTTTGCACTTGCAAAAACAATTCCTTGTTTCAAAACACCCTGTTTTTCTGCTAAACATTTTGTGGTTTCAGCTAGCTCCATGATTCCTCCTCCTTCCACCCCTTTCCCTGTCTACCTAATTCTGCTTTAAACCCTTTCAATAGGACAATGGTCTCAAGGTCTGGGCCATGCTTACTAAATACTATTTTTGTTAAATGTGGCACAGTATTTTGCAGACCAGCTGTAATCAGGATGAGCTTGACAGGAGCACAACAAAACCTGATAACACAACTAATAAATGTAGTTAATTGCAAACAAGAAATCAAAACATAACTTGACCAAATAGTGAATATAAGCAATGGCTAAGCCCCCTTTCACAGAGCTTTGGATATAATTCCCTATCTCGTTTACTTGCTACAAGTAAATAAAACTACCTTGTGACAACCACATCTCATTCTTGAATAGAGCACCCCAAGTAGTGAACCCCTTGAATTTGAATTTTTCTCAATTAGTCATAGAGAAAACACAAATTAAAAACCACAATTAATTACTACTTTACACTTAAATAAAAATACAATGATGCCAAGTATTGACAAGAATATAGTACAACTGAAAACCTCATATGTTGCTGGGGGGGGGGGTAGTTACTTATAAAGCTAAACATATATTTAGCATATTATTTAGCAGCTCTAATCATTGGTAGGTTATTCCAAAGGAATGAGGATGTATGCCCACAAAAAAAAGGATTATGACCAGAAGCAGCAAGCAGAGATGAGAGAAAATATCCCCAATATTTAGAGGACAGAGTCCTTTTTGCTCACCCTGGCTCCCATACGCTGTATGCAAGCTGCTCTAGGACATGTGTACTGCTACCTGCCACATGGTTTGGGATGGGGGATTGGTGGCTGCTACTGTGTAAGAGCTGAAATTGATGTAAATTATTCACAATTTACCTCTGTCTTTCGCTGGAAGTTGTAAGCCTTCAACACACTCTGGAGTTCTAAAACAGCTCTATCAAGCAGATTCTGCCCCTGTAGTTGTCTCGGTGGGTAGACAAGATCCTCTGTGCTTCCTACTCTGCCAACTTCCCGGAATCCCATTCTCTATTGAGATTGCTATTTGACTGCTCAAACACCTTTACATTTCAGGAATAAAATTAACATGGCTGGGCATATTATCCTTTTTAATATATTTCTTGAATTTTAATCTCTAATACTTGGATTAGAATTTTTAACTATTTTTATGAGGAGATAATTTTCCTTCATATAATGTCTTTTTAAATTTTGTTATCAATGAGAGCCCCATGAAATGAGTTTTGAAGTGTTCTCTCTTTTTATCTATCCACTAGAGGACCAGTGCACGAAATCTGTGCATGGGTCGGGGAGGGTCCCTCAGCCCAGCCTGCACCCTCTAACAATCCAGGACCCCTTGGGAGATGTCTGACTGCCAGTTTAGGTCTGATCCCACAGGGATTCAGTGGGATTGGGCCTAAACCGGCAGTTGGACATCTCTCTTGCAATCTGGGACCACTGGCTCCTAATTGTTCACCTGCCTGCCTGCCTGCCTGATCACCCCTAACCACTCGTCTGCCTGCCTGATTACCCCTAACTGCTTGCCTGCTTGCCTGCTTGCCCCTAACCACTCTGCCTGCCTGCCTAATCACCCCTAACCACTCTGCCTGCCTGCATAATCACCCCTAACCACTCTGCCTGCCTGCCTGATTGACCCTAACCACTCTGCCTGCCTGCCTGATTGCCCCTAACCACTCTGCCTGCCTGCCTGATTGCCCCTAACCACTCTGCCTGCCTGCCTGATTGCCCCTAACCACTCTGCTTGCCTGCCTGATCGACCCTAACCGCCTCTGCCTTGGACCTCGCCTGCCACTGTGGCCACCTCTGTCTTGACCCCCACCGCTGCAGCTTTGTCCAGCAGGTCGTCCGGAATGACATCCAGAAGGTCATTGGCTGTCTGGTATAATTAGCATATTATGCTTTTATTATTATATACTATTATACTTTTGTAAGACTGATGTTATTTCTTCTTTAAAACTTTGGAAGAACTTACCAATAAAGCTGTACAGTCCTGGAGATATATTTTTAATAATATGTAATTACATATTCAAGTGCTATGAGAGGTATGTGGATTTTCTAATTCTTCTTGTATCATTTTTGACAGACTGTGTTTTTCAATTTCATTCCCATTTAAGTCTTTGTTATATTAAAGTTGTTTAAAATAATCTCCTGTTATCTTTTCAATAGCTTTATAATCTCTAGCAAAGTCACTACTTTCCTTTCTGTTTTTTTCTTCTACACTTTTGTTATCATGAAAAACCTGGGTAGGGGTTATAAATTTAATTAGTCTTTTCAAACAAATAACTTTTGGACTTATTGATATTCTCTCTTATATGTTCACTATCTTTTTTTACCTTGACTTATTCCCTTTTTCTCATTAAGTTTATGTATCTAATGTGATCTGTGCCCAGCTTCTTGAGATCGCTGATTTTTAGTCTGTATTCCTTTCTTTTATATGGCTATAGAACCCACACATTTTTAGATGTTTATTTTCATTACCATTCAAATCAAAATATATTTTAATTTTCATTAGAGTTGTTCTTTGACCCACATAGTATCTAGATACATATTGCTTAATTTCCAAATATTTAAACTTCCTTGTTACCTTTTATCACTGAATTCTAATTTTCATTTTATTCAGGAAGCATAACCTGTATGATGTAATCATTTAAAAATTGTTGAGGTTTTTTTTTATGACCCAACTTGTGACCAATTTGATAACAGCTTCAAGAACACTTAAAAGTAATATTTATCCTGCAACTGTGATACAGAGCTTTCTGTAACAAATTAAGTAAAATGACTTATCTTTAAATCTCCTATATATCTTTAATGTTTTTTGTACTCATAATTAAAATAGTTATGTAAAAATTCCTCTGTGGAATTTTCTAATTCTCTTATTTTGTTGTTAATCTTTCTTTTATATGTTTAAAAGCTATGTCAAATAGAAGTTCCATTGCATTGACACTGGAATCATGAATACAGTCCACCTTAATTTCTAGTAATGTTTGTTAACTGAGATATACTTTGACTTGTATTAATATTTATCATAAGGGCTTTCTTTTGATTAACACCAGTGTGGCATCCTTTTGCATTCAGTCTTCATATGTCCTTATATTTAAAGTATGTCTCTTACATGCAATATATAACTTAGGTTTTTTGTAATCCAGCCTGACCATCTTACACTTCTAAATGCGCATAGAGCAATTAAATAATATTAAAAGGTAATTATTTATTTGTTAGCTTTAATCCCTCTTCTTGCTACTTGTTTTTTAGTGCTTTTTACTCCCTTTCTCTCTCTTACGGGCATGCCTTCTATTGTATTAAACCAGTATTTTAATGTTAGAATTTGTATTCTACTGTCATGTATAAGTTATGCATTCTTTAATATTCTTATAGATAATAAGTTAATAAAGCTAATGTGAAAGTTACTCGGCTGTCTCTTACTTCTAAGATTACCCATCTACACTCTGTTCTATGAAGCTAGGTCTGAGATGCTGCCATGGCATTTCTTTTTTCTCAGATAACTACCTGTCAGGTTTTGTCCTAGCGTGTGATTATGAAGTAAAAGCAGGGGAGGACAGTCTTTCCCCTACTTTTTTGCTTGTTGATCCTGTTGATATTTCTCCAGAAATGATAGTAGCCCTGGGTTTCAGTCCCTGAATTCTTAAACATCACCAGATCCAACTTCAGCATGATTATCACATACCAGCACCAAAGAGAAAAGCCCCCATATCAGGTCAGAGTTCCTGCTGCATGAGGCCTCACTCCTGGTTACTCATCTCCAAATGCATTTAGCACAGCACCTAATTCTTAGGTTTCTTTAAAGATTAAACAATTTAAAGACTATAAAAACTCAGAATGGTACTTGAATATCATAAGTGCTACATAATATAATCTGTTATTATTGGTATAATGAAATGTCATTCATATATATATATATATATATATATATATATATAGTCTCCATTCCTTAGCCTTAAGATATTCTATAAAAATATATTTAATTATATTGAAAAATAAAGTCTAATCACATCTCGTCATTAACCATGGTATAAACAGGCTATCACTTTTGGAATCATTAAAGTTGCAATTATAGGCTTTGTAAAATTATATATGAAAATTACACTATATATCTTTATTGGTTCATGCATTAATAGTAAGATAAATTAGATTTTCATTTAAAAATCATTAATTAGAGTATAAAAAATTGGGGCAGGTTTGACGGTTACATATGATTTTTAAATGAATATTGAAAAACGATACCTATTCTCATGCAGAGATGCCTCCTGTTGAGTGGACTTCAGAGGCCAATTTGTATTCAAAGAAAATGTTATTTATAGCAAGTTTTAAATTATACTCTGAAAAAATCTTGCTTTAGTTATGAAAACCAATTATATTAGTTGTTGAGAGAACTGTAGAGCATTTCAAAGAACATAATCTATAGAATTAGATAAATTATTTATGGTTATTTCCTAATTAAGCTTAATAACATCAATAATTAACAATTCCCCAAACTCATTGCAAAATGCTTTATTCTTTTCAAAGAGCTTTCTTTGTATTTCCTCATTAGATGCTCACATCAACTCTCTAAGGTAACTTGGGAAAATGTTACCCTGATGTATTTGGGTGAGAAAAATGGAATCTTGGCGATGACTGTAGTTTGTTTATAAGTACTATCATCATAGGATTAAAAAAAATATGGTTATACTGTTGTTTCAATAAATACTTCATAGTCTGTGACATATCCTGACATTCCACTGTATGCACCCTGCTCTTTCCTGGGTTCATACAACCTATAATAAATTGTTAAATCAAGTGTGCACATGTACTACATTTAAATATAAACAAAGAAACAAAGAAATAAAAAACAGAAACATATAATGACCAGGAGTTGAGGAAGTTGCCATAAGAAGAAAATCTGTCAATTGTTCAGGGAGAAACAAAATGATTGCAATCTGAATTGAAACAATAATAATTTTTCTATCCAACAGTTTTAAAAACAGACAGACAGAAATCAAGAAATAAAGAAGGAAGGAAGGAAGGAAGGAAGGAAGGAAGGAAGGAAGGAAGGAAGAAGACACTTCCAGAAAGAGAAAAATAAAAATGATGGCATGGTTTAGTTAAAAAAAAAAAAAAATCCCTTTGAAATCAGACACAGAGCACAGAAAACAGGCATCATGCAGCTAGGCAACTAGCCACTATGAATATTAAATCAAAATGCATAGAAAAAATTCTTTTTGATAGGACAACACTCTTCTACTACATTAATATAGGTGAGGAATTTGGAGGTCTTTTACTTCTTTACCCACTGCCAAATCTTTATTTAAAAAGTTTGAAATTATGGAAACTCATTATTACCTAATTATTCTCACATTATATATCTTATAATTCTTGACATTTTTGTTAGGTCTGTAGTCATATTAATAGCAATTACTCAGGATTAACCCTGCATTTTAATGTTATTACTTACAATTTTATATACTTTTTTTTCCTGTTATAAGAGTGTACATTTCTCAGTTAACTAGAAAAACTTCAAATGTTTCTTCAATATTTTTAGTATTTCAAATATATATTAAATTTTAAAGATACTTTTATAGTTAGTATATGCTTAAGTTCTCTAGTTACATGAGTTATTTTTTATTTTTCTATAAATTTCTCAACAGATTTTTTTTATTTTTGATTATTGTTTTCATAGCTTTTATTGTCATCTTTATACCTATGTTAATTCACTCTATTACTGTATGACCTTATTTCAGAGAAGCCATATATTTTTATGTCCTAATTAGGATGCCAAGTCATTTTGTAATACCTTTTTAATATAATTTTTGAACAGTTATTTGCCAATCCCATATAAGGTGTTAGTGATAGAATGGTGAACAGCCTTAAACACTGCTCTCAAGGAATAAGTAGTAAGCAAGATAGGGCTCGCAATCCATTCCAGTTGATTGCCTTTTTTATGTTGTTTTATGGTATACACACACACAGAAACAGGGTGACCCAAAAAATGTATACACACTTTACCAGCTGATTCTATACTTTTGAAAATAAAATATATTTTAATAAACACTGCCTTTATAATGAATCAAAGTGTGTATACATTTTTCGGGACTATATATATATATATATTTAGATTTTTTTAGAGAGAGAGGAAGGGAGAAAGAGAAACATCAATGTGAGAGCAAAATATCAATCAGCTACCTTGTGCACACCCCCTACTGGGGATCAAGCCCACAACCTGGGCATGTGCCCTCACTGGGAATCGAACCCACAACCTTCCAATACACAGAGCAACATCAACTGAGCAATACCAGCCAGGACTACAGTACCTGGGACTGTAGTCAACTTGAGGGGGCCATCGGCAGCCCAAATACTTAGTCAAATGTTATTTTAGCTGTGCTGTGAGCCTGTTCTTAGATGAGCTTAACATTTAAATTGGTACAGTGAGTAAAGTAGATTGGCCTCAATAATGTAAATGGGCCTCATTAATCAGTTGAAGATTTACATAGAACATAAGGCTGATTCTTTCCCAATAAGAGAAAAGTTCTACTTTTCCTGCATTTGAGCTGGGACACTGGCTCCCCCCGCCCCCTCCCCCCACCCTTGACCCCCGCCTTAGTATTCAGACGGAAATATCTGCTCTTCCTGGTCTTGAGCCTGCTGGCCTTCAAACTGGAACTACACAAATCTGGAGGGAGGCTGCTGGTGTCAGTTAAGGCAAATATATATTTTGGTCAAAAGCTTGCAAAATTTCCAGGAGGTCCACAGAAGCTGTGCTGGTCATTGGTATCTTTAGTGGCAAATTTTGCTGATTTGGCTCCAGAGCAGGTAGTTGTGAACCGCAATCGCTCCCACAGTGTGGCTGCAATTGATAGATCCTGTTTTGTTCCCTGGTTCCTAATCACCCCTATAGGTGTCAGCTGTGCCTCTCTGGGCGGGCTAAAATTAAAGTTGGTCCCCCAAAGGCTAGGGAAGCTGATTTTCACCCCACTCTTTCTAGCTGGGAGGGGAGGTAGGAAGAGGGCGACTCTCTAGCTAAGAAGTTTCTTCTTGGCACTGTGCCATACCTTGGGGAGACGGGATGATTGCAGGCAAAATGAACCTGCCTTCCTCTTCTGTGTTTGTTGTCATGTTTTTGTTGCACAGTGTTTCTGAAGCTTCTTCAGTGGAATCTGAAGTAATCTGAGAGTGGATAGCTGTCTAATTGCTGGCCCTTGATGTGGGGACGAAGGCATGGGTCTCCTCTGTTGCCATTTTATTTGTGTAACTCCCTTCTGGTTCTGTTTCAATGAAGAACACTGACTATCACGAGTTCCATGTTTTCATTGTTTTGTTTTTCTTTTCCTTTTATACATTAGAAAAAGGGAGAAATATACCCAGCTTTTGAGATTGTGCTTAGATCGATTGTTGCTTGTTACTGGCAGCACTCATTATCCACTTAGATGTGTCAGATCAAATACAATTCCTGGTCCTATAAACATTAAGGTTTTATGGTACCAATGATAATTATATTTCATAGAAAGGTAAGTTGACATTCAGAATGTGACTTGACAGCTCATGTAGGTCTACCTAGCGAGAGAAAACGGGCTGATCATGAAGGGCGCAAATGTTGTTGTTCCTATGACAGCCATATTTTCCATAGTGAATTAATCATTTGTCATTTTGAATGTATAAGTGTCTTAAGAGCTTGCTTAATATGTCTACCTCTGAGGTATTAATGTCCTCTTGGTGTGCTGATAAAATTAGTGCACTGAGCCAGCAAAACAAAGGACATATCAGAAGCTTAATAAATTCATCAAGATAATGAAATTTAACCCCCAGAGGCCTCTCTGCAGTATTCTTGTGTGTATTCACCAGGCCGCTGATGCAGAAAAATCGACATTTCTCTTCCTCTAATCATGGCAACTAGGTATTTATTTTTCTTTTGCAATCTGTACCAAGTATGTAGAATGCAAAGGAAAAGAGACAAAGAAAATGGGTTTTTCCATGTACGGATTATTTAATTTTTAGTTTGTTTAATTAAAAGAAATTAAATATAAATAATCTGTGCAGACTGGTCTGTGTAATTATATACTATATAATAGAGCAATTAGCACTAGAATATAATGTTCTTAAGGGCAGTGACTGTAAATACTAAAACTTTGCATCCCTAGAGCCTAGCACAATACCTGCCACATGGTAGATGCTTAATGAAGATTGTTACAGGGAGAAATCTTTTCAATGATAATGAATTAATAAATTATAAAGTGATTCATAACTTGCTTAACTGATAAGCTACTTTTATTTATGAACTATCTTGGGCATTATCCCTCAGTATTACTCCTCCCTTTGTCCCCTAGTTATAAAATATCTAGATTTCAGTTTGGTTCATGGTCACTAAGAATAAAGTTTCTGCCCTGACCGCTTTGGCTCAGTGGATAGAGCATTGGCCTGCAGACTGAAGGGTCCCAGGTTCGATTCCAGTCAAGGGCATGTACCTTGGATGCGGGCACATCCCCAGTAGGGGGTGTGCAGGAGGCAGCTGATCGATGTTTCTCTCTCATCGATGTTTCTAACTATCTCTCTCCCTTCCTCTCTGTAAAAAAATCAAGAAAATATATTTAAAAAAAAGAATAAAGTTTCCATTTCATAGTTTCTTTTCTAAGTAGATATCTCCAAGTAACAATGTGCTAACAAAAGGTTTAAAATACAGTGTTCTATAACAGATTTAGGAAGTTTATTATCACATTTCTCCTTTAACTCTTCTTTCCTCATATACTTGAAATACAGGTATGATGATGGGAATTCCAGTCCCCATTTTGGCCCGTGAGGATGAGTTTCACATATTGGGATTACTGAGGCAGAGTTTCTGAATCCTTAATTCTACAGGGCTGCCAAATAAGAGCCAAATTGCTAAACATATATTCTTAAAAGACAATAGAAAAGATCAGTGAAACTAAGAGCTGGTTCTTTGTAAAGATAAACACAATTAATTAACTAAAAAAGATAACCAATTAAAGAAAGAGAGAGGGCTCAAACATATAAAATAAAAAATGAAAGAAGAAAAATTAAAACTAAAACACGGGATACAAAAGATCATAAGAGAATACTATGAACAATTATACATCAACACATTGGACAATCTAAAATAAATGAATAAACTTCAAGAAACACACAAGCCTTGAAGAAATAAAAATCATGAAGAAATAAATAAGTCAGAATAGGTTAATTATTAGTAAGGAGATTAAATTAGTAATCAAAACTTTCCAACAAACATAAGCCCAGGACCAGATAGCTTCACTGGTTAACTCTAATAGTCAAAGAATTAATGGCAATCCTTCTCAAACTCTTTCAAAAACAATAAAAGAGAGAGAGAAATCATTTCAAAATAGTATCACAAGATCAGCATTGCCCAAGTATCTCTGATGAGCATTGATACAAAATGTTTAACAATACATTAGCAAACTGAATTCAACATGCATTAAAAAATCATACACCATGGTCAATTGGAATTTATTCCAGGGATGCAAGGATAAAAACCATATCATTCCAATAGATGCAAAAAAGAAATTAGATAAAATCTATAATAATAAAAGCATAATATGCTAATTATACCGGATGATCTTCGGGACGACCACGCTATGACACCCACTGGCGCCAGGCCAGCCAAGGCAGGTGCAATGTGATTGGTCGGGGGCCTGGCCATCACCCCATGATTGCCCCAAAGAGGGAGGCCCAGGCCACCAACTGGTGGGCTGCGGCAGGTGGGTAGGGCCTCCCTCTGCGAGGGAAGCCTGGGTCCCAGGTGCCAGAGGGAAGCCAGTGCTGTCAGCTGGGGGAAGGAAGGCCTACTCTTGCACAAATTTTGTGCATCGTGCCTCTGGTTCCACTTATAAAAACTCTCAACAAAGTGGGAATGAATGTACCTCAAAATAATAGAGACCATATATAATAAGCCCACAGCTAAAGTCATACTTGGTGGTAAAAGGTTGAAAGCTTTTTCTCTAAAATTAGGAAAAATAAAAGAATGTCAACTCTCACTACCTTTATTCAATGTAGTTTTGGAAGTTCTAGCCAGAACTATTAGGCAAGGAAAAGAAATAAAGGCATCCAAATAGGTAAGGAAGAAATAAAATGATCACTATTTGCAGGTGAGATAATATTATATGAGAAAAGCTTACAGATTACACACACACACACACACACACACACACACACACACACACACACTCCCTGTTAGAAATAATAAATTCAGTAAAATTATAGGATACAAAATCAGTGTACATTTTCACTTCTATACACTAAAAGCATACCATCAGAAAGAGAAATTAAAAATACCACTTTTGATACCATTTACAATGGTATCAAAAAGAACAAAATACCAAGGAATTGATTTAACCAAGAAGATGAAAGGCCTCTACACTGAAGATTATAAGACACTGATGAAAGAAAGTGAAAAACACAGATAAATGGTAAGGTATTCCATGTTGGTGGATTGTTAAAAAGCAATATTGTTAAAATGTCCACGCTACTGAAAGCAATCTACAGATTTAATGAAATCCCTATCAAGATCCCAATGACACTTTTCACAGAATTAGAACAAATAATTCCAAAATTTGTGTGGAACCACAAAAGACCTCAAATTGCCAAAACAAGCTTGAGAAAGAAGAACAAAGTTGGCGTCATCACACTCCTTGATTTCAAACTATATTACAAAGCTATAGAATCAAAACATTATGGTATTGGCATAAAAACAGACACACAGATCACAGCAGCAGAATGGAGAGCCCAGAAGTAAACCCAGGCACACACGGTCAATTAATTTTTTAAAAAGGAGCCAAGCATATACAATGGGGAAAGAACAGTCTCTTTATTAAATGGTGGCGGGAAAACTACACAGCCATATGCAAAAGAATAAAGCTGGACAACTATCTTACATCATATACAAATTTTAACTCAAAATGGAGTAAAGACTTAAATGTAATACCCAAAACCATAAAACTCCTAAAAGAAAACATAGGCAGTAATCTTGTCATCAATCTTCCTGAAGACCTTTTGTATTTGGCACCAAAAAAAAAAAAGAAAAAGGGCAATAAAAGCAAAAATCAGCAAGTCAGTGAAGGGGATAAAAAATTCCAAAGTAGCACTTATAAAATAAATAAGTAATGGGGATATGATGCACAGCGTGGTGACAATAGTTAACAATACTGCATTGCGTATTTGAAAGTTGCTTAGGGAGTATATCGTACAAGTCCTCAACGCAAGTAAAATAATAATAATGCCCTTAAAATTAAAATTGAAGATAGTTTGTATTTTTATTGCATTTGACACTCAATACTGAACATAATCTCACACACAGAACAAACAAACATACAGAAAACAGCAATAGCAATTTCTGACCCCTTTTGTTTCTTTACACCCATTAAAATCTGTTAGCAGGGTCAATGGGAAGTGAAACCATGGAAGTGCCTTTAGAAGTCAGTACTCAGTTGTGATGCAAGAGTAGCCACTACATAGAGATAGAAGCACAGCTGGACGCTGTTAGTTTACACTTAGTACAGTGAAACATAAAGAGAGAGAGAGCCCAAAGGAGTGGAGGCACACAGGCTCAGTTCTTCAAGTATTGTTTCAAATCACATAAGCCACTAAAATAATAAAATAAGGCATAAGTATAAGATGAAGACCAAGTTGAGTAGCATTATTCTGCATAAATCTCAAGTCCCATTGATAGAAATCTGAGATTAAGGCCAAAGTGATCCTCTAACATATATAAGCTTAGAAGAAGAAAAAATTGTTGATTTTGAGATTTCCTCCCCTGAAATTTGACCCAATGATAGCTATTTGAAAAAGAGTACTCACCTGACCCAGCCAATCATCTCCAAGGAATGTGTAATCACATAACATGAAAGGATGAATCGGTCTCTATGAGAAACAAGGTCACTTTTGTACTCTAATAACTGTAGAATGGCTATGTTATGCCATGTGGACTATGAAGGACCCATTCTTCTTCAGTTGCAGTTAAAGAGCTTTAAAGAGTATTATGCTTTAAGAAGATATGGAAGATAAAGAAGTAATGGCTTTCAGATCCTTAATTCAGTCCCTCCTTCAACAAAGTTATCCCTGCTATATATAATATGAATACAGAAAATCCCATTTTGTGTCTCAGTCCCCCCAAATTATAACTCCTAAAAAGTGATGACTCTTCTTGCTTTAGCTTATGCAAAAAATATATACATGTTTATGTATACACAACACACATACAAAGTTGACCCTTGAAGAGCATGGGTCCTAATATAGGTTTTTATTTTCAATAAATATATTCTAAATTTTTTTGGAAATGTGCAACAATTTGAAAAAAAAAAAAAAACACAGATGTACTATGTAACCAAGACTAGAAATATTGAAAACAATAAGAAAAAGTTAAGTATATCATGAATGCATAAAATATATGCAGATACTAGTCTATTTTATTATTTATTGCCATAACATATACACAAATCTATTATAAAAAGTTTAAATTTACAAAACTTAGGCACACACAGACCATACACGATTCTATCTGTAGTTGGGAGAAATGTAAATAAATGTAAAGATGCAGTATTAAAGAATAATTGCATTAAATTTAGTATAGCACATATTGTACTATGGTAAAGATTTTATAGCCACCTCTTGTTGCTATTTCAGTAAGCTCAAGTGTTGCTAATACTGGATTAAAATGCCAGGCGGTAATGATCATCTCCACATGAGCAGTTCCTTTCTCCAGTCAGTTGTGTTTTGCAGTAAAAACGACCTCTCATTGTCCTGAAGCATTTTCCATCAAGGTTTACTGCAATGTTATAAACCTCTAATGCTATCATGGGTCCCATACGAAGTGCCACTAGTGATGGTGGACGTTCTCCTGAGAAGCAGAGAAGTCATGACATTACAGGAAAAAGTTGAATTGCTTGATGTGTGCTGTAGATTGAGGTCTGCAGCTGTGGTTGCTCACCATCTATCTATATAAAAGGCTAATATGCTAAGTGTCCTTCCCTCAGTCCAGGTAATGACTTCATGTAGAAACAACCGGCTTCCTCTCCCTATGGATGACTAGCCTCCTTGCAGTTTCTTCAGCCCAGGAACACTTTAGCCAGGTGGAAACACTTTGCACTATTACCAAATGTCTGTGAAGCATTTTCCCGTGCCTCATCTCATGTGATCCTCACAATAGTCCTGGAGTAGGTAGATAGGAGACTCAGTGGAATCCTATTTTTCTTTTCATTAGCTGGAAAATGGAGATTTAGAAAGTTTAGAAACTTGACCTGACTGAAAAGAAGAAAAAAATGGTGGACCTTGAAAATGACTTCAGGTTTTCTCACTGCACAGAATATAGTCAAACACTGCTGCAGTTAAATATTTTACCCTTTGTTCTCCCTGCGTGATCTACAATAATAATCTGCTTCAGTTGATATTTACTGCTGTGTTGCTGATAATTACCTGAAAGATAAGTTGGGGTGCTTCACTGGGCTGGAAAAAGTTTAGCTAAATCAGAAAGCAGGTCTAATTAAGAAAGTTTGTTCTACATCTATAAAAGCTAAGTTGACTGGCGCATGCACGATACATATAAAGCTCTCGCTGGCACTAATAACACGCATGTGTTTCAATATGTCATTGTTGATCGTGAATTTGGTTGACACTTCTATTATAGAGAAAGGCGAATAGCAATATTAAAATATGTCTTCTAATTAATTTCCTTTCAATGTGCATAAATTCGTGCACCAGGCCACTAGTTTCAAAATAAGTGAATCCAGTGTAAGGACCAAAAACAGAAAAGGAAATCCACAAAGCTGTGGCTGCAGTTATTCCAGCAGTAGAAAAACACTTGTGCTTTTTATGAAATACCTTTTATCTTTATTGAAAATGCAACTCTGGGGGGGTGGGGGGGCGGGCAGGGTTGCTATAAGAAAGGCGTGCCTATAGACTTTAGTATGATTTGAGAAAAAGCAAAGTCATTACATGACAACTTAAGGCAAAAGGAAAATGAAGGATCTAAAGCTGAGGAAGTTAATGCCAACAAAATAGGTTTCATTATTTTAGAAAGGGGTGTGCTTAAGAAATGTCAAGATAACAGGAGAAAAAGTTCTGCCCACCAAGAGGCAGCAGACAAGTTCCCCAATGCCTTCAAGAGAATTAATCATTGAGGGGAGAGTATAACTGCCTAAACAGGTTTTTAATGCAGAACAAAGTGCCCTACTCTGGAAAAAAAAATGCCAGAAAGGACATCTATTAGTAAGAAAGAGGAGCAAGTACCAGGTTTAAGGCAAATTCAGTTGGACTTATTATGAGAACTGCCTTTACCTATAAATCTGCTAATCCCTGGGCAGTGAAGGGAAAAGATAAACAGCAGCTGCCAGTCCTTTGGCTGAACAGTTAGAAAGCCTGGACAATGAGAACCTTTTTTCTGGTTTGGTTCTATCCATGTTTTGTCCCCGAAGTCAGGAAGCACCTTGGACAGTACCCCGAGCCATCCAGAACCCCATGATTCCACACCAAAGGCATCAAAGTCTCTATTTGCCCCTGAACACAACACCTCTAATTCAGCCTTTAGATCAGAGGATCAGCAGGACTATTATTATTATTATTATTATTATTATTATTATTATTATTATTATTGTTAGTAGTAGTTTTGTTACATTTATGGTCAGTTTTTTTTTACAAGAGTGCCAAGACCAGTCAAAGGAAAAAGAATATTTTGCAAAAAATGGTACTGGGACAACTGGATATCCATATGTAAAAATTAACTTCAAATGGATAAAATGTTTTAATATAAGAGCTAAAATGGTAAAAATATTAGAAGTACACACAGAAGTACATATTTTTTTACTTTGAATTAGTTAATGGTTTCCTAAATATGACACTGAAAGCACAAGTGACAAAAGAATAAGTTGATAAATTGAATTTGGTCAAAATGGAATACTTCTGAGAATCAAAGGACATTATCAAAAATTGAAAAGACAACACATAGAATGGGAGAAAATATTTGCAAATCATGTATCTTATATAGATAATATCTTGCATCCAGAAGACATAAATAACAAAACTCAATAGAAAAAAAAGACAACCAAATTTAAAAATTGTCTAAAGTTTTGAGTAGACTTTTTTCAAAGATATGCAAATGGTGAATAAACACAAAAATGATGGACAATAGTATATGTTGGTGAGGATGTAGACAAATTGGAACTCTCATACATTGCTGGTGGAGAGGACCTTTAAAATTCATTACACATGGCACTATATAGAAAGGATTTCAACACTATGTACAAGTACTTCAATAGAGAGAACATCATAAACATTGTCAAAAAGCATTACATCACTGAAAATGTCATTGTACAGAAACTTGTTCCTGATCTGAGGAAGAAAGCATACGGTGTTTCTTCATTTTATAATATTGGCTATAAATATTTTATAGATAACCTTTATTAACTTAGGAAAGTTTCCTTCTGATTTCCTGGTTCATGGGTTGACACTCAATCACTGAGCAACATTGGCTGGGTTTCTGAGTGCTTTTTGTTATAGACAGATAATTTTTCCTAACTTATTAATAATTATAGTAACTTTAGAAGAATTTGTGTTTAAATATATATAAATTATATTGTATATTTGACATATGTAACTATATATATACATAATACACACACACACACACACTACAGGCCCAGGCAACGAAATTTGTGCACGGGGGTGGGGGGGTCCCTCAGCCTGGCCTGCACCATCTCCAATCTGGGACCTCTTGGCGGATGTCCGACTGTCTCTCACAATCCGGGACCACTGGATCCTAAGTGCTCGCCTGCCTGATCGCACCTAACTGCTCCCCTACTGGCCTGATTGCCCCTAACTTCTCCCCTGCTGGCCTGATTGCCCCTCAATGCCTCTGCCTTGACCCACACCCAGGACCCAGGATTCTGTCCTCTGGATGGTTGCAGGCAGCACTTGGCACTCAGGCTTCCCTCCCTCTAGCCAGCCGCAGGCACCCAGGACCTGGGCCAGCTTTGCCTGGGCTGGCCACAGCCGCAGGGGACCATGGGCAGGTGGCTCTGCCCGGGCTGCAACCAGAGGCGCCTGGGACTACAGGGTGGGTGGCTTGTCCCTCTCCCAGGCGGCAGGCGCAGGCACAGCCGTTGGCACCCAGGACCATGGGACATGCTTGTCCCCCACCCGGGCTGCAGGCTTAGGCTTAGGTGCTGGCACCTGGGACTGCAGGGAAGGCAGCTTGTCCCTCTCCCGGGATGCAGGCTTAGGCTTAGGCGCTGGCACCTAGGACTGCAGGGCAGGCAGCTTGTCCCTCTCCAGAGCTGCAGGAGCAGGCGCAGCTGCTGGCACTGGGGACCATGGGGTGTGTAGCTTGTCCCTTTCCTGGGCCACAGGTATAGCCACTGGTGCTCGGGACCACGGGGAAGGCAGCTTGTCCCTCTCCTGGGCCACAGCCTGGCTGTTCCCCATTCCTCTATTCCCAGTGTTGAGTTTCTGTGCAATTCTGGCATGAAGGTGTGAGGGTGTGATGACTATTTGCATATTAGCTCTTTATTATACAGTATGTGTGTGTATACTGTTACACAATTTGAATATGTACTAGAGTCCCAGTACACAAAATTCGTGCACGGAGCAGGGGGGGGTGTTGTCCCTCAGCCCAGCCTGCACCCTCTGCAATCTGGGACCCATCAGGGGACGTCCGACTGCCAGTTTAGGTCCAATCTCTGTGGGATCAGGCTAGAATCTGAAAGTCAATATTAGTCTTCACTATAAACATCAAAGCAACGTTTTCCAGTCACAAAGGCACACTTGCAATTGTACAATAGTAATCTTCTAATATTAAAGGTAAAATAAACATAGTTTAGATACCCTTTTCAGATTTAAAAAGGCAAGCATTGAAATTAAGCAGCATAACCACAGACACCTTTACATCATCAATCTGTTAGTAATATGAATACATTTTATCTTGAAAACTTTAATATAAATATGATGCTGAAGAAATACATGTCTCATTACTTATGCAGTATGTTTAAACCGGGGTCAAAATTCTTGAGAGCCACAAACAAAAGAAGACAACAAATGATGACTATCAATACTGTTTGTGGGAACAGAGCTCCAATTAGATCCCTGGGTAACATTACATGTTCTAAAATTACTTGCAGAATACATCACTAAAACACAGTGTCAGTTCTTTTTTTTTTCTTTTTAAATAGAACAAGGAAATTTGTTTTCAGCTTATTTAAAGTCATTTTACTTCATCAAATCCAGTTCCTTATTTATACAACTGTTTTTAAAGAGTTGGGCTGACACTCATAAAAAAAAAAAAAACATTTAAAGACCTTTGCAAAAAGCTATTCTGACATTTCTTTTGATAAATCATCAAAATATTAAATATTTTCATGGTTGGGGATTTGTATTGCTGTTTTTACATACAGCCCATATTCTACAGTTGTTTTTTTTTTATTTTTTATATCTACATATTTTTATTTTATTATTTTTTTTTATATTCTACAGTTTTAGCCAGACTCTTTCTCTTCTATTCTTTCAGATGACAGAACTCATTTTATTTTTGGCTTCCACATAAAGACTCTTGATATTTTTTTAAAAATGATAACATAATTTTCCATCTTTCTCCCAATACAATCTCCTCCCATTTTGTTTGGGGACATGTAAGAGATAAGGACCCACATCCCACTGGGAGGGAGTACTGAGGAAGAGAGTGGGTGATCTCAGCAATAGCTTTGTCCTTTGTCCTACAGTGTCTTTGTAATTCTTACTCTTGTGGTGGGGTCTTCCTCTCAGGCCAGCCACTTTTATTTCCTTGAGAATAGTAATTGCAAAGGCTTGTTGGCCTTCTAAAGCCTCTGCCCCTGCCAATTCCCTCCAGCCTCCCCCACTAAAGTGTAAGGTTCTCAAACAATGCAATATGTGAAGAGAAAGGACACTAGCCAAGGGGAAAACCTCGAGTAACCACATGTATCTGTGCTAGAACATATGTGGGCCTATACACACATGTGTGGCACACGCACACATATACACACACTCACACGGTCAGTTTAGAGAACCGGAATCATTTCCAAGTATACATAGTGGAACATCTGATTTTCCTCTCCTTATCCTACTCGTTATCATGTCTCCTTAACCTCCCCTCTTTGCTTTATTCCTAAATTCTAATACATAATGAAGGTACTCTATTACTGTGTTAATATTGTTAATCTGAAAATATATTGGTGCCTTGACCTTCAAGATTTCAAAGCAATAATAACATTTCTGTCATTCCCTTTTATTGTTTGACTTTGTTATTGGGTGTTTAGTGTTTTATATATACCCAGAGACCATGCAATGGGTGCACTTTTATAAAACAACTAAATGAATAAATTATGAACAGATGTATCAGTTCCTGTATATGTGCTCAGATTAAGGACTGAGGAAATGACTACATTTTCAAACCAGTGTATAAATAAATAAGCATTTCCATATCTGGGTACAGAGTGTCATTATGCAAACTACATTCTTCATTTCACATTTTTAAAGCGTCACTTTCCACATCTGATAAAGACAAGAGGAGTATTACATAAAAACCAGAGGGGAAAATGGCCAATGCTTTTATTACTCATCCTTATTATCGTCACTTTTGGGAAATGGACCCTTAGTGGCATTTTCTCTGATTGTGAAGAAGGCATCAGAATTTTAATGTTTGATGCCCAACATAGAGAAAGCTGGAAAAGCCACCAGACAGGGCTTTGACCCTAGTGTGCATGCTCTCACTTCAGCAGTCACAGCAAGGATTTGGGATTCAGTAAACAAACAGCCTCCCCTACAGGACAAAGCACAGTGGTCTAAACGTTACCAACTGCATGTGACACTGTAGGGACAAAGATTATAATGAGATGTTGCACAACATAAATACACCCTTATAAAAACAATAGCAAGGAAAATTGAAAACAAACAAGAAGTCTTCCCAACTTCTGTTATCATTTGATGGCAACTTTATAGGTCTTCCCCAGATCTTTGCCCTGTAATTCTTTTATACCTTAGCCTTCCTGGTTTTACTATAGTAATGCTTATAGATGACATCTTTCTGAGGTAGTGCTAAATAGCAACACAAGAAAAAAAAGATGATAAATATTGTATAGTACAAATCTTAATCATATAGGTAAGACATTCTTTTAAATGATTCTTTGTATTTGTTATTTCACATAATCCTGATGCCTTTGGGGGGTGCGGGAAGGAGGCACTCTGTGAGGTTTTTTTTGCTGCTTCTATCTTATAAATGATTCTCTTTGATCAAAATCTAGTGCAAGCTCTCCTTTCTTTAGAGTCATAGAGCAATGATTTCATATCCCAGTATTTTAACTCTTGACAGCTCAGTGGGAGAGGAAAGGGGAGGGCTGTTACCTAAAGAAGAGGAAAAGATTGGGAGGGGAATTCCAAGTCAGTACAAAGATGACAGGCAAAGCCTGGGAGCAGCTGTAAAAATTGTTACTTGATCTCTTCCAGAGATTGGGGTACTGGGGTGAATGACAACTTCTAATTAAAATGGTGACTGATTATCATGTAAGAAGAGACACAATTTGTCAAGACCTGGAGTAGAAGATGAATCACTTTTATTTGTGGAATATTCTAATTTAAAGATATGATTTTCATATGAACATCTGTGGTTTGTTTTTTGAGGGGAGACGTGATAATTTAATCCTTTTTATTTTGAGGCTGAAATGTGCATATTGTATTTTTGTCATGTCTCAATTTTTATATTTCCATAAACAAGAATAAAATAAGTCCTTAATGTTCACATGCAAAATTGAAAAGTTGATATGATTTAGAATTTGCATATTCTAATTAGATACCTAGATCATGATTGCATATTCATATCTCACCATGAAATCCATTGGAGTTTTAATTTTTAAAGCTAAATGATCTCCTTAGTGGACTTATATGTATTAAAACTTATGTATATTATTATTTTTTCAGCTCAAATGCATATGCCTGCCCTCAGAACACTTGCTGCCAAGTGTTTTTTAAATCTTTGAGAAACTGAAAATAGATAGCTTCGATTTTGTTCTCTTTAATGCATATATTTCAAAGTTAAGGAAAGCATTTTCCAATTATACATGCATAGAAAGTAATTTTACTGTTCCGAAGGAAAGACATACCTCTTTGAGTCTACATAGTTATGGTTTGGCAGAGCTTGTTTCGTTAAGTTAAAAAATGCCACATGGGGATGGAATAATATCTCAATAAAATAAACAATAATCACAAATAAGCAACATGAATATAATAGTATATATACAAATAATATATACTATATGTATTTTATTAATATATAGCATATTATATAGCAGGTACACATATACATAGATATATTTTATACATATCACATATACTTATATATTATATGCATGTGTACATATTATTTATACATACATGGATATATATTATCATTTATACGTTTGTACATATGTATGTAATATCATGGATGTATTTGTTTATAGCACATATATTATTTATTGGTATCTATGTATATGTATATCCTATATAATACCCTAATATGCAAATCGACAGAACAGCAGTATGACCGGTCACGTCACTATGATGCACACTGACCACCTGGGGCAGACGTTCAATGCAGGAGCTGACCCCTGGTGGTCAGTGAGCTCCCACAGGGGGAGCGCCACTCAGCCAGAAGCGAGGCTCACCGCTGGTGAGCACAGTGATGGTGGGGAAAGCCTCTCCCGCCTCCACTACTGGCAGGCGGTAATGAGCAAGGGGTCCCAGACTGCCAAAGGAAATGTCTGACTGCCAGTTTAGGCAGGCAGACATCCTCCAAGGGTACTGAGCTGTGAGAGGGTGCAGGTTGGGCTGAGGGGACACCCCCCAGCCCAGTGCACAAAATTTCGTGCACCAGGCCTCTAGTCTGTATATAATACCATGTATATGCCATACATATACACCCATAGTGTATATATATGAACTTTATAACATATATGTTTATATCCACACACTATATTTATGTATATTTTGATATAATACCAAGCATATATAATGAGTGAGCACACATACACATACAGGTATCAAACTATAGCTGTGGGAACCAAGTAATTGTTTGTTTTCCCCATGGGCTCCCTCTAAATTTGGTTCCACACACATTGGCTGCCTTGAACTTGCAATGGCTACTCTAGGCATGGCCATAATTCAGTTGGTCTCATTTCCATAAGTGATGAATATTGACGATGAGAAATAGAAAGCACATGTGCTCCCTACACCTATAAAAGTCCACTACTAAGAACCAGAGCAACTGTATATCTTGTTCTCATCAGAATCGATTTCTCTATTATATTGTGTTTATGGGCCGGTGTGCATAAGGAAAGAGGGAAAATACTTACTATATATAAAACATCATTCTATAGTTTTATTTGTAACCACTGGCAATCCATAGAGTTATCTTTTGGAGAAAGTACTGCTACACCCATTTTAGAGATGAGGAAATGGAGACAGGTTGCTTAAGTTTGGAAAATTGGCAAGAGGTGGAACCTGAACTCAAACTTGGTAGCTCTGACTCCAAAGGATTCTTTGCAATATAATAGGCTACTTATTTTCTCAGTTTCTGAGTCAATACTTGTGGAATTGTTCAGCCCTGCAAGGTCCAGAGGGAGAATGGTTAATGACCCTTGAGGTCAGGTCCATTTTTAGGAAGGCTCCCAATCCCCATCCCATGTTGTCACTCCTTTTTGCATTTGCTTCATATACACATGAAGTTACTCATACCGATAAAATTAGGATTTACTAGGTACAAGAAAGAAGAATCATGATGCTTGATGGATATTTCTTAGTCTTTCCTTTCCCCAGGGAGGAATGGTTTTATACCATGTAAATAAAGCAAAGAAGCTTTAATAAACTGAAAGATAACAGGAACTTACATATTTATGGGCAATGAAAAAGAAATTTCTCAACTAAGAGTGCTAATTATCAATGGTTATAAAGAATCCTTTGATACAGAATTATCATTGGGTAGGGTTCCAAAGAGACTCATGCTATGTTAATTTGAAGTCACACCTATGGTGAAGAAGTTCTATCTCCCTGCATTGTCCTGTATCTTTCTCAGTGTGTACAGAGAACGTGTCTCAGTCACAGACCTCAGTAACTGCTCATAATTATTCAATCAAAGAATGGCAGGGAAAGTATAAAAATATTCTTGGCCAGGGAAGCTGATGGTAAAAGCAAATTTGATATGAGACCTAAAAGTCAGTGATCCCATAAGACTTTCTGCAAAATGGTAGTAGCATTTGAGAGTTAAAAGTTCAAATTTTCGTCATTTGCAACAACATGGTTGGACCTTGAGAACATTATGCTAAGTGAAATAAGTCAGACAGAAAAAGTTAAGAGCCATATTATTTCACTCATATGTGGGATATAAAACTGAAACTTATGAACACAAACAGCAGCGTGGTGGTTGCCAGTGGGAGGAGGGGTTCGGGGAGAAGGGACCTAATATAAGGTGACAGGAGAAGATTTCACTTTGGGTGGTGGGCACATGGTGCTATATTCAGATTTTGTAATTTAGAAATACATACATGAAACCTATATGTTCATGTTGACCAATGTCATCCCAATAAAATTTAATAAAAAAAGGATCCAAAAAAAAAGAAGTAGCAGATCGATGTTACATCAATGTTTCTCCTCCCCTCCCTTCTTCTAAAAATCAATTAAAATATATTTTTTTAAAGTTCAAACATGTCATTCCATATTCCATAGGAATCCCTATTCCTTACCAAAGATGTTTACAAACCCCAAGTGTCCTACATCCTCTAAGTTCTTGCACCCGTGGAGCTCTTGACCTAACTTCCATCTCCCATCACATTGCTACTCTCTTTGCATAGTTGTATATTACCTTAAATGATAAACCTAACCTCTTTTAAAATTATATGTCTACTAGAGGCCCAGTGCATGAAATTTGTGCACGAGTAGGGTCTCTAGTGGCTGCTGGCTGGGCCTCCCTTCCCTGGCTATGGGCTGGGACCTTCTTTCATTCCGTGCCATGCCCTGGTGGTCAGTGCACATCATAGCCAGTGATTGAACTTTGGGTGGGTTGAACACCTGAGGGGACACTTTGCATATTAGGCTTCGAAAGATAGATAGATAGATAGATAGATAGATAGATAGATAGATAGATAGGTGTGACCATGGGATGATGGAGAAACAGAATTTTTTTTTTGAAAGTGGATTAGTTGGTATAATAAGAAAACACTAGACATTTTTGCACTGACCACTTTCCACCATAGATTTCAGTTCCCTGCCCAAGTAACAAGCTACATGAATCACTTATGTATGTTTATATATGGCAATTACTCAATGGTTACCTTTAGAGTCAGGTACTCAAAGGATTTATGATGAGAAAAGTAGCTAGAGAAATATTTTTCTCAAATTTTTACAAAACAATGGAGACAGTTGAGATAGAATAATGCATTATAAATTGCTACTTCCGGAAACCAAGATGGCGGCATAGGTTAACGCCTGAGATTGCTGCCTCGAACAACCACTTCAGAGATATAACTAAAAGACAGAACGGACATCATCCAGAACCACAGGAAGGCTGGCTGAGTGGAAATTCTACAACTAGGAGAAAAGAGAATATCATACCCAGACTCAGAGGAGGCGCAGTGCTGAAGTGAAATACTCAGGTGCGGAGTGCGCACGCGGAGTGGGCTGGCAGCGAGGGTGCGGTTGTTGTTTTCAATCGGGAGGGAGTTTCAGTCTCTGAGCTCCAGATCCGGGCGAGTCTCTGGGGACCCAGACTCAAACAGGAGAAGTGGGACTGTCTGGCTTCGGTCGGAACTCGAAGGCAGCTTTCTCTCCGAGGTTTGCAGTGGTTGCTGGGACTCTGAGAGGCAGAGCCCCTAGGGATGGAACTGAGAGCAGCCATAACTGCTTGCTCCGCCCGCCCTGTAGATCCCCGGGGACCCGCCCCACCCAAGCCCTGCTCAGAGCCATTTGCCAGATAGCCTCAGGCAAATGCTAGATTAGCACCGCCCTAGAGATCCAGCACAGAAGCTCTCCCACTGCAGACACAGCAGACTCTCATAGCCAGTTAGCCTGGAGGTCAAATCACCCCTGGTATTGCCTACAATCAAGGCTTAACTACAACAAGACTGCGCACAAAGACCACTAGGGGGTGCACCAAGAAAAGATAAAAAAATGCGGAGACAAAGAAACAGGACGCAAATGTCAGAAATGGAAGATATAGAGCTCAAAACCACACTTTTAAGGTCTCTCAAGAACTGTCTAGAAGCTGCCGATAAACTTAGTAAGGCCCTCGAAAAGACTGGTGAGACCGCCGATAAATGTAGTGAGATCCTCAAGAAATCTAATGAGACCCGCGATGTTGTGATAAAGAACCAACTAGAAATTAAGCATACACTGACTGAAATAAAGAATATTATACAGACACCCAACAGCAGACCAGAGGAGCACAAGAATCAACTCAAAGATTTGAAATGCGAAGAAGCAAAAAACACCCAACCAGAAAAGCAAAATGAAAAAAGAATCCGAAAATACGAAGATAGTGTAAGGAGCCTCTGGGACAGCTTCAAGCATACCAACATCAGAATTATAGGGGTGCCAGAAGATGAGAGAGAGCAAGATATTGAAAACCTATTTGAAGAAATAATGACAGAAAACTTCCCCCACCTGGTGAAAGAAATAGACTTACAGGTCCAGGAAGCGCAGAGAACCCCAAACAAAAGGAATCCAAAGAGGACCACACCAAGACACATCATAATTAAAATGCCAAGAGCAAAAGACAAAGAGAGAATCTTAAAAGCAGCAAGAGAAAGAAACCCAGTTACCTACAAGGGAATACCCATACGACTGTCAGCTGATTTCTCAACAGAAACTTTGCAGGCCAGAAGGGAGTGGCAAGAAATATTCAAAGTGATGAATACCAAGAACCTACAACCAAGATTACTTTATCCAGCAAAGCTATCATTCAGAATTGAGGGTCAGATAAAGAGCTTCACAGATAAGGAAAAGCTAAAGGAGTTCATCACCACCAAACCAGGATTATATGAAATGCTGAAAGGTATCCTTTAAGAAGAGGAAGAGGAAGAAAAAGGTAAAGATACAAATTATGAACAACAAATATGCATCTATTAACAAGTGAATCTAAGAATCAAGTGAATAAATAATCTGGTGATCATAATAGAATCAGGGACATAGAAAGGGAATGGACTATTCTTGGGGGGGAAAGGGGTGTGGGAGATGCGGGAAGAGACTGGACAAAAATCGTGCACCTATGGATGAGGACAGTGGGTGGGGAGTGAGGGAGGAGGGTGGGGCGGGAACTGGGAGGAGGGGAGTTATGGGGGGAAAAAAAAGAGGAACAAATGTAATAATCTGAACAATAAAGATTTAATTTAAAAAAAATTAAAAAAAAAAGAAATTGCTACTTCCAATTATTTACCATGTAGATTGGAAAATCTGGCTGCAATAGCAACCATGTCCAGGAGGGCAAGAATCATGTCTGCATTGCTCAGTGTGTATAGTCAGCACTTAACAGAGTCTGAACTATAACAGGAGCTCACATATATGTATTGAATGAAAACAGAACTCCTTCCAGTTAAGCATTTTATTTTATTTTTCAATGCCACCTTTGAGCTTTTGCTTCTATTCTAACATTGGTATTGTCACTTCCAAATAATTTTTTTGTCTTATTTATTAATTATACATCAATTTTAGCTTCACTGTTCAAAGATGAGAGCATTAACTATGTCAGAACTGTGAGGAGGGAAGCAGTAAAGTTCATCCTTTCAGGGAATATGTTGAAGCAACAGATTAAGTAGAGATGCAAAGCAAATGATAAAGCAATAAAAAAGGGGGAAAGTAGAAAATAAGAACTAATTATGTCTATATTTACTTATATGGATTATGCTAGGTGTTTGAAAGAAATGATTTCATTTAATCTTAAGTGCAATATTGGGATATATTCATTATCATTTCTACTTCAGAGAGAAACTTTAAAGATCAGAGACATTGTCTAATATTTACAGTCACAAAATGATACAGAAAATACAATTTAAACCCAGATCATTTAGTTTTCAAATGCCTATATACATTTCCATAATACTGCTTTATAAATAAAACAAAAAGTTGACATGTGTAAATCCTGTTTTCAACATTTAGGCTTGCTTAAATGGTAGAAAGGCATTCTCTGGCATGTAGGATTGGCAATGGAAAAGGATATATCAAGAGATACTTTTTTCCTTGAAAACTGAGTAATAACCAAGATTTGGATTCCTAACTCCCATCATATACAAAAATTATTTTCACAATGAATCAAAAACTTAAATGTAAGAGCTGAAACTATAAAATTTTCAGAAGAACGAATGGGGATAAATCTTCTTGATCATGGATTTGGCAATAGTTTCTTAGATGTGACACCAGAACTATAAGCAAAATAGGGGAAAATAACCAAGCTAACTTGGACCTTAATAACATTTTGTGGGTTTCTTTGTGTTTGAAAGGGCGCTATCAAAAACTATAAAGAAAAGCCAAAAATAGGAGAAAATATATGTAAGGCCTATATCTAAAAAGCACTTATATCTAGAATACATAAAGAGCTCCTACAATTAATTAAAAAGACAAATAACTCAACTAAAAATTGACTTGAAAGGAAAAACCAAGATGGCAGCATAGGTAAACACCTGAAATTGCTGCTTCACACAACCACTTCAAAAATCAACTAAAAGACAAAACGGACATCATCCAGAACCACAGGAAGGCTGGCTGAGTGGAAATTTTACAACTAGAAGGAAAAAGAAAAGCACACTGAGACTCAGAGGATGTGCGGAAGTAAAGTGCAGAGGTACGGAGGCGCAGGCAGAAAGGGCTGGCAACTGAGGACACGGTTGTCTTTTTCAATCGGGAGGGAGTCACAAGTTCCTGATGGCCCTGAACTCCAGTTCCGGGCGAGTCTCTGGGGACACAGACTCATACGGGGAGAAACTGGACTGTATGGCAGTGGGCAGAACTCAAGGGCAGCTTTCTCTCAGAGGTGCTGGCAGCGATTACCACGTGACACTGAGAACCGGGACCTCTTAGGGCAGGACTGAGGATCAGCCATAGCTGTTTGCTCTACCCTGTTGATTCCCTGAGACCCCGTCCCACCCAAGCTGTTAGCAGAGGTATTTGCATATGAATGACCTGGCCTTTTGCAATCTAAAATTACCTAACAAACTGCAGCTGGGTCAGAGAGACCCAGAACATCCAAAAGCAGGCCCAAGGCCCCACAGCAGTTTGCATTGCTTCACAGCTGGGCCTCATCTGGGCACCTCCAAACCCCAAAAAAGGAAGGGGAATCTGCAGATCTCTTCCTAGCTCCTGCTGGGTAGCCTCAGGCAGAGGCTAAATTAGCACCTCCTTAGAGATCCAAGTGCCAGTGTACCCAGTGGTCAGAGTGGGACCATCCAGATTACAACTCCTCAGATCCATAAGGCACACACTCAGGGGGCAGACTCAGTGAGCATCAAAGCCCCATTGAAGCAAGTCTTGCCAAATAAGGGTGTCTCCAGCACAGAAGTTCTCCCATCATAGACACAGCTGATTCTCACAGCCAATTGGCCTGGAGGTCAATTCCTCCCAGTGATACCTACAACAATCAAGGCTTAACTACAAAAAGACTGTGCACAAAGCCCACAAAGGGGTGCACCAAGAGTGTCCACCTCAGGTAATTGGGGAGGCTGAGCCACTGGGCCCTATAGGACACCTAGCACAAAAAGTCACTCTATCAACACAAGGAAGCATAAAAAATCCAGAGACAAAGAAACAGGTCACAAATGACAGAAATGGAGGAAAGCAAACTACTGGGTATAGAGTTCAAAAACCACGGTTATAAGGTTTTTCAAAAATTTTCTAGAAATTGCCGATAAATTTAGTGAGACCCTCAATAAATCTAGTGAAACCCTCAAGGATATGAAAAAAGACCAAAGAGAAATTAAGCATACACTGACTGAAATAAAGAATATGATACAGAGATCCAACAGCAGATTAGAGGATCACAAGAATCACGTGAAAGATCTGAAATACGAAGAAGTAAAAAACACCCAACCGGAAAAGCAAAAAGAAAAAAGAATCCAAAACTATGAAGATAGTGTAAGGAGCCTCTGGGACAACTTCAAGCGAACCAATATTTGAATTATAGGGGTGCCAGAAGAAGAGAGAGAGCAAGATATTGAAAACCTATTTGAAGAAATAATGACAGAAAACTTCCCCTACCTGGTGAAAGAAATAGATTTACAAGTCCAGGAAGCACAGAGAACCCCAAACAAAAGGAATCCAAAGAGGACCACACCAAGACACATCATAATTAAAATGCCAAGAGCAAAAGACAAAGAGAGAACCTTAAAAGCAGTAAGAGAAAAATAGTTAGTTACCTATAAGGGAGTACCCATATGACTGTCAGCTGATTTCTCAACAGAAACTATGCAGGCCAGAAGAGAGTGGCAAGAAATATTCAAAGTGATGAATACCAAGAACCTACAACCAAGATTACTTTACCCAGCAAAGCTATCATTCAGAATTGAAGGTCAGATAAAGAGCTTCACAGATAAGAAAAAGCTAAAAGAGTTCATCACCACCAAACCAGGATTATATGAAATGCTGAAAGGTATTCCTTAAGAAGAGGACGAAGAAAAAGGTAGATAAAAATTATGAACAAGTACATATCTATCAACAAGTGAATCTAAAAATCAAGTGAATAAAAAATCTGATGAACAGAATAAACTGTGAATAGAATAGAATCAGGGGCATAGAAAGGGAGTGGACTGACAATTCTCGGGGGGGAAAGGGGTGTGGGGGTGGAGAAAGAGACTGGACAAAAATTGTACACCTATGGATGAGGATAGTTGGGGGGAGGGGGGAGAAGGGCAGTGGGTAGGGTGTGAACCGGGTGGAGGGGAGCTATGGGGGGGAAAAAAGAGGAACAACTGTAATAAAGAACAATAAAGATTTAATTTTAAAAAATTGACTTGAACATTTCCACAAAGAATATATTAAAATGGCCAATAAGCACATGGAAAGGTGCTCAATATCATTAGTCATCAAAGAAATCAAAATCTCAAGGAGGTGCCACTTCAGACCCAAAAGCATGATTATAATCAAAATGTCAGGTAAAAAAAGCATTGGTGATGTCAGAGGGAAATCATAACCCCCTTCACTGTTGGTGAGAATGTAAAATGGTGCAACCACTTTGGAAAACAGCCTGAAAATTTCTCAAATAGTTAAACAGAGACTTATCATCTGACCCAGCATTTCTACTTTGAAGTATATACCAAAGTGAAATGAAAACATGTCTATACAAAAGCTTATACACAAATATTCACAGTAGCTTTAGTCACAATAGACATAAGATTGAAACAAATATCCCTTAACTAATGACTGGATAAAAAAAGTGATACATATATATATATAATAGAATATTTTCAGACATATATGGGAATAAAGTACTGATAGATGATACAATATGTATAAACCTTGAAAACATCATGCTAATAAGCTAAAGAAGAAGTCACAAAAAAATCTACATATTATATAATTCCATTTATATGAAATGTCCAGAAGCAAAATACAGGAAAAGAAAGTATATTAGTGGTTGTCTAGGGCTGGAGTATATGGGGGAAAAGGGGGTGATAGCTAAAGGATACAGGATTTCTATTTGGTGGTGATGAATATGTTCTATAATTGAATGTGGTGATAGTTGCACTATACTTGTTCTGTAAAGTGAATTTTTTGTAATGAGCCACTTGAGTTATATAAAGAAAATTCAGGCTTTGAAATGATGCCAATTTATATTTTAATCCATAAATGGACTCATTACCATACAAATATAATATTATATAGCATAAAGGGAATGGACTTAAAGCCAAATCTATTAGGTGTGATCTCAGAATATGTAGGCAAATGTTAAGCTCTAGTATAGATAGTATCAAGAGGAGAGGAAAAAGAGGTGGGAAACATATAATTTGTCTAAAGTCATGTTAAAATTTAAAACCATAGCATCAAACAAACAAAAAAACCAAACATGCCACCATTTCCTAGGACCCTGGATCCAGTCTTAGAATTCTTCTAAGACAGTGTTCCAGGAAGCCAGACTCAATTAATTACAGATAGAGAAAAAGTTGCAACATTCTGCCTAGCAGACCTTGGGTAAATCAATATTTTTAAAGTCAGCTCAGGCAATGTACTAGGCATAGAAATAAAATGAGTGACAGATTGTCCTTCCCCTGAGGAAGCTTGGGGTCTAGCTGTAACTGTGTGTGTGTCTACATACAAACACACACAAATGTCAACAGTGTCATAGACACATACATATTAAAGTCATCAGGCTTTTGTATGTGGAAGTAGATCCAATAGTTAACTAACATGATTAACTTTCATGATTATCTTTACCTGGTGAATATGAGATAGAGGCATGCTCAGTATAGGGGAAAAAATGTCATTTGAGCCATGTTTTAAAAGATATGTAGGTTCAATAGACCGACAAGTTTTCAAATGAATATTCTAAGCAGAATGTACCAAATTCTTGTATAAATAGAGGCTGGGGGTAAATGACAAGGTAACCTCACATTATTAATGTGAAAAAAATTTCAAGAAAAATGTCCAAGAAATAACAAAGAGAAGTAAAGCCAAATAAGTAGGTAGAATATGGGTCATAATGAACCCCGAAGCAGGCTCTTCAGAATAGAAAGCATGGACTTTATTCTGTTTCAGTGTTTAGAAATTACTAACAAGATTTAAGTTCAGATTTTGGTTCCAAAGTAGGCAAGCTCCTAAAAATTATTAGGTTATCAGTAAACCAAGAAAAATAAAACAATTTTTTACTGGAACCTACTATAAAAAATGATATTGTGTAAGGCACTCTAAATGAATTATTGCTCATCTTCCCAACATTACTGTGTCAACTGATGAAACAGCAGATCAGTGTAAGCATAATCTCTGTAGATCAAAGTGAAATGGTAAAGACAAGATTCAAACTCTAGGCAACTGATTTCAAAATCTAGGCTTTTCCCATCATGCCTCCTTGCATTCCCAAACATAAATACAGGGTGGGGCAAAAAGAGGTTTTTAGTTGTTCCTATGGAAAATAACAATAAATAAATTCTGTTTTTTCACATACTCACAGCTGTAAACCCATATATTACAGGATGTTTATGAAAGTGTTTATAATCTAGAACAAGACAGGCTTATCAGGTATAAGGTATTCTACCTGCCTGGACATCAGGGTTGATATTAAAACATGATATAACAAGATTTAATCATTAACTTTAAAAGAGAAATTGACAGAGATGTAAGTACGGTACAAGAAGATAAAATGAGGGCACTATAAAAAGAGATGAAACAGCCCTGACCTGTGTGCCTAAGTGATTAGGGTGGGCAAACTTTTTGACTCGAGGGCCACAATGGGTTCTTAAACTGGACCAGAGGGCCGGAACAAAAGCATGGATGGAGTGTTTGTGTGAAGTAATATAAATTCAAAGTAAACATCATTACATAAAAGGGTACGGTCTTTTTTTTTTTTTTTTAGTTTTATTCATTTCAAACGGGGCCAGATCCAGCCCGCAGGCCGTAGTTTGCCCACAGCTGGATTAGAGCGTTGTCCTGTCTTATGCGCCAAAGGACAGTGGGTTCAATTCCTGGTCAGGACACATATCCAGATTGTGGGTTCAATCCCTAGTTGGGGCACATATGGGAGGCAACTGATTGATGTTTCTCTCTCCCTCTTACTTCATCTCTCTAGAATCAATGAAAACAATCATATCCTCAGGTGATTAATTAAATAGTTCCCCCTCCCTGTCACTCTCTACTCCCTTATCCTGCTTTCCTTATAAAAAGAGATGAAACAACTGGGAACTACTAAAATTCTTTCATTGGTCAAATAAGAGAGCTGGCATTGGACTAACAAAGAATCTAAGATCGCCAACTGATATTAGAGAATGGGAAAAATGATCCCAATTCTGCAGGATGTGGAGCCAAGAGAGATGCTTGAAATAGCATTAGGAATGAAGCTAGCATCCTAAAATAGGCAGAAAGACCAAGAAACGCAACAGTTTTAAGATGAGGTACAAGGTTTCATAACCAAATTTGTAGAAATAGAAATATTACACAGTATATTGACCTGCAAGTTCACCATAATTTAGCATCGACCAGAAACATAAAATATTTTATTCAAAACAATAACAACAACAACAGAACTTTTTCTTGTAAGCAGGTTAATGACAGATGGTATGAGTTGGAGCTTAGAGAATTCTTGCGGTGCTACAGTAGATTCAGACGTTATTTATAGAGACAGTCTGCCTACAAGTGGGGACAAACATTTTGAAGTTTGGGGCATATTAGGTATGAAGTGGGGATATTGATCTATGCAAGCATAGTTCTGCAATCATAGGCAGAGTCAATCAGAGCAAGTGCCTGGGCAAGGGGGTGAGTGCAACTGAAATATACCCCTGACCTGCATAGCAAGCCACTGGAGCTGAATTTGCCCAGTGGAAGGAGATCTAGGTTTACTACACAGCAAGCCCTGATTTCGGAGTACCCCGGTGAGTACTTTTTACTACATTCATCTATGTGGGTTTCTTTTTTTCCTATTTGCACCAAAATTCTCCACAGTCTAACAAACAGTTTTGATCTCAATAAAAGCTTGGATTTCAGTGGAAAATCTCTAATCATATGGTAAAGAATGGATTGGATAATGTTCCTAGACTTAGAGACTTTAGGCAAGACTCCTGGGTTACTTTTAGGGTAGATTATAGGCAAAGAGGAAATGAGAAGAAGATTCAGTTATCAGAATGTAAGACTACAGAATGATAACATGTTAAGAAACAGTTAACACATAAGAAAAAGAAAAACAGACCTGGAGTTAAAGAACTTTCGTTCAAATCCATATCTATCAACTATTAGTAGTATAAAATTAGGAATGTTAATTAATGTCTCTCTTCCTACATTTTCTCATATTAAATGAATAGAATAATAACCCATTATTCAAAAAGTTTTCATGAGAATAAACAAGGTAACGCATGATAGAGTGCTTAGCAAAATGTGCAGTCCAGAGAAAGGGCTTTCTCTGTCTTTCTCATTTGTGTGTTTACACACACACATATACACAAACACACACATACACACACACACACATATACACATACACACACACACACAACTTGAGCTAGCCATTTAACTTCTTTAAGCCTCCGTTTTTTGCATTCTTATAGTTAGGATAATAATATACTTTCTTTCTCAAAGGTTATGTTGAGAGTCAAAATAAAATATTGTTAAATTATGCACCATAAAGCACAAAATGCAATTATCAGTAGAAAAGCAGTGGGTGGCAATATCAGTAAATAGTTACAATGATAACATATAGGAATAAACAACAAAACTTGTCATCATTCAAACAGATAGACAATTTTACTCAAGTTTTAGACCACTCAGAGCGGATTTCAATATTCATGTAGGACTTCAAATAACTGCCAGGGGAGCCTAGTCTTCCACACTGAGGAAATGGTAGACACAAAGGCCGGAGGAGGAAAAATAAGTGTGTGTCTGGGAGAGGGAACAATTAAGGAGACCATAGAATAATGTAATTGAATGTGAATCTGACAAAGATCTTGGAACCTGATCATGAAGTATCTCAAACTGAAGGAAACAGCAAATTAGGGTTGTTGTTTTTTTAGCTCTTTTAAAAGATAGCATTTTGTTGACACAATTTACCAGCAATAAGCCAGCCTAAGAATCGACTTCCACTTCTACCACCCACCTCACAGTTTTGATACAAGTATCACATGGCATTACCTGTAAAGAACTCAGTGTGTCCTTGGAATTTAATAAGTACTAGATAGAATTATAAAGCATGGAGGAGGTCATTTAAAAATGCACAAGATGAAATCTTTGATCCTGTAGATCATAAACATGTAAAAATCATTATCTAAAAGGATTGTGTAGAATATGCATTATCTTGCTTAACATATCAGATCTTTAAATTTTATTTATCTGCAATAATAATTAAAAACTCTCTTATCCCAATGAGACTTAAATAATGTATATGAAGGTCTTGTAAAATCTGCTTTCAAAAGCAACTATTAATTAAATAGAGGTTGGGGGAGGGATTTTTCAGTAATAAATTCATGACCATAAAGCACTATAAACTCAGTGGGTAAAGTCTTACTTAGCACATAGGAGAGTTATAAAGCCAATAAAGTTATCAAGAGTTTTGGGGCTAGGTGAGACTTTTCTGCTTTGATATGCAATAATTGAGCTCCTACTATGTAAAAGTTCTTTGGTAGTTCTTGCTGTGACCACACAGAAATGACAAAGTCAAAAATTCTCTGCCAGATTCATTTGTCTTTTCAGCGAAAATTTCCAGCCTTCCTGTTTACCAAGATATTGTGCCCAGAGCTATACAAACTCTACTGAGTAGTCTGGCAAGATGTTAAGTAGGTCTAAGCTGGTTTCCCCGGCCTAAGAGAGGCATTGAAATGCCCACATTTCCTTGGGGATGTGAGGGATATGTTGCCCACTGCTCTCAGCTCCGGGTATCAATCAAGAATCAATTGTGCCACATCCTCCCCGTCTTCCTGCCCGCTTTCTATCAATAACAGCCTTCCTGCTCCGGAGCCTAATGCCTCAGCTGTCAGCACTTCCTCTAAGTTGGCCTCTCACGGAGAGGTAAAGTCATTCCAGAGCAGTGCCACTCACACCCCTGCTGGAACCAGACTCTGCTTTCCCCGTGGTGACAGCTCCCACAAACTACAATTTTGAATTAGACCTAGAATAAATGCCATAGGCAAACAGCTTTTCTGCTGGATAGAATGAAAATTTCAAACAACCAATGTTGTTTTACTGTACAATTCTTTAAACCTGATTTGTTTTCCTTTAAATTGGCCAAGTTAACCCAATATAAACAATTGCATTGGCCTGTTACTCTGTATTAGTTTTAGCCTGAATTAGTGTTTCCATTCAGCAAGATTCTTTTGAGAACCTACTAAATTCTAGTAACAACTATAAATATAAATAAGAGTGCTTTCTCTGCAAGAGCCCTTAGTTAAATAGCTAAGAGAGTCAAGCAAAATCATAACGGCAGCCCTAGTTGGTTGGTTCAGTGGTTAGAGCATCCATTTGCAAACTGAAGGGTCACAGGTCCGATTCTGATCATAGCACATACCTGAGTTGCAGGCTTGGTCTCTCACACACCTGGACATCAGGGTTGCCCTGCCCTGCCCTGCCTTGCCTTTAAAAAAATCAATGGAAAAAAATATCCTTGGGTGAGGATTAACAAAATAACGAACATGAAAAAACACATACAAAAAAACAAAAACATAACTGCAGAGAAAGAGGCAAAACCTGATTTGAGGGACAGGGAATTGCCTAGAATGGCAATCTATCCTGGGCAATTATCTGAGTGTTCAAAAATCCCTGTGACTAGAAGAACACCAAAACCAGTGCATTCACCAGAATATCCAACCAGATTTAATATTAAAGGTAGGTGACTTGGCTACTGGCTTTCCCTCCAAAATCAATACACCTTCATCCACTGACCACCGCCAGTTTCTGATTTCTCAGACACACTAAGTTGTCTCCTTTCTGGAAATGTATACTTACTCCACTGCACCCTCTGCCTGTCGGAATCTTCCCGGAATCATCTTTTATAACTATTATGCATTTTTCTTTCTTTTTTTCTTTTACATACTTTGGTAGAAACAGTTTTGGTTTTTAGCATAGAGTAGGGTGGTTCTTTATCCCATTCTGGAATTCTAAATCAGTATAATCAAAATCTAACACTATAGCACTTGGGCCATTTTTTTCTTCTAATAACCAGAGTTTTGCTAGCAGCACAATGGAAATTAGAAATGCGTTCCATTGGTAAAATTAATGGTGTTCAAGAAATGTGGATTAGCTAAAATATTTTAAAGATATTTATTCTTTAAATTAAAAGGGTATGTAATCCTAAAAAAGCCTCCACCATCCACCTTTTAGGGAGATACTCCACACTTGATTCTAAGATGGTCATGTTCAACCACGATTTCTGAAGATTTTGTATCTGACAATAACTAGAAAGTTAAATGAAATTTCACTGTATTTTGAAAACTGTGACTTAATATTTTTAAATTCATCATTTTACCAGAGCACTTAAAAAGACAGAAAACTGAGGCACAAGAGATCAAACAAGTTCACTGTAATTTTTTTTCTATTTTATTCCCATTCACTAGTATATTTGTCCTGATAAATGATTCTATTGAGAACCTCCACAATCTGTCTACATTCGAGTGAACTTACTATTCCATTGCCTTCAGTGACAAAATTGTACTACTCTTAGAAACTCTTGTCCAGGCAAGCAGCTTTTTTGTTATAGAAAGTTATCAAATAACACACTGACCTTCAATAGAAGGCATCAAGGGATAGTTAAGACTTACTGAATTTCTCAACTCAAAATCCTTGCTTTGCTATTTTTATCAACACTAAACCGATATACTATAATCAAAACCAAATCCTAATCATGTCCTCACATTGAAGGCCCACCTTAAACCAAGCTTCAAATTCTCAATAAAATCCAACCTTGCTTTCCCCCATCTGAGATGCTACCAAAACTATAGTGAAGTAGCATTCTCCATTACGGAGATGAGAAAGCAATTAAACTATCACACACTATGCTGAAGATATTCAAATGTAAATGCAATGGACTATGGTCTGAGACTAGCTTTTATTTTGATTGGGTAGAAAATTTGAGAGGGAATAATAGCTTTGCATATATCTATATTTTGGCAGTAACAGTATTTGCCAAAAATAACTAACATGAGCTACATAACTTTTTAGAGCCACACTCACTTATTAACGCTTTTAGCTATAGAACATAAATAAATGAAGTATCTATATTACTTACATTCATCTATAAAAGTAATATCATATACATATTTTATAGGCAAAGTAAATCAGTAGACCAAATCAATATCTCAGTAATTCAAGGCTGCATTATTGATTAACGCATTCCCAATTTGGTTATATTTTAAGTCAAAGGGATTGTATATGCTTGAATTATACCAAAATTTATTCATTCTGCACCTCACTTGGTTACTGCATAGGAGCTTTAACATACATAGGACTTGGAGCTCCAGTCGCGCAATCGGTTAGCGCGCGGTACTTATAAAACATACATAGGACTTAGAGCCTTAGCCAGTGTGGTTCCGGTGGGTGAGCATCCTCCAGAGAATCCAGGGGTTGCCAGTTGATTCCAGGTTGAGGGCACATGCTCAGGTTGTGGGCTCAATCCCCAGGGGGAGGTTTACAGGATACAGCCAATTGATAGTTCCTTCTCGTCGATGCTTCTCTCTCTCCCTCTCCCTCCCTCTCTTTCTCTCTCGTCAATAAAAACGTATTTTTAAAAATAGGACTTACAATCAGAAAAGATGGGAAAATTGTTCACATATTGAAAAATATTGAATTTCAAGCTTTTATCATGCAAAGATAAAAAGTTACATGGGCTATTTGTATACTCAATAATCATGGAAAACATTGAAAAACAAAGAGTCGGGTTTAGCTAGTTGGATAGCTAGTTAAATAGACTTTGTCATTAATTTGGATGAGAGGGAGTAAGAATAATAATTCCCTACTTAGAGAAATATTGTATTCCTGGTTTAGAAAAAGAAAGGAAAAAATAAATCTATATATGCCAGTAGTACACTATGTCTCTCATGATTCTAAAACATGATCTCTAAAATTTTTTTTTTTGAGAGGGGAAGGAAGAGAGAGGGAGAAGGAGAGGGAGGGAGGGAGGGAGGGGGAGGGGAGAGAGGGAGAGGGAGAGAGGGAGAAAGGGAGGGAGGGGGAGAGAGAGAGAGAGAGAGAGAGAGAGAGAGAGGGAGGGAGAGAGAGAGAGAGAGAGAAGAAACTTTAATTGGAATTGAACCTGCAAACAGCATGTGCCCCAACCAGGAATCAACTGGCAACCTTTCCATGCAGAGGACAATGCCCCAACCTACAGAGACACACCAGCCAGAGCATGGTCTCCAAATTATTTCACAGTCCTCATACCAAGCGTTGGGATCTCTGGTCTGTCTCCTTGAATATTAAGTGACTAGTGACTACTTTAAGCAATAAAACAGTGATGTCATATATGCTGCAATGTCACAGAAGGTCATGCAGTCTCCACTTCGTCCTCTTGAAATGACTGTTCTTCACAGGCAACCGAATCAGGAAGCTTCTTCTATGAACTTAGCCATCATAATACAAGAAGCCAAGACACATGAAGAGACAACATGCAAGCACACCAGTTGAAAGTCTCAGCAGACAGCCAACATCAGGAACCAGACATATGAGTAAAGATGCTCCCACATAATTTAAACCCCCAGTCATCAAGTTACCCTCAGCCATGGAAGTCATTCCTGCTATGGGTGCCGATATCACGGCATAGACACCAGCCATCTCTGCTTCGATCTTCCTGCATTTCTCACCTACAGAATCTAAGAGCATAATAAAATGGCTGTTTTGTGTGATCAAGTTTTGTGATGGTTCCTTACTCAGTTATAGTAACAGGAACCACACCTGAATTCAATGTTTATAAGAACTTAAGAAATTATAAGAATACTAGGAGCCCAGTGCACGAATTCATGCACCTTGAAAGGAACTGTGGGCCACAAGGCTATGGTGGGCACAGGGGCGGGTCTTGGCCCATCCTCCACACCCCTGCCCAGCCCCTCCTGACTTGGCCCCTGGTCCCCTATCTACTGGCAGCCTCACTCCCAATGCTGCAGTTCCCACGTGCTGACAGCCACCACTCGCTCACACCTGCTGACAGAATGGAGCGATTGGGGCCAGCAGCAGCAGTGAGTGCGAGTGGGGCCTGTGCAGGCAGCAGGTGTGAGCACTGCACAGGACTGCGGCGCATGGGAGCAAAGAATTTCCAGTAACCACCAGAGGCTCGCCCGATGACAGCAACTGGCGTCCACCTTGGTCTGGCGCCCCAGCTTACCTGCTCCATCATTCCTGCTGCAGCCAACACCTGCCATGTTTCACGCACGCCCCATGGTGGTCAGTGCATGTCAAAGCAACCGGTTCCGTTGTTTTGCTGTTTGGTCTATTTGCATATTAGCCTTTTATTATATAGGATAAGCAAAGCCAGCTTAATGGTTCAAATAGACAATACTATCACTGTTATATAAGTACATTTTCAATCACTAAGATGGACAAAGGCTTATAGGTTATTTCAATTTCATAGATAGGAACTTGATTAATTAATTGGGTAATTGATTTCCTAAGAATCCCATTATATTTTGATTGTCTAAGCCAGAAAGCAAACCCAAATCTTATTACTCCAAATCCATTGCTACAGTTGTATCTTCAGAATATACCCCATCAAGGTATTATTTACTGAATGGCAACTTACCGATGATACTGGGCAGAGGATTCTCAATGTAAACGGTTACCTAGTGATTCTATTGTTGAATAAACATAGCCTTATAGAAGATATTTTAGTCTGTATAGTTTTTGTGTGCATGTTTGTCTCCAATTTTAATGGTTGCATTGGCATGCATTGTCCAGCATTACCTGCTACCTTGCCAGCTAGATATCTAGTTGTCCAAATGAATTCCACAATGAAATTAAAGTGACTCTATTGGGTTAGACAGATGTGAATAATACATTAAAGTGCTTAGCACATTGCTTAGCATAAGGAAAGTACTCAATAAAGACAGTTATCATTATCATCACCAGCATCATTACTATAACATGGCTATTTAAAAAGGTAGTAAAATACCTTTGCTGGAAAAATGGTTAAAAAAGAAAAAGTATTTGAATAAAAACTAGGCATCTCTTCTAGGTTTTCTCCAGTAGCACAATAACATTAATTGCTTTGTAAAATGTATTAATTATTATTGAAATAGAGAGCCATTACCTTACTGTAGGCTTTGGACCCAGCATCTATACGAGCAAACAATTTTACTCTTCCCAACAACCTTTGAGGTAGAAACCACACTATTCCCCTCTGACAGATGAGAAAATTGTGGTCTTGAACATTTATGTAATTTTTTTAGGATCACTGGCACTAGATAGGACAAAGTCAGGAGGGAAAAATTGTTTTGTCTACATACAAAGCCTATTTGTCTAATTATCACATTTTTCATGTTCTTTAATAGTTTGAAAATTGATGTTTAATTTTATCTGAATTAGGTGGCCATACTACACCATTCAATATAAAAAGATAAATTTAATTATTTTAGACATGCATGAATGTGTCTACTTTAAGAAGTAATGCTTTGCAGTGTTTTTTGGAAACTAACAATTTTTTTTTAAAATATATTTCATTGATTTTTTTACAGAGAGGAAGGGAGAGAGACAGAGAGTCAGAAACATCGACGAGAGAGAAACATCGATCAGCCGCCTCCTGCACATCTCCCACTGGGGATATGCCCGCAACCCAGGTACATGCCCTTGACCGGAATCGAACCTGGGACCCCTCAGGCCCAGGCCAACGCTCTATCCACTGAGCCAAACCGGTTTCGGCGAAGCTAACAATTTTTGATTCATTTAAGCAAATTTGAATTTTCATTGTCAAGAAGTTTGTTTTTTAAATAAGTTTATTATTGTTTCTGGCTATAATACATACTTGAGCATTCATTTTAAGAAACATAACTTTCAAATATATTAACTGCTTCCACTGAATTTTACTTTACTTTTATATATACCAAATATATTGCAAGTTGATATATATACAGGGTGTCCCCTAAAAATGTATACAGACTTTAACAGCTGATAGCTCAATATTGAAAACAAAATGCATTTTAACAAACACTACCTTTAATAATTATTCAAGTTTGTATACATTTTTGGGGACACCCTATATTTATAATTTTTTAACTTTTTTTTAAGAATTCTAGACTCAGTAAACCCCATCTTCTGGAATTTGAAAAAAAAATAAATCTAGTATTAAATATATATGTTAATGCCCACTTTCATTCCATTAAAAAAAAAATTGAGGTAAAAGTTAATTGATACTCTAATATAATAAACTACCTGAACATAAAGTTTCAATGTTATTTTTCATTGTTCATCTGGATGATTCTAAATAATGTCATTAAAAATACTCATTTTTTTTTACTATCTTCCACGCATTATATCATGTGGACAGAGCCCAAATATATACTTAGTTATATATATACTTAGAGAAGTTAAACATAGAATGCTGATTACAATATTGCTTGTTTACTTGGTCTCATCTTTGGCTGTAAACACAAAATAGGAAAACATTTCTATTGTCTCAGTCTTAACATAAACAGATACACTTGTGCCAATATTGCAGGGTGAGTTTTTGGCACAAATCTCAACATTCTGGGTAAGCTCATATTTGGCTCTAAAGGAATAAATTAATAACATAATCATAGATTTATCAAATCCACTATATGGCACCTACACCTAATTTGTAGAATAATAGATTATAGATTTAACTGTTGATTTTCTCTAGTGTATTAGGCTAACAACTTTACTGTAGTTAAAAAAAAACAACAAAAAAATAACCAGCTTTGGCCCTGACCGGTTTGGCTCAGTGGATAGAGCATCGGCCTGCGGACTGAGGGGTCCCAGGTTCGATTCCAGTCGAGGGCATGTACCTTGATTGTGGGCACATCCCCAGTAGGAGGTGTGCAGGAGGCAGCTGATCAATGTTTCTCTCTCATTGATGTTTCTAACTCTCTATCCCTCTCCCTTCCTCTCTGTAAAAAATCAATAAAATATATTTTAAAAAAATAAAAAAAACAGCTTTGTCTATTTTACTGTTTTATTTTATTGAATTATCTACAAAAGGGGAAGAAGAAAGACTAGGAGACTCCTCCTGAAATATATATGCTATTTGACTGAGATAAAAAGAATAGGCAGCAAAATATAAGATATATGTCAGAGCAATATCTTTACTGATACAGCTCCTAGGACAGTGATGGCGAACCTTTCGAGCTCGGCGTGTCAGCATTTTGAAAAACCCTAACTTAACTCTGGTGCCATGTCACATATAGAAATTTTTTGATATTTGCAACCATAGTAAAACAAAGACTTTTATTTTTGATATTTATTTTATATATTTAAATGCCATTTAACAAAGAAAAATCAACCAAAAAATGAGTTTGCGTGTCACCTCTGACACACATGTCATAGGTTCGCCATCACTGTCCTAGGAGAATGGAAACAAAGGAGAAAATAAGCAAATGGGACTACATCAAAATAAAAAGCTTCTGCACAGCAAAAGAAACCATCAACGAAACAAGAGAGCCCATTGCATGGGAGAACATATTTGCCAATATTACATCTTGATAAGTTTTTAACCTCCAAAATTTACAGGGAACTCATAAAACTTAATAAAAGGAAGATAAACAACCCAATCAAAAAATGGGCAAAGGACCTAAATAGACACTTCTCAAAAGCCAACATACAGAAGGCCAAGAGATATATGAAAACACGCTCAAAGTCACTAATCATCCCAGAGATGCAAATCAAAACGACAATGAGGTACCACCTCATACCTGTCAGAATGGCTATCATCAACAAATCAACTAACAAGTACTAGCAAGAATGCAGAGAAAAAGGAACCCTCCTGCACTGCTGGTAGGACTGCAGACTGGTGCAGTCACTGTGGAAAACAGTATGGAGTTTCCTCAAAAATTAAAAATGGAACTCCCATTTGACCCAGTGATCCCACTTCTAGGAATATAACTGATGTTTTAGTGAAACCAAAGCATTTTCTCTTTTCTGTTTCTTGCTTCAGCTTTTCATTGTGATTTATCGTAACAGTAAACTCCTTAAAAACCACATTAACAATTTCAAACATAGGTAAAACAAATCATATGATTGCTTTACTTTTCTATATACCAAATATATTGCAGGGTATATATTTACTGACTTTCTGAACTTATGTTAAAGGAACTCTGTATACATGTCCTGGGACTACTACAAAGTTGGTACTGGTCTGCCCTAGGATAAGGGGCTTTTAAAAATCATGTTGTCATGTTCTATTTGATTCTTTGTTTTAATTTTTACTCTGAAAGTTATTTTCTTTAACTCAGTTTATTTAAATAACCTCTTAAATCCATAGTTTCCCCTTTATCATTAATAAGCAGTGCTGAAGAAGAAATACTTAGACATAAGGTACGTATCCACCTTTGGTCCACCCGTTGTTACTTTTGTGACCTTATGCTGGTACTCAAACCTTTAACACTTGCTTTCTTCAACTGTGCAGGCAAAATACAAATACTGTTTGTTTGTTTTTGCCTAGCTCACAAGGTTATAGAGATTATAACACAAAGCCAAATAGAGAAGAATGCAAGATGTACTCAAGTTTCATTCACATTGTTACAAATGGCAAAATGTCCTTTTTTCCTAACTTACTATTATTCCATTTTGTGGATATGTGTGTATATGTTTTATAAATATATAACATATATGTATACGTTTTATAAATATATAACAATATATACAGGGTATAGAAAAGTAAGTTTACAGTTGTACAAATGGAAGATAATACATAAATAAATAATACAAGAATAAACTATTTCACATACACCTGTAAATCTGCCTTTGCTCCTTCCTGCATAATCTCACACCTTCTTTATCCATTCTTCCATTTATATACACTTGGCTGTTCCCAATAATGCTACAGTGAACATTTGAGTGCAGACATGTCTTCAAAGTCCTGTTTACATTTTCTTTGGTTTTGAACCCCAAAATAGGATTGCGGGATCATCTGGTAGTTGTATTTTGAGGAATCTCCATACTGTTTTCCTTAACGGCTGCATCAATTGACATTTTGCACCAACAATTTTATAACCGTGCAAAAATGTTCCCCTTCTTTCCATGTCCTTGTCAACACTTATTATCTCTTGTCCCTTTCATAATAGTGATGCCCAACATGTGTGAGGTGTTATCTCAGGGTTTCCACGCACATTTTCCTGAGGATGGGCACCTCTTCATGTAGCCTTTCATCATCTGTATGTCTTCCATGGAAAATGTCTTATTCAATGCCTCTGTCCATTTTAAAAGTCAACTGTTTGGTTTGTTGTTTTTGTTGTTGTTTGTAACTGAGTTCTTTATATATTTCAGACATTAGCACCTTATTGGATATGTTTTGTGAAACATTTTCTCCTGCTCCATAGGTTGCCTTTTCATTTTGTTGATGGTTCCTTTGCTGTGCAAAAGCATTTTAGTTTGATATGGTCCCACTGGTTTGTTTTCATTTTTGTTGCATGTGCTTTTGGTTTCAAATCTAAAAGCCATTCATTGCCAAGACTGATGTCAAGGAGCTTATCCTCTATGTTTTCTTTTAGGAGTTTTATGACTTCAGGTCTTAAGTTGGTGTTTTTAAACATTTTGAGTTGATTTTCATGTATGTTGTAAGTTTCATTTTTTTTGCAGGTGGTTATTCAATTTTCCCAACACCATTTACTGAAGAGGCCACCTTTCCCCATGTATATCATCTTCTCCTTCATCATAAATTAATTAACCATACATGCATGGGTTTATTCCTGAGACCTCAAGTCTGTCCCATTGCTCTACTTGTTACTATGCTGATACCACACTGTTTCGATTACTGTAGCTTTGTCATACAGTTTGAAATCAGAAAGTGTGATGCATTCAGCCTCGTTCTTCCATCGCAAGATTGTTAAGAAGTATCGATATCTTTAAAATATTTATGCTACCCAAATTAACTTACAGATTCAATGTAATCAGTATCAAAACTCCAATGGCATTTTTCACAGAAATAGGAAAAAAATCATCCTAAAATTTGTATAACACCACAGCAGTTCCCAAAAAGCAAAAATACTATATTTTTAAAACTTTCATTTTCAACTAAAAATGTGGTTTTGTTTATAACTCTTTTTCTTATCATCTAAAAGACAATTGCATAATGCAATACATATAAAACTGAGTTAATAGGACTATGATGTATAAAAAAGTAATTTGTATGGCAACAAGAGTACAAAAGAAGAGGAGAAAATAGAGCTATATTGGAGTAAATGTTTTCTACATTATTAAAATTAAATTGTTATTAATTGGAACCAGATAATTTTAAGTTAAGATACAAACTATAATTCTCCCCAGGGAAACGATCAAGAAAATATATATAGCAAAAGACAAAAATAAAATAGTATTTAAGCTAGAAAATCTCTAACAAAGGGATAATAAAAAAGATACAAAAATAAATAAATAGCATAATGGCAGGCATAATTCTACTGGGTCAGTAATTACATTAAAAAGTAATAAACACTTTGTATCAGTCAGGGTTCTCCAGAGAAACAGAATCAGTATCTGTTATGTCATATTTTTTAAGGAATTAGCTCATAGGATTCTAGGGGCTGGCAAATCCAAACTGTATATAGCAGGCTGGCAGGCAGGAAACTCAGGCAAAAGGTGAGAATCAGTCTTGAGGCAGAATTTCTTCTTCTATTTTTGTTCTTGAGGGTTTTGAACTATTGAATGACGCCCATCTATATTACTAAGGCTAATCCCCAATATTTAAATCCATTGGTTGTAGATAACTAACTTTATCTCCAAAGAAACTTCAGAGCACTATATAGATTGGTGCTTGATTAAACACCTGGGTACTATAGCCTTGCTAGGTTGACACAAAAAAAATCAGCCATCACAACTTTACTCTTGCTGACCTGGCACCTATACCCATCTCCTTAAATAAGACTTAATCTCCAAATAATACAATACTTCTATTTAACATGAAAGAACTATCCTGTGTAGAAGCAAAAAAGTACTAACCCCAGAGAAGGTGCCTATTCCAGTAAGAATGAAGTTGTGCCATTTTCATCATAGAAACAATCTACCTTGATCAGCCTGTTATCAGGTAGCTGCCTGATTGACCCAGGGAGTAGCCTCTGTGGGCAGAATGGGCAATCCACCCGTGGGGCTGTGGCCAGCTCAGCACTGTTAGTGCTTCATTGGTTCATGTTGCTGAGATCATATATAAATGCCACTTATGCCACCACGGGCACTTTTTTTCTGGGCCCATTAGTCAAGGACAGAAAGTGCCTGGGAGGTAAGGCTGATAACTGGTATGTAACCGACCCTCCTCTCATTTGATTATTAAAATCCTTTTCTGCTGAGGGAACACTTTGCTGAGCATTCACATGAGGCACAGATGGTTTTGTATTCTTTGTCCATTCAAAGAGGTCTATTTGTGTATTTTTTTTTCCCAGACCTCCTATCACCACTTTTCCAATCATGTTCCTTCCAAGTTGCTGACCACTGAGACAAATCATAGGTCACAGCCTATACATCTATATACTCAAAGAGTTGACTACTTCTTTCAAAGCAAAATGAACAACTAGATTCATTGCTCAAGGTTCTACCAACTAAAAGGACTTTCCTCCACCACTGTCCTTCAGGGATGTTCCAGAAAGGCCTGTAGTGCTACAGTTGTCCATTTTGGGCTGGTGCTTGCACATCACACAGATCCACCTGTAAGATCTGTAAAGCAGACCCAAAGTTTCTGTTTCTTATTACCCTTAGTAAACTGACCACAGGCAACTCCCTATGAGGCCATAGGCACAGGCTGAAAGGAAGAAGATAATGTAGCAGGACCGGGGACCGTGGACACTGGGGCCACTTCCTCATGTAACTTATTTGTGCCTTCATGGCTGGCTTGAGCCTGACCCAACTTTATGGCTAAATGGGTCACACAACACACAATTCATGATAGAGATCCAGACTGCCTGGTAACTTGGTGGCCCATGGTTAAGCATTCATTCTCTACTGAGGCCCAGTAGAAGGCCAGAAGTTGTTTCTTAAAAGGACATAAGTTACCCGCAAAGGATTCCATGGCTTTGCCCCCAAATCCTAAGAACCTGTGCTGTCACTTATCTATGAAGCAAAAATTTCAACCAGTGTGCTGCAAGAATTTTTAAAATATGCAGTACCTATGTAATCAGGGGCACTGACCTCTTTGCCCTTAGATCAGTGGTTCTCAACCTGTGGGTCGTGACCCCCTTTGGCAGTCGAACGACCCTTTCACGGGGGTCGCCTAAGAACATCCTGCATATCAGATATTTAGATTACGATTCATAATGGTAGCAACATGACAGTTATGAAGTAGCAACGAAAATAATTTTATGGTTGGGTCACAACATGAGGAACTGCATTTAAAGGGCCAAAAGGTTGAGAACCACTGCCTTAGGACATCAAATAAATAAATGACAATAACTAACACAATAGCTGTCCAGTGTGAATGAATCAAAATTCTAATAATTAGTTTAAGTGTGCCATGAGATGAAGAAGGTTGAAAATGACTGCTATTGAGAACAGCCAAACAGAATCTGTATCTGACACTTCAAACATCACAGGGTCTGTGCATCATTATGGACCAAGTGACCAAGCACTTTGCCAGGCAGCCTAGACCTGTTTCAGAACCATTTCCTGTTCTTGGCTCCACTCAAAACTAACAGCTTTTCAGATTACTAGGAAAATGGGCCTAAGTAACACACATGATGAGTTTGGGTGGTTACTGGGCCCACTGTGAGATGGATTTGAGCTAAATTCTATTGATCATCTGAAGTTCATAAGCCCAACTCTTATCAGTAGATCACAATGATGTTTTGGGTCTCTTCTAACAGAGACAGAAGGGCTGCTCTACTACCAACAAAGACTGAACAGCCAGATGGTGTTGCTCAGTGGTTAGGAATCAACCTACACACCAGGAGGTCAGGTTTCAAATCCAAGTCAGGGCACATGCCTGAGTTGCGGGCTCCATCCCCAGTTGGGGATGTGCAGGAAGCAGCCAATCAATGTTTGTATCTTTCTCTTCCTTCCTCTCTGTAATCAATAAAAATATATTTCAGAAAGACTGAACAGATTTTAGGTATTAATATTTCCTACTTCATCAGAATCGGCCCATATAAATCCATTCCAATTTTCAAGATCCCATTCCTTCCAAATCAATAACCATATTTAATAGCATACATGCTGTGAGGTTGGGAATTCAATTTGCATTGTAATACAGTCATTGACAGAATAAAAGTCTGGGTTTGTGTTTCAGAAATCCCAGCTCCATGAGTATGAGAAATGAGGGATTCTTTCAGAGCAGGCAGACATTTTTAGTCATATATGTGGAACTTGAGCTGATAATTTAAAACCCTGAGCTCCTGCTTTCTACCCCTTATTTATTTATTTATTTATTTATTTATCTATTTATTTATTTGGCACCACAAAGATCAGTCAGCCAAAATTTTCCAAGATATCAAATATAGGGCCACCCAGATCCTTACCTTTTATAAACATTTGATTAGGAGTATCCAATGATGATATTTTGCATACTTGTGCCACAGTCACCATGATACACCAATACCCCCTTTACCATTGGAAATCTAATCACATAAAAAGAACCAACTCTGGAAACCCCATAACCAATTCAGAACACAGTCTTATGATCCTGCTCCTTTAGAATGACTCTCAGTACCAAAGGCTGTATGCTGCCCCAATCCAAAGGAAGAGACTGGATACAACGAACACCAAAAAGACATGATGCCACCATATGGTTCTGCTGCCAGAGGAATACACAAGTGGAATTTCTCCTTTGTTTGTGAGTGGAGTTCCTGGGCATGGCTGAAATAAGACTTCAGAAGCCCCACGAATGGATGAGAGGTGGTAGAATATTTTATTGGCATAGAGGTACAGTTCTTAGTTTCCAATGTCCCATTTTCCCCAAGTCCTGAAACAGGGACAAGTGGGAATTCAGAAGAGCCAGAAGGAGAGCCATGTCTAGAGTTTCCATTCCTTGCGCAGCCAGGGGCGGTTCAGCATCCAAGATAATTAGTCTATCAGTCGATGTGTGGGCTCCAACATGCCATGTGCCATGTGCTCACGGGGGAGTGCATCCCCTGCCACAGAAGAGCTGGGAACCCAATGCACCAGAGAGAGAAGAGAGAGAAAGATGGAACTTTTTGTTTTGTTTGGAAGTTTAAATATGCTTGCAGTTTAAATATGCTACTAATTTGTTCCCAGGTATGACTGGCAGACAGGTAAGCACCTTTCCACGTCACTCAGCCCTTCCTGGGCATCCATCAACTAGTAAACTGCCTTTAAGGACCCCACACACAATGGTCTGCTGTTAGCCTGGTGCTGAACTGCACCCAGTTCCAGCATGAGACAGAAACTCAGACACTGGCTTTGCTTATAGCTTTATTGAAACCCCGGCTCCACTTCTGTGACTGGACTAAGGGAAATGGGACTTTGGAACCCCAGGGTTATAATTCTGTGCAAATAAAAGGCACTCATCCTCCTGTGCGAGTCTCAGAAAATTATTTCTCTCGAGATATCGTAAGTTATTACTGCAACAGTTCTTATAATGCATCAACTATATAGTCAATGACTGGCATTTGTCTGATTTCTATATGGGAACCTAAGCAATCAAATATATTATTGATGTTAAAGAGTTTGCATTTTAATGGAAGAGACAGAAGAAGAAAACAATGGTATGTGACATGGTACATACTCATAGGCAGCACATGGGATTACAGGGAAAATATATTTAAATGTATTTCTGAGAGGGAGTTACAAGTAACCAGAGACATCTTGGAGGTATTAAGTATGAACCAAAAGTTGAAAAATATAGAAATTATAACAAAAAATGTTTATGTGAGGCTGCATCGGAGGCAAATAATAATTGTGATAGGGAGACACATTAGAAAACCATAGCCAATGTTCAAGTTCTAAGGGATAACAGAGATAATGGAAGTATTGGGTTAGATGAAAAATATATAAAAGGATAAACTGGAAAAGATCTGGTGATGAAGATAAATTGGAGAGAGGGGAAAGAGGGGAGATATTTATGATAATTCATGTTCTGTTTTTGACAATGTGGTAGGTGGATGGTGACTTTATTCACATAAATTGGAAATGCCACAAAAAAAAAAGCATGCAGGAAAATCGCAGAGATGTTAGTCAAAGTGTGCAAACTTGGTAGAAGGTGAGTAAGTTCTGGAGAGCTAACACACAGCATTGAGATTATAAATAACAATACTGCATTTTTTTTTTTTTAGAAAGACCAAGCTTGCAGTTTTTCCCTTGTAATCCAGGAATTCAGAAAACAACTGAGTACAGGTCTAAGTGGAATGATGTTTTATATTTTGATTAATTCATTTATTCAAAACATACAATGTGCCACATTCTACCAGGTCTTGGAACAGATAAACAGAATGAAAACAGAAAGACTAATTTGGCAAAGAGAAAGCAAGCAAGTAATTACAATAAATTGAGATAAATTTTTCATTATCATCATTATCATCTGGAAAAAACACACACACACAAGAAAAACAAAAAAAAAACCACTGTTCTGATAGGTAAACAACCAGAGCTCACATTTTCTTCCTCCTATTCAATTTTTTTGTTGTTGGTGGTGGTGGAGGGCGGGGTTCAAGGCTTTGGAGAATCTTTGATTCCAAGACAGAGCAAAAGAATCTGTTCCTTTCATTAATGGAGAATTAAAGGCCTCTATTGGGGGGAACAAAGGTGTTGTTTTAACAGAGAAGCTTCCACAGCTGCCAAGGGCAACCTAAACTATGCCTGTAGACCAAGAGCTCTGGAGAAATCACAGGGAAAAATGCTAAATTAGATGCTTCTTAGCAAAAGTCAAATATACTCATTCTCAAATAGCCGGGCCCAAGAAAAACGGCAGTGAACACCTTTCTAAATTTAATAAACACCTTAATAAGATCTCATAGATTCCTTATGCTTGGCTCGTAGTAACATTTATTGTTAGAGGTGTTAGTTCTATGAATGCTCGCCCTAGTCAATGTGTATATCCTCAGAGGCCTTGGAAGTCCACTTAACAACCTTGGACCAATAAAGAACTCTCCTGGCTCCATAGAGGCTTTTGTGTTAATTCCAAATTATTAAGGTTGGAATAGGGATTAACCCAAAATTTGCTTTAGGGAGCAGCCTCAAGAACTGTACAGAAGACTTAGGTACCCTCTAGAGCAGTGGTTCTCAACCTGTGGGTTGCGACCCCTTTGGGGGTCAAACGACCCTTTCACAGGGGTCACCTAAGACCATCGGAAAACACATATATAATTCCATATTGTTGTTGTGATTAATCACTATGCTTTAATTATGTTCAATTTGTAACAATGAAAATACATCCTGCATATCAGATATTTACATTACGATTCATAACAGTAGCAAAATTACAGTTAGGCAATAACAACAAAAATAATTTTATGGTTGGGGATCACCACAACATGAGGAACTGTATTAAAGGGTCGCGGCATTAGGAAGGTTGAGAACCACTGCTCTAGAGGATGCCATTTTCCCATGTGCAAGCACAATTATACTTGTCACATAAATCTTAATATTAATGGGGGGGAAAGCTACCAAAGAAATAAACATAGAACACAATGTGACATGAGCGCACTATCAGAGTATGTAAAATAAAATTATGTACATATACAACATCTGTTCAGCTATTTCCATAGTTACCTGCATATTTCAAATGACAAATGCATAATACTTCATCAGCCACAGTCAAACAAATACAGAATCCCTAAGAGACTTACGACAACATTACTGTACAATTTTATTATAGCCTTGCTTTAAATTTCAGAATGTCTGGGTTTCCAAAATAGTGTAGGATATATATCTCTAATCAAAACACTCAGTATAATGATGGACATGAAAGCTTCTGTTGACTTGGAGAATATACTCAGGGGTTAGGGGGTGAATTAGTAGAAGCAGCAAACATTTCTCTGTAACCTCATCTCCAAGCCATGTGAGTATATGACCATTTAAAACTATCTGTATGGCCAGTCCATCCCAGGTTAGCTCCCAATAATTTAGGTAGTGAGGTCTGGAAAAACAGAGACTAGCATGCCTTTACTGCATAATTTTGTCTTTTTATTGGAGCCTATTTAATAGTAGATTAATATTCCTAGTTATAGAAGTCCTTTTCTTGCCCTGGTCAGCAGTAGAAAAGGGAGAGGTTAACTAAGGAAGTAAGGACCCCATAACCATTTTTAGAAAGAATGGAAATCTTGAGTCTTCTCATTTTTTGGAACATGTTTACAGAACTGATTATATAATTAAAGCCCTTTAATTTTCTTCACACTCTGCAAATATATGATTTCCTTACTCAATTAGAGTCTTCTATAGCCTCAAGTAAAGAGTCATGTTAATAGGAGAAAAGTAGCAATTAGGAGAGTCTTAATATTGCCATTGTGATGTAAATAATGCTAGTAATGTTAATAATAATAACTAAGGATGATTATTTTGCAGTTTTCTCCATGCCTATACTTTTAATGATGGTTGTTATTAACAGAATAAATGTCATCATACTATAAATCCCAAATGTATATATGTGATAATGAACAAACAGTTCACCCTATGATTTATTTTCTGTATATATTATATAAAACATTGTTATTGAAGTAATTATTAATCATTCCCTCAATAAAATGTTTTATGGTCCTATATATATTCTTTGCATGTTCATGTGGCATTGAGTTCATGTGGCATACAGTTTAATTTATTATCTTAATATTTTTACTTAGACACAAACACCAGTATGCAAAAATTTATATCAGCTTTACTCATAAATGTGCACACCTGTAAACAACCCAGATATCAATCAACTGCTGCATGGATAATCAAACTATGGTATAACCATAAAATGAAAAATTACTCAGCAATAAAAATGAATAAACTATTGATACATAAAATAGCATGGGTGAATGTAAAAAGAATTATGCTAATAATAGACTACATATTGGATGATTCTCTTTATTTAACATTCTGGAAAACATAAAACTATATGTACAAGAATCTCAATGGTGGCCAGATATGAGGGGCTGGAGGAGGAGAGGGACTACAAATGGACACAGGAAAGTTTTGGGTTGTTACAGTACTATATACATTTGTCAAAATTCATATAAGTGTACTCGTAAACACCAGTGAATTTACTGCATATAAATTACCTATATAAAAAAGCCTAAGCAACCATTACAGTGGAGCGACCAGAATGACCAGGCACTATGATGCACACTGACCACCAGGAGGCAGACGCTCAACGCAGGAGCCAGGGTCACGGCTGGTGAGCACAGTGGCAGTGGCAGGAGCCTCTCCCACCTCCATGGCAGTGCTAAGGCGCAGTGAGCCGAGTGGTAAGAAGCAGCGAGCAGCAGGCAGTAAGGAGTGAGGGGTCCCGGACTGTGAGAGGGATGTTGGACTGCTGGCTTAGGCCCAATCCCCAGGGAGCGGGCCTAAACCGGCAGTCAGGCATTCCCCGAGGGGTCCTGGACTGCGAGGAGAAAGAAAATTAATACCTGGGTGCATTAGAGGGAAACTACAAAGAAAAAAGGAGAACATCTTAAAAGTAGTTAGAAGAAACCTGCAAGTGGACATCCCCTGAGGGGTCCCGGATTTCCAGAGGGTGCAGGCCGGGCTGAGGCACCACCACCCCCTCCAGTGCATGAATTTCATGCACTGGGCCTCTAGTGTCTAATGGATTTACAAAATGTGGTCTTCCAGAAGTTAGGGCATGTGCCTGTTTTAGTTACTTTAAATATGCAACAAACCTACTGAAACTTCAGGAGTTCACTTAAAAATGATTTATATCTACACTAATAAAAGACAAAGATGCTAATTAACTGTACCTTTGCTACACCCAAGCCACGCCCACCAACCAATCAGAGCAATTATATGCAAATTAACACATTGTTTGCGGGTAGTTTTTATCGCACGCTAACAGGTGGCGCGGGCCATTTTTGCTAATTTTTTGTGCAAATGGCAACATTCAGTAAAATAACGATAACTTTAGTTTATGTATTTATATGTTACCCGCATTTTACCGCTAGTCTATAAAAAACATATTAATACGTGTCCCGCGCCGCTCTACTACCAGTCAACGTAAAACGTATAAATACGTTTCCCACATACAATGTGTTAACCCAACCAAGATGGCGGCCGGAAGCCAAGGAGCTGGAGCAAGCAGGAGGCATGGTTGCCCCGGCGGTGGAAGAAGCCAAGCTTCCTGCCAGCCCTGGCCAGCTGTGGCCTCCGCAAAAGGCAACAAAGTTTCAATTATAGAAGCAAAATAAATCCCAGATACCTGCTTCCAGCCAGCCTCCACTGGGAGCTTGGGTGACTGGGGGCTGTGGCCAGCCTGCAAACAGCCATCAGCCCCTCACCCAGGATGGCCACACCCTCATGGGGTGAGGGTCCCCACTAGGGGCCTTGGCCAGCCTGAAAACAGCCATCAGCCCCTCACCCAGACTGGCCAGGCACCTCAGCAGGACCTCCCACCATGAAGGGGGTGTGGCCAGCCTGAAAACGGCCCTTAGCCCCTCACCCAGGCTGGCCAGGCACCCCAGTGGGGACCCCACTCTGAAGGGGATTTGGCCAGCCTGCAAACAGCCATCAGCCCCTCACCCAGGCTGGCCACACCCCCATGGGGTGAAGGTCCCCGACTGGGGTCTTGACCAGCCTGAAAACGGCCCTCAGCCCCTCACCCAGGCTGCCCAGGCACCCCAGCGGGACCTCCACCCTGATCGGAGACACCCTTCAGGGCGAACCAGCCAGCCCCCACCCATGCACCAGGCCTCTATCCTATATAATAAAAGGGTAATATGCAAATTGACCCTAACAGCAGAACCACTGGGAATGACTGGTCACTATGACACACACTGACCACCAGGGGGCAGATGCTCAATGCAGAAGCTGCCCCCTGGTAGTCAGTGCACTCCCACAGGGTGAGCTCTGCTCAGCAACAAGCCAGGCTGCCAGCTGCCAGCACAGCAGTGGTGGCAGGAGACTCTCCCACCTCCTCAGCAGCGCTAAGGATGTCCGACTGCAGCTTAGGCCTGTTCCCCACTGGCAAGTGGACATCCCCCGAGGGCTCCTGGGCTGTCAGAGGGATGTCTGTCTGCCAGCTTAGGCCTAATTCCCTGGGGAGTGGTCCTAAGCCAGCAGGTGGACATCCCCCGAGGGGTCCCAGACTGCGACAGGGCACAGGCTGGGCTGACGGACCCCCTTGAGTGCACAAATTTTTGTGCGCCAGGCCTCTAGTATATATATAAAAGCCTAAGCAACCGTCACAACCAAAACAACCAGACAACTGAACAGGCTTCGTGGGGCAACCAGGCTGGCAGAGGGGTTAGTGAGGGATGACTAAACGACTGAACAGTGGGCTACGTTGGGTGACCAGGTTGGCAGTGGGGGCAGTGAGGGGTGACCAAGTGACCAAACAGCAGGCTGCGTGGGGCAACCAGGCTGGCAGAGGGGCAGTTAGGGGTGACCAGGCCAGCAGGGGGGGGGGCAATGAGGGACGACCAGGCTGGCAGGGGGGTGGTTAGGGGTGACCAGGTTGGCAGGGGTGGGGAGTTAGGGGCGACCAGGCCATCGGGAGGGTGGCAGTTAGGGATGATCAGGCAGGCAGGCAGGTGAGCAGCTAGGAGCCAGTGGTCCCGGATTGTGAGAGGGATGTCCGACTGCTGGTTTAAACCAGCAGTCAGACATCCCCCGAGGGGTCCCAGATTGGAGAGGGTGCAGGCTGGGCTGAGGGGACCCACCCCATCGTGCACGAATTTTGTGCAATGGGCCTCTAGTAATGACGATAATGCAGGTGGTGCTGTTGCTGATACTGATGATGATTAACATCTGTCAAGGCATACTGAGGGGGGAAAAGAGGAGCTTAGTAACAAGTAGGTAAATGTTTGTCTTTCCCTACCTAAAAATAGTAAAACATTTTCTTATAATTTCAGGGGCTATGATTTAGCTGAAATTTAGTAGGGATAGGCTTGAGTACACACCTTTACTTCACATAGTTTCATAGAATTTACTTTGGGATTCTGTAGGAGGACATATATGAGTCATTTCTTTTAGTTTTAAACTGTTGATGACTGCCTCTCCCACATTCCTACCCTGCCCATTTTTGTTTTTGTTTTCAGCAATGTCCACCTTCAACTCATTCAAAATAACTAGTGGGAAGTCAAAATGTCATAATCAGCTATTTTTAAAAGTAGATGAAGAAACTGATCAGCATATAATCACAGGCTTCACAAAATCAACCTAGATTTTTTTTTACATTCTGTTTTTAATATACTTTTAGATTTAAATGTTCTTCTGGGCATTGTACAGGTATTCTTCCTTCAAATAGTTTCTTAAATCAAATTGTGAGGAGCTGGTATATACATGCATTGGCAAAAGTAGGTTTATAGTTGTTTGTATGGAAAATATATAATAAAAGAATAAATACAAGTACAAGAATAAACTCTGTGTTTCTCATACACTCATAAACCTACTTTTTCCCACCTTGGTGTATATAAATATTGTAAATCTTCACCTGAGGACATTTTTCCCATTGTGTTTTAGAGAAAATGGAAGGGAGGGAAGGATAGGAGGGGGGAAGAGGGAAGGGAAGAAAGAGGGAGAGAGCTATGAGAGAGAAACATCAATTGGTTGCCTTCCACATGCACACCCAACTGGCTGGGGATGAACCCACAACCTAGATATGTGCCCTTGACTGGAATAGAACCCAAGACCCTTTGTTGTTTCCTATGCTCTAACCACTGAACCCACAGGCTAGGGCATGAGCTGGTATTTTTAAAAAATTAATGGGAATGTTTACAACATAAATCCTATATAATAGAGCCAATATGCTAATTAGACCGAACAGCAGATGACCTTCTGGACAAAGCCGGGACTGCAAGAGCTGAGGCAGCTGGAGCTGTGAGGACCATGGCAGCCGCAGCTGTGAGGGCCAAGCCCTTTGCACAAATTTTGTGCATCAGGCCTCTTGTATTATTCATAAAAATCGAATCCTTGTCCAAATAGTTTCAGAGCTAGGTATTTGTAGATATCATTATATTTATAGCATTTTATTTTTTCATTTAGAAGCACCACTGTTTTATTTATTAGGTTCTATTAGACTATATTTACATGCACTTTGGGCTTCTACCATTTAAATGCTATGATTCTATTTATGTCTAGGTGATAGCAAACTGATTACATTTAAATAATTTATAGAAAAGTTTTTATAAAAATTTTAAAAACATTTTTATTGATATTATTGTTTGTCCAACTAAAATAAATTTAAAGTGAAGAGAAAGGGGATGAAGTCTCAAAAAATAGAACAAGGGAGTAGATGGTTTTTGAAGGAAGTTACAGCATCAGGAGAAAGTGCTTGGATTTTGAGAAGGAGTTCGGACAGTTAAATCTAAGCTAAGGAAAATAATTATTCCCTACTTCTATAATTAAAACCATCTAGAATGGATACTATTAAGACATATTAAAAATGCAGAAAACAAGACAGAGAGGAGTCAAGAAATGTGTCAAAGTTCTCAAAATGTATAGATTTTTAACTAAAGAATGGTATCTTTTACATCTATTCATGTATAATCAGCCTTTAACTGTTTTTAATGAATTGAAAATAAAAAACATGAATACAGCAAGAAGATATATCTGCATCTGAATGTGTAAGTATTTACCTGCCGGCTTTCACAGACATGAACAGAACACCTGCTACATACAATAAGTTCCATTAGCCTGGATTTTATTCTCAATTAGGTTAGAATCAAAGCCTTTAATAGCAGAATGATCTTGAAAATAAGATTTCTGTGCCCACGAGAGACCCAGTGAATAAGAAGGTTCCAAAGATTGCCTGGGAATTTGAACCTTTTACTAATCTCTCTACCCCTTCCCCAGCATACAAAAACAAAATGCAGCCCAGCCAGCATGGCTCAGTGATTGAGTGTCAACCTATGAACCAGGAGGTCATGGTTCGAATCCCGGTTGAGGCTCATGCACGGGTGTGGGCTTGGCCCGCTACTAAGGTTGTGCAGGAGGCAGCCAATCAATGATTCTCATCATTTATGTTTCTACCTCTCTATCTCTCTCCCTTCCTCTCTGAAATCAATAAAAATATACTGGTTTTTTGAAGGCAAATTCTAGTGTTGATTATTATACAGGCACGTACACACACACACACACTAAAAATGATAAAGAAGCGTGTTCTAAGCAAATGCTTCAGGCCTTTTCTGCCTAAATTAACTGTCCAGTGGCATGATTTATTCAGTCACTTTCCTTTAGCCTTAAGTTCCTTTTATACAGCCACAACAGACTAAATCTTTAAGCCTTGCTTTTATGACCTACACATCTGCCTATTTGATCTATGACCAGTCTAGACCACCTACTTTTTCATAAAAGTCATCAAAAACTTTAGGAAATTGACTTAAGACCGATAAAAATCAGTGATCTGGGGATAAATAACATCATTCCTTTATATAAAATACCAAAGTTGTAAGGCTTCAGCCTTGCTCCCTTCTGTTATTAAAGGGAAGATGCTGATGTATACCAGCTGAACACTTTTAAGGCTCTTTCTTTTAATCTTATGCTCTGAGAATGATCTGCAAATTCCAATACCAAGTTTATGTTGGGTTTGCAAATGCCAAAATATTTCTTAGAGATGCAATCATTCTGGCGCTGAAGTTCTCTGCAGATAATATTTAGAAGAAACTTAAATGAGATATTTATCTAAACATGTTAAAAATTACCTTTCTGGAATTTTTTTCCAATCAGAGACAGAATTCTGCATTGAGGGCTTTTTCCCTTTTTTTAATGATGTGAGAATTAAAAAGAACAGAAAAAGATCAACATAAATTGATAGGATATGAACTCTCATTCTAAAACAGATGTCTGTGCAGATAACCAAGCATGAGAGGATAAACACTATATACTAGAGGCCTGGTGCACAAAAATTTGTGCACTCAGGGCGGGGGGGGGGCCCTCAACCCGGCCTGTGCCCTCTAGCAGTCTGGGACCCCTCAGGGGATGACCACCTGCTGGCTTAGGCCCACTCCCCGGGGGATTGGGCCTAAGATGGCAATCAGACATCCCTCTGGCAGCCCAGCAGCCCTCGGGGGATGTCCACTTGCCAGCGGGGAGCAGACCTAAGCTGCAGTCAGGACACCTTTAGCGCTGCTGAGGAGGCAGGAGAGGCTCCCACCACTACCGCTATACTGGCAGCCATCAGCCTGGCTTGTGGCTGAGCAGAGCTCCTCCATGTGGGAGCGCACTGACCACCGGAGGGCAGCTCCTGCATTGAGTGTCTTCCCCCTGGTGGTCAGTGTGTGTCATAGTGACCAGTCATTCCCAGTCTTTCTGCTGTTAGGGTCAGTTCTCATATTACCCTTTTACTATATAGGATAGAGGCTTGATGCATGGGTGGGGGCCAGCTGGTTTGCCCTGAAGGGTGTCCCGGATCAGGGTGGGGGTCCCGCTTGGGTACCTGGCCAGCCTGGATGAGGGGATGATGGCTGTCTGCAGCTGGTCACACCCCCTTCAGGATGGGGGTCCCCACTGGAGTGCCTGGCCAGTCTGGGTGAGGGACTGAGGGCCGTTTTCAGGCTGGCGGGTGACTGAAGCTCCCAGCCTCTCCTTTTATTCTTTTTTTTCTTTTTTTTATTCTGGGATTTATTTACCTTCTATGGCTGTCACTGGAGCTGAGAGCCGGCTTTAGCTCTGAGGCTCGGCTCCAGCTCTGAGACCTTGGCTGCTGAAAGCAGGGATCTGGGTTTGTTTGGGTTCTATAATTGTAACACTGTTGCGGTCCTGCTCGCTTCAGCTCTGATGGCTGAAAGCAGGTTTCTAGGGATTGTTTAACTTCTATAATTGCAACATAGTTGCTTAGAATGCAAGCTCAGAGGCCGGCAGCGGCAGGTGGGGAATCTTGGCTTCCTCTATCACTGGAGCAAGCAAGCCTCCTGTTCGCTTCAGCTGCCTGGCTCCCGGCTGCCATCTTGGTTGTCAGTTAATCTGCATATCTTGCTGATTAGCCAATGGGAAGGGTAGCGAAGTTATGGTTAATTACCATGTTTCTCTATTATTAGATAGGAGATATATATATATATATATATATATATATATCCCTAATATGCAAATAGACTGAACAGCAGAACTGAACAACTGAACAACTGGTCGCTATGACGTGTGCTGACTACCAGGGGCACACGGGGAATATAGCTGGCATCGGCAGCAGGCAGCAGAGCACAGACATGGTGGGCATTGGCCACAGCAGGATGGTGAAGCAGGTGAGCAGGGGCGCCAGACCAAGGCAGAGGCCAGTGGCTGTCATTGGGGCGAGCCTCTGTTGGTTACTGAAAATTCTCTGCTCCTGTGTCCCGCGGTCCCACCGGGCACTCGCACATGCTGCTGGCACCTGCTGCTAGGGCCGGAGCTGTTGCTTGCACCCGCTGCCGGTGTCCAGCACCGGCCCCAATCGCTTGGCACTGTCAGTGGGGCACTTTCTGACCCCAGTCACCCCTCAGGGTTTCTCCACCTTCCCCTGCTCCTGAGCGGCAATCTGGGCCAGCAGCCACCTCTCGCACCAGCTGCTGTCCATGGCCCTGCTTTCACCCACTGCTGGAGCTGCCTCTCACACCCACTGTCAGCGCCAGCCCCACTCATCCCCGCAGCTGGCCCTGGAGCCACCACTCACACCTGCTGCCAGCGCCGGGTGCTAATCCTGATCGCTCGGCACCGTCAGCGGGTGTGAGTGGGGCCAGTGCCATCAGGAGCGGGGCTGTGGCAGATAGGGGAATGGGGGCCATGGTGGGAGGGGCCAGGCGGTAGCCGCAGAGGATGGGCCGAGACCCGTCCCTGTGCCCACCGCAGCCTCGCGGCCCACAGTTCCTTTCAATGTGCACGAATTTGTGCGCTGGACCCCTAGTAACAAATAAAATCACATTTCAATAGCTTAAAAATAACAGACATTGATTTTTCATACACACTAAATGTCCAATGAAGGTTTGTAAGCTGTCACTGCTTTCACAGTCACTCAGTGGCCCAAAGTGACTGGGATCCCAACTTCACTGATGACTAGGATAGGAAGTTGGGAATGTCAATTTGGCAATGGCTCTTAAAAACTCCCAGTAACATGTGACACACACCTCTACTGCTCACATTTCATGGGTCAAAGAACATCACACAGCTATATCTAACTTCAAGGGGATCAGTGAAGGGCAATGCTGCCCTATGATTGAAGAAAGTGAGGAGGAAGTGTGTGCTGAACCATAAGACCACCACAGGCTCAGGACTGGACTTTTGAAGAGTTTGGATAATGGCATCACATAATTACAGGCTCTGATCATGGCACACAGACCCGGTAAGTGAGACAGAAGCCTAAGGAAGTGCTGTAAAGAAGAGAAACACATGCAGCTACCTAGGTCATCTGTGAGAGGGATGCTAGGCAGAAGGTGATTAGACATGCAAAGCCAACAGGTTGAGTATGGGGGAGGACAGAAGGAGAAAGCTTCAGACAACTGAATGAAAGGTGGCACCTGGAGCATTCTCTCCATTATTTCAAGGCCAACTACAGAAGAATGTTATGGTGTCTTAAATTTTAAGAAGAAGTGTACAATCAGAGCAATTGGACACAGGTAGACAATGCCTAGTATATTTTAACTAAATATCACATCCTTCAGTGCTGTGTAAGATCAACACTGTATCATGGATTTATTGTTATCAAGTAATTAATAGTAAAACTAGTCACATTAACATTTTTAATAATACTTTAATAGAAATAGTACAGTAGCTACTTCAAAATGAGGATTAGCTTTCTAAACGTATTTTACTTAACAAAGTGATACAGTTTGATCAGTGCAACTAAAGCTCTGAGACTGGCATTCCATCTGTGAGAATGGTTCTGTTTTCCCGCTTAGGAAAAAGTAAAGGTTGAATGACTGCGGCAATGAAAGACCTATTACTTGTGGTTTTTAACATTTTGTAGATTAATTTACAAAAACTATGCTTCAGTCATGATGCAGCAAGATGGATATGTCTAACATTGCCCTTAAAAAATAATATCAAAGAAACAAAAAAAAATGTCATCGATAAAGGCATGATCTAGAGCCATGGTCGGTAAACTGAGGCTCGCGAGCCACATGCAGCTCTTTGGCCCCTTGAGTGTGGCTCTTCCTAAGCCTTAGGGGTACCCTAATTAAGTTAATAACCATGTACCTACCTATATATAGTTTAAGTTTAAAAAATTTGGCTCTCAAAAGAAATTTCAGTCGTTGTACTGTTGATATTTGGCTCTGTTGACTAATAAGTTTGCTGACCACTGATCTAGAGCTTCACTAAAGTCTTAAAAAATGTAAAAATAAAAAATAATGTCTACCTTCATTCTCACTTGTGCCTCAAATTCTTTAATTAGACAAATAAAGCACAATATACCTGTCTTCTTTGCTAGATTGAGGATTCATTAGAATAGAGATTGGCTTTTTTCTTTGTGTTTCTTAGTCCTACCTGTGTGTGCACATGTGCACTTAGGCATTGTTAAAGGGATATCTATTAAGACTTCTGTGGCATGCCTTGCAAATAACATCTAGGTAGCAGTAACATCATGTCACATCTGAGCAGAAACTTAAAAAAGCTAGTATGGGCTTTTCCATATCTCCTTTCCCACTGCTACAATAAGTGGTAATGTTGCAGACAGAGACTCTCCAAGTCTGGGCTCCCAACTGAAAATAAGGTGGAGCAGGGCCTCAGGTGACTCATGATGAGCATGAATGAGAAGCCTTCTGTGCTCTTGTAAGCAACTGAAGAATTCGTATTATTTGTTACCTCAGCACAACCTCACCTCATCCTGACAGACATATGGTATATTCAAAGCAACAACAACAAAAGACTTCAAAAAACAACAAAATGCTGTTAAGAAACCCAATAGTTAGTTTAAGATCCACAAACAAAAGTTAATGCCTTTTTACTTAGAGATAATTTCTTAGACATAAGTTTAGATTCTGAATGTAAAACCTGAAGCTCAGAAAGTTCAGTCATTTGGTCAATTTCACAAAGGGACCTCAAAATCCATGCTCCCTCCACTATCTACTATTCACACAGGGTTCTTCTCATTTTGCTTAAAGGAATACTGAGTTTGCGGAAGTTAACTGGTTACTAAGAAGGAGAGCTCACAGGACTCATGTGTGGTGTTAATTCCACTACTACACTTAAAATGAAGCCTACAATAAGTAAAACTGGCATCAGTTTTAGTTTGATGTAGTCCCATTTGTTTCTCTCTGGGCAAGGGAAACAAAAGAAAGCCAAAAAAGGCAAAAACAAATAGGACTGCATCAAACTAAAAGGTTGTTGCATAGCAAAGGAAACCATCAACAAAGTGAAAAGACAACCCACTGACTGGGAAAACATACTTACCAATGATACATTTGATAAGGGACTAATATCAAACATTTATAAAGAACTTACACAACTAAAATCAAAAACAAAAAAAGACAAAAAACAATTCAGTTAAAATATGAGTAAAGGAGCTGTATAGACACTTCTCCAAAGAGGATCTAGCCCACAACCCAGGCATGTGCCCTGGTCAGAAATCGAACCAGAAACTTCTCTGTGCATGGAATGACTCTCAACCACCTGAACCACACCAGCCAGGGCCAGGTTTCCTAATTAAACTATATTGGGGAGCAGGGGCGGGGAATGATACCTTCACTGTTGGAAAGAGCATTTGAAAATTATAATCTAGAAAACTGGACAGGTCTCCTAAGGATTCCAGAGTACCAAACAGTTAAATGTGAAAGTCAAGAGCCTGTTATACTTGAGGTTCACATTCTGTCATCAGGCTCTACACAACAGGGCTCAGAGAAAATGCGACATACCCTCATGGTTTTCCTGACCCCTAGAGAGGTCAAAGGCAGTGGGGAATCTGACCAGCCTTTCTTGTCTGTCTTTCCCAATGTCCCAAGCTGCAGATGGTTCATCTGAGCCCATAATCAAGGAACTTTGTTATAGCTCTGCATAGGAGAAAAATGTCCTCCACTAAAGGAAAAATGGTCATTCTCAAAAGGATATTCCATATTCATATTCTAATAGCAGTCTTCCCCAGCTGCTATATACGATACCATCCACTCATGTAGTTACTTGACATTTATAAAAGGCATCTATGCTGTCTCATGTTCTTTCCTCTGGGAAGCATTTACAAAATTGCAAGAAAGTCTTCCCCCTGTCGTGTCTAACAGAATGCTTGAAAATGCAGGTAGAAATAAACTATTGTATTATCTACTCACTTTCTTGGTGGGCAAACTCTTCAGTCCCAGTTTATCTCAACTCCTCTTAGTATTAGCACTCCCTTCAGTTGGACCAGACTGATACTCAGCTCCTTGCTGCCATTCTCCAGTCTTCCATTTACTGGGGGCTTTCTTCTCTGAAGTCAATACTTCAAGTCCTGCTCTCCAAGGTTTACTCACTTTGCAGACAGAAGATACATGGATTATTTAATTCCTATTTCTATGCCTGCAAAAATACACTACCACCTTCTACTTGCTCCACAGCGGGAATATATCTGATTTATCTTCTGCTTTTATATTAACCAGGAAGGTTTTAAGCCAAGCCATTCATTCTGGAAAATGCTTATCTTTTTATTGGAGAATTCTTTTTTGTTAGAATTCTTTTCTAAAACTGTTACACTTTGAAAACTGGCTCAATTGCTGACCAGGTTGAGTAATAATATAAAGTGGTTATCATGGTGGCTAGTGGCTTAATGAAAAAGCAACAGTAAGTTGCATTTTTGGATCTGCAAATCAGGTCAGAAAGAAAATAACCTTTCCTTTCTGTATGCTTTAGTCATTTCAGTTTGGGCTCTAAAACCTTTGCATTATTCTAAAAGATTCACTTGTCAAGTATGGAAAAATCTATTCACATCTTTCTATATGACTCCTTTATGGACTCATAGAATCCTAATAAAGCAAGAGGGCTCTATAATTTATTATTTCTACTTTCTTTGCTTCCAACAAATTATATATTGAAATCTAGATTAACTTCCCTCTTAGGGAAGTTTCAGGTAGCTAGCTCAATTTGCTTGGTGCTAATGAATCAAGGGTTATTAGTTCAAACCCCTTGTGAGTCAAGTTTGCTTGCCCCAAGAGTTCCAGACAGCCTGCCTTGAGGAAGAATGTAAATGAACCACAACTAGTAGACAAACAACCAAAAGTATATGCTTTTATGATGGAAGGTTAATAACTTCATTTATATGTATCGAGAAATTCATTAAAAAATATTGAAATTGTTCTGTGAATAGTCTCAACCCTTCTGAAAGCCTGCACATAGTTCAATGCTCTTAAAGCAGATCATTTTATTATCTGTCACCACAGAAAGGAAAGTCATCACAGGTCTCGGCATCTGGCTGCCTGCCTTCCAACAGGTGAGTTTGATTTCCACATATTGCTTAGCTCCCTCTCCTTTTGGAGATGGAGAACAAGTGATAGGCATTTTCTTAATAATCACTTTAATGTTCTTTTGAAGAAAATCCTTACCCAAGGAAATATTTTTATTTATTTGAGAGCAAGAGGAAGAGAAAAGGAGAGAGAAACATCCATCAGTTGCCTCCTGCATGCACCCCAACCAGGGAACAAACCCACAACCTGGGTATGTGCCCTGACTGGGAATCAAAACCGTGACCTTTCCGAGTACAGGACGATGCTTCAACCAACCGAGCCACACAGAGAAGCAATAAAGTCACCTCTTTGTCTCTCCATCGCATAATCCTAATAGGCAATTTTTAGAATTCAAACTATACATGGTTTTATTTTTATCCTAATTTTGTAGAAAGTCATTAAGTAGAAATTATAATCGTTCTCCCTCATCTTGATCCACAATGACCCCATGAAGGGCCATGAAACCAACTCTGGAGAAGATGATGCTTTAAAATATGCGCATTGAATTGCTGAACTAATTTTCTTACAAATGATGATAATCCAAGGCATTTAATCATTTATGTTCTACCGTATGCTTCTTTGAGAATCCTATATAATAAAAAACATGCAAATTAACCATCTCTCTGCTACGCTCAAGCGATGCCCACAAGCCACACCCACAAACCAATCAGGAGCAAGTATGCAAATTAACCCAATTAAGATGGCAGCAGCCACAGAGCTGGAGAGAGCAGGCAGCTTGGGTTGCCCTGGTGATGGAGATGAAGGAAGCCAAGCTTCCCGCCTGCCCTGGCAAGTCCTCGGCTCCACTCAAGGCTACAAAGTTTCAATTATAGAAGATAAATAAATCCCAGAGAAAAAAAAGGGAGAGGCTGGGGGCTTGGGTCACCGGTGGGCGTGGCCAGCCTGAAAACGGCCATTAGCCCCTCACCCAGGCTGGCCAGGCACCCCAGTAAGGACCCACACCCCCATGGGGTGAGGATCCACACTGGGGGGGCTTGACCAGCCTGAAAACAGCTATCAGCCCCTCACCCAGGCTGGCCAGGCACCCCAGTGGGGACCTACACCCTGAAGGGGGTGTGGCCAGCCTAAAAACAGCCCTCAGCCCCTCAGCCAGGCTGGCCACATCCCCATGGTGTGAGGGTCCCCACTGGGGGGCTTGACCAGCCTACAAACAGCCATCAGCCCCTCACCCAGGCTGGCCAGGCACCCCAGCAAGACCCCCACCCTGATCTGGGACACCTTTCAGGACAAACCAGCCGGCCACCACCCGTGCACCAGGCCTCTATTCTATATAATAAAAGGATAATATGCAAATTGACCCAAACAGCAGAACCACTGGGAATGACTGGTCACTATGACACACACAGACCACCAATGGGCAGATGCTCAATGCAGGAGCTGCCCCCTGGTGCTCAGTGCACTCCCACAGGGTGAGCTCTGCTCAGCCACAATCCAGGCTGCCAGCTGCCAGCACAGCAGTGGTGGCAGGAGCCTCTCCCACCTCCTCAGCAGCGCTAAGGATGTCCGACTGCAGCTTAGGCCTGCTCTCCACTGGCAAGAGGACATCCCCCAAGGGCTGTCAGAGGGATGTCTGTCTACCAGCTTAGGCCCAATCCCCCGGGGAGTGGGCCTAAGCCAGCAGGTGGACATCCCACAAGGGGTCCCAGACTGTGAGAGGGCACAGGCCAGGCTGAAGGACCTCCTGCTGAGTGCACAAAAATTTGTGCACCGTGCCTCAGTTAAGAATAATGTCCTCAATAATCTCAACATTTCTTAATAGAACTAAAACCATTGCATAATGCAATTGTAATTTTCTTGCTACAAACACATAATCAGTCAAGAGGGTCTGTGGGAGGAACTAGGGCTTATGGGGGACAAGTTCTCCCCCCTATAATCCTCTATATCAGTGGTTCTCAACCTTCCTAATGCCGTGACCCTTTAATACAGTTCTTCATGTTGTGGTGACCCCCAATTTCATTGTTACAAATTGAACATAATTAAAGCATAGTAATTAATCACAAAAACAATATGTAATTATATATTTGTTTTCTGATGGTCTTAGACGACCCCTGTGAAAGGGTCGTTCAACCCCCAATGGGGTCGCGACCCACAGGTTGAGAACCGCTGCTCTATATCATGAGAATCCTATGGGAAGAACTGTTTAAAATAAAGCTCTATGGTAGTAACTGCCCCTCCACTTAACTTCCTTTTTGTCTTCTATAAATTGCTCTCCATTTTGGCACACAGGGCGGTAAGTGTGTGTGACTTGCCATGTATGCATGCACTGCATGCACTCCTTGCAATCCTTTCTTTTCCCTGAATAAACCTTTTATGGTGATGAAATACTTAGTTAATACTATTTCTCAGTTAACTGTCTTAGGTGAGCATTACATTATTTACAGAATAATCAACACGAACAGAAAAAAGAAACAACCCTTACAATCTGTTAGCTACATAAATAAATTTGGACCAGTGAAATTACAACAATATTAAAACCTAAACAGCCTGAAAATAAAATGTCAGAAGGAAACATTTTACATCAGACAACATAACAAAAAATAATGGTTCACATGAGTGCAAGAAAGTGCAGCGCATATCTTACTTCAAGCAATAAGTAATCACTGTTTTAGATGGAGAAGGGCAAATTGGCCAATACCTCTGAAAGTGAACTTTTGGCAGGAAAATAGAAGAGGTTAAAAACAATGGCAGAAACATCAGTCACAGAAGAGCAAACCCTAAAGCCTGAATCTTTGTGGTTCTTTCTTTATGTCCAGAGCTAGAGAGCATCCACTGCACAGTAGGGGTGAGAGATTCTCCTGTAGCTACTCTGAAAGTCAGATTTGCTAAATTTGCTTTGGTTCCCAGGAAGAAATGGATCTTATATACCTCAGCTCAAAAGATAATGTGGGCTCCACTGAAATGCATTTCACAGTTTTCAGCCAGCTAGTGGAGTCACACATTTCATTGTTATCAGATGATCTAATTCTTGGTTTGAATATGGATGGAAATTCTGCCAGGACCATCATTTTTATTTTGTTGAGAGTTCCATGATAAACTTGCAGATGTTTTAAAGATCAAGAATCCTAAGGCTGTTCCCCCACTATGGACATCAGTGATTCCTTAAAATCTTTTCTGGTGATATCTAACTAAAATCAAGTCCTCTGTCAGGTTAGAAAGTTTTAAATAAATAAAATTAAACCTATTAATCTTCCTTTTTGCAGATAAATTATGGGCCAAGGTGTCCACTGGGTCGATAGGAGCAGTTATGGAGAGATATTATCCTTGTGTGTGTTTTTTTCTTTCCTTTTCTTCTTCTTTTTGTTTTTATTTTTAAGTGGATCCTTCCGAGTCTTCTTTGCAGAAGCATATCTTATGTTCTCAACACTTTCATGAATTTGGATTGCTTATGTCATTTATATATATTTTAAAAACATATTTTATTAAAATTCATAGACAGGTAAAGGATGCCACTTCTATAAAATTCTTATTTACTCTCAAGGCTGAATTAAGCGTTATCTTTGTTTAAAAAAATAAAAGTTTCACTGACAACTAATGACCACATCAGAATTTTTTGGATTCTCATAATAATTTGGTAATTCCTTTTAAACCATGAGAATTTGGTAATTCCTTTAAACCAAAAATTATAATTGCATCATAATTATTTATAGTCTATGAGATATTTGAGGGCAAAGATATATTTATTTAATCATCAGTGTAAACCTGGCTTCCACAATGCATAGCACATATGCCTTCAATAAATGCATGTTAACATGGATTGAATCAATGAATGGAAATTTTATCTCAATATTGCTGAGGTAACTCACCAATCATTTATGACTCCTGAATGTCAAACTTCTAACACTAACCACGTCATAGAAACAAGATGCATTTGCTTTGCTCCCTGGCCTTTTATTCTGAACTACACGCCTTGGCCCTGTTTGTTATCTTAAAGATTCACATCAGAACAAGGAGTATAGATATCCAACACCTTATTTCTCATGATGTGCATATATGTGTACGTGTGTGTGAATATATGCACATATATACATACATAAGCATGCATGCATATATGTAAATATGCAAACACACATACATACTAGCATATTTGATATAAAAGACCTGTACAAACCAATACTGACATTGCAATTACAGCATATTACTCTGAACTATGCCACCTGTGACTTTTAAGAGAGAAGTTCTACATTAAGCCTGTTTATTTAAATAATAGGTCTTTTCTTCATTAGTTATGTAGTCCTTAATAAGTTTCTTAATCTTTCTGTGCTTAGTTTGTGAAGTTCAATGACATACACTATGTAAGGTGCTTAGAACAGCAGTGCCTAATGCATAGTAAACATTACAATATTATTATCATCTTCATTATTATTATTTAAGGAAAGAAAATATTGTATCATAAAAATTTTGCAAATGTATCTCTAAAATATAGTACTCATAGAAATAATATTCACTACTTTAATCAAATTTTATATTGACATTTTAAAATCTACAGAAAAATTGAAACACTTATGCAATGAACTTCCAAATAATCTTCCCCTTTATTTACACACACCATACACACGTACATACCCCAGTATCCACACAGATAAATATATTTGTGGGGGAAGACGGTGAAACATTGAGAAGAGTTTTAGACATGTGACACTCAACCTCAAATACTTTTGCATACAATTTCTAAGAAGGAGTTATCCTAAAAATCACAATAGAATACATCCACTCAAAAATTTAACTTTGCTACAGTCCTATTTTCTGTATAAAGGACATATTCATATCCATATTTCCTCACTGTCCCAAATTACTTTTATATCTGCTTCCCATTGTCTCCAATCAACATATTTTATTTACTTGTTATTTCTTTTTTAATCTAGTGACATTTGCTAGCCTGTGTTCTGTTATTGTCATCATCATTTAGGTCTTTTTTGACACTAACTTTTTTGAGGCATCTGTAGAAGTTCATTGATCAAATTTCCTTCACTTTTACTTGTCTAAACAGATTCAAGTGAAATATATTTTAATCGCTTCTCGGCCTTTTGGCTAAGATCAAGTGTAGTATCTGTTCTTATCAGTTTAATATATTTTTAGCAAGAATACTACATAGGTGATAGTTTGTCCTTAGTGCATCACATTGGGAGGAACATCATGACAATTTGTGCCATTACCAGTCATGTTAAATTCAGACATTTGGTTAAGGTGCTGTCTGCCAGTTCATCCATTATGAAGGCGAGATGGTAGCTTTTCTTCCACTTTTAATAATCCTATCTAATAAAAGACAAAAAGAGTAATTGACCATACCTTTGCTACGCTTCCCATTGGCTAATCAGGGTGATATGCAAATTAATCGCCAACCAAGATGGCGACCAGCAGACACGCAGCTGAAGCGAGCAGGAGGCTTGCTTGCTCCAGTGATGGAGGAAGCCAAGGTTCTCCACCTGCCGCAGCCTGGCTCTGAGCTCTGGAAATGACAATGTTTCAATTATAGAAGGTAAATAAATCCCAGTATAAAAAAAATAAAATAAAATAAAAGAGAGGCTGGGAGCTTTAGTCGCTGGCCAGCCTAAAAACGGCCCTCAGCCCCTCACCCAGACTGGCCAGGAGCCTCAGTGGGGAACCCCACCCTAAAGGGGGTGTGGCCAGCCTGAAAACAGCCCTCAGCTCCTCATCCAGGCTGGCCGGGCACCCCAGTGGGGACCCCCACCCTGAAGGGGGTGTGACCAGCTGCAAACAGCCATCAGCCCCTCACCCAGGCTGGCCAGGCACCTCAGCAAGACCTCCACCCTGATCCGGGACACCTTTCAGGGCAAACCAGCTGGCCCCCACCCATGCACCAGGCCTCTATCCTATATAGCAAAAGGGTAATATGCAAACTGACCCTAACAGCAGAAAGACTGGAAATGACTGGTCACTATGATACACACTGACCACCAGGGGGCAGACGCTCAATGCAGGAGCTACCCTCTGGTGGTCAGTGTGCTCCCACATGGGGGAGCTCTGCTCAGCCACAAGCCAGGCTGATGGCTGCCAGTACAGCAGTGGTGGTGGGAGCCTCTCCTGCCTCCTCAGCAGTGCTAAGAATGCCTGACTGAGGCTTAGGTCTGCTCCCCGCTGGCAAGTGGACATCCCCTGAGGGCTGCCAGGCTGCCAGAGGGATGTCTGATTGCCATCTTAGGCCCAATCCCTCAGGGAGCCGGCCTAAGCCAGCAGGTGGTCATCCCCCGAAGGGTCCCAGACTGCAAGAGGGTACAGGCCGGGCTGAGGGACACCCCTCCTCCCCCCGCGAGTGCACAAATTGTTGTGCACCAGGCCTTTAGTAAAGTAACATTTGAGTTGACACTTTTATATTATCTTAAGCAGATAATCATTGCCAAATCAATTACTACAATGGATGTTGTGAAAAGATGGCTTCTTCTAATTTTACCTTTACTTCTACATGTATGATTTGATCATTTTCTATGGAAAGCTTTTCCTTTTCTCATTTATTTAGTGTTTATTTTTTAATATCCTTCCTCCTACAGTGAGATACCAGGTTCTCATAAACATATTTATATACTTTCTTAATAAGAAATATTTTTAGATTACTATACTAATAGCATAATCAAACTAAATCATATAAGTAAAGTAAAAATCTCTTCATAGTATGATTTGTTTTAAGATTGTGTCCATTAGGGTATACATATAACTTTACAAAATCCTTTTTCCTTTGTATTATTAATTTGATTACACTTAGTATCATTTATCTATATTTGTATACAAATTTAGGGGGTTTGTCTTTTTTTTTTTTACCCACCTTAATGTATAAATATTTTTGAATAGTTAAAATGTTAACCTTGTTCAAAACTCAAAACTATATAAAAAGACAAAGAAATCTCATGCTTTCTTTAATGTTTTCATTTCTTACCAAACTTTCAGTCTTGTCTCATTATTTTTTATTATATGCATAAAATTATATATCCTGATCCTTAAATAATATCTTGGCTAATGTAAAATGGCTTGTCTCCCACTTTCTTTAGTTTAATAAGTTATTTTTAAATGCTCAAATGTTGCCTTACTTTGTAGCTTGCTGCTGAAAAGTCCTATACCAATCAATTTTTTTTTTCTTTGTAAATGACATGATAGTTTTCTTGGAAACTCTGAAAATTTTATCTTAAAATCTAATAGTTTTAGTGATATATGTCTTGAAGTCCACTGTCCAGCATTAATTTTTCCTGGTTACATTAGATGCTCTCAAAATATAGTTTTGGACAACTGTATTCTAGAGAATTTTCTTTTATTGTAATCATAATAGTTTGTTTTTTATTTTAGGGGTTCCACTTACACATATGTTGGAACTCCATGGTCTAAATTCTATACTTATTTTTATTTTTCCTTTATATTTCATTTAACTTCTATTCTAAGGCTGATTTTCATCTTTTATTTTCATTACTGAAATTGAACAGCTCTCTTTTCACACACCTCATTTTTTTTTTTTTTTTTTTTTGCCAAATTCTATCATAAGATTTTGAATTTCTGGTTTAAAATTTGATTTTAATTTTTCTTTTATGGTTTTAATGTCTTATTTTCCTGACTAGAGTTATATTAGTAGGTAGACCACTATTAAGTGTTTTGGGCCACTTACTAGACTTCAAGAGAGAGGCTGAAGGTGTCCTCTTCTGCTGAAGTATAACAGGTAGGCTCTTTAATCAATGCTGTAATTTTGGGGGGAGTGAGGAGTAGCTGGGTAGGTATTATTGCTATTCCTTTAATCATAAGACCTTTCTTATACCTTACAAGCTAAATTACATATATATGTAAACACATATATAGACTAAGTGAATGAATACTGTTTCCATTGGTTCTCATAAACAATTCAATGATTGAGGAAGATGAAATTCATAGGGCTAGATAATTTGCCTAGATATGAATCCCATAACTAAAGTGTGGTTGAGCTAGGACTCAAATTTGAGTTCTCTAATGAAAAATCCTCTCTGCTTTCAATTACATGAAATGAGTTTTCCTCCAATTCCTAATTATAAATGAGTAAAACCCTTGCTAAGCATAGGATCCTACTCTATTAATTTATTAGCTTGATGAAGTGAAAAACCAGGGATCACGATTTCTAATTCTGAAAAAGGCACTAAACTTATATCTTCAATTTTCTGCACATTTAAAAATATTGATTTGTTCAGACCACCATCATTCTTGAGATCCAATTCAGCTGCATAAATTTGCAATGCTAATTTAAGTTTTAAAAAATCTGGTGGTTACAGATTCTATAATAGGTCAAAAGTTAGAAGAGTCATACTATGAGGTAATAATCCTAGAGCAAAGGTCCTATAAGAACATAGATTGCACTTAGTAATTTTTCTCAATGAGTATAAAACTTCTGATTCCATATCATTTTAAACAGACTAACAACTATATAGATAATTACAGTTTATTCACTACATTTAAATTGACTATCAAAAGTGTGGATGTTGTCTTATTTTAAAAGCCAAGAATTATAACAATATCCCCCACTTAAAAGGTATTTTGTAGTTTAGGAAGTACATTCATATGTATTATTTTTCTTCATGACAATCCTGGTGAGTGGATATTATTATCACCCATCACTTTTCATATGTTGAAACAAACTGAGAGGGGTTGCAAATCACTCAATGCCATTCAGCTTGTGGCCACGCTGGGTCCCATTTTGAGGCTTGAAATCCTTCCAAATTTGTAGCCTACTATGTAAGAGAGAAATACTTTCGATGACCAAACTCTGATAGAATACAGTTTGAGAGTAGTTCCACTTCTAAGAAAAGAGAGGAAAGTAACTGTTTATTGCTCTGTAATTCCAGTTTTCAAACTCCCCTCACCCTTGAGAGAGTCATAGGACTATCAAAAGACAAAATAACAAAGGAACCTCTAGAACATAGAAGTTGAATATATCTAATCTGAAACTAATTTAATAAGCAAAATATTACTCATTTTGGCAATAGAAAAATGTAGAGAAATTTTAGATATGTAAGTCAAGATCACTCATTTAATCTTTCCTGGAAACCAATAGTCAGTGGTAAAGGCCCATAGTTAATTTTAGTGTAGAAACTTTGGCATCCTTCACAGATTACAGATATAGATATTTTCTTAAAGCAAAAGAAATTTTTTTTCTTACTCTGTGCAAGAAATGTAGTCAATATTTTAGGGTATAAAAACATGAATAAGATACCATCTGACTCCCCATAGGGATTTGAAAACTATCAGGGGGGAGGGCATGCATACCACAAATAATGCAATATCTTCTCTATATGTGGGACTGTACCCAGAAAAAAGTTTTCATTAGGTTTCTCATGAGAACAAGTCAAATAAAGATGAAGTGGGATTGTGAGGTCCCTGGAAAAGTAGACTTCTTCCTGTACAACTGAAAGCAGATTGTCCTCAGGAAGAAGAGGTGAGACCCTTACACATGAGGGTATACCATGAATTAGATGATGCCATTTAACTGACCAAGGAGGGAAAGGGCAAGGAGTTCAACCATGAAGCTTACTGCTGCCAACTGAGTGGGAGAAAACTAAAGAGTAGATCTTGAGGGGTTGGGAGAAGGACATCTAGAAATACAATCTAAGAAGTCCCAGTCAGAGAAACAAAAAAGATCATGTAGTATACTATGGACCTCAAACCCAGTAACTCAGGTAGAAAAAAGAGATTGAAAGCATTCGCTATCTTCAGAGATTGGGGCTTCTATATATATAAAAGGCTAATATGCTAAGTGTCTGACCATCCAGGTAATGATGTCACATAGCAACGCCGAGCTTCCTCTCCCTAGCGCAGGGGTGGGCAACTCGAGGGCCACAATGGGTTCTTAAACTGGACCGGAGGGCTGGAACAAAAGCATGGATGGAGTGTTTGTGTGAACTAATATAAATTCAAAGTAAACATCATTACATAAAAGGGTACGGTCTTTTTTTTTTTTTTAGTTTTATTCATTTCAAACGGTAGTTTGCCCACGGCTGCCCTAGTGACTAGCCTCCTTGCAGTTTCTTCAGCCCAAGAACACAACTTGCTTTATAGTCAGATGCAAACATTTTACACTTTAACCAAATGTCTGTGAAGCATTTTCACGTGCCTCAACTCATCTCATTTGATCCTCACAGAAGTCCTGGAGTAGGTAGATAGGAAACTTGGTGGAATCCGATTTTCTTTTCATTAGCCAGAAAATGAAGATTTAGAAAGTTTAGAAACTTGACCCGACTGAAAAGAAGAAATGGTGGACCTTGAAAATGACTTCTTAAGTGTTCTCACTGTGCAGAATATAGTCAAATACTGCTGCAGTTAAATATTTTACCCTTTGTTCTCCCTGTGTGATCTACAATGATAATCTGCTTCGTGCTAATATTTATTGCTGTGTTGTTGACAATTACCTGAAAGAGAAGTTGGGGTGCTTCACTGGGCTTGAAAAGTTTTAGCTACATCAGAAAGCAGTTCTAATTAAGCAAGTTCATTCTATATCTATAAAAGGCTAAGATGGCTTGCGCATGCGTGATACATATAAAGCTCTCACTGGTGCCAATTGCATGCATGCGTATCCATCTGTCATTGTGGATCGTGAATTTGGTTGACACTTCTATTATAGAGAAAGGGCGAATAGCGATATTAAAATATTTCTTCTAATTAATTTCCTTTCAACGCGCACAAATCCATGCACCAGGCCACTAGTTACCTATAAAGAAGATAGTTATATATTTCACTGATATTGACAGGAGGTGAGGTGGAAACATTGGTAAATACTTTAGGAGAAAATCATAATAAAAGCATCTACCAGAGCCAGTTGAAAGGCAAAGGAAAGCATTCTTTTTTATTATGCTCCTCATCAGGGAGGACTATTCAAAGGCTAACCGAAGGTAAAAGCATATAAGAGATCTGTGTAAAACTGTTTTCTCTCATATCTTACTTGATGATGTGAGTCAAGTAAGTGAGGCAATTTACTTTGCACTTTGATTTGTGAGTGTGACAGTAAACTGGTATAGGAAAGTCTCACTACCTGCAATCTCCTGAAGATCTCAATGTCTTTGAACTACAGGACAGTGACATTTTGAACTACTTGTGATCAGTGACATTCAGTGCAATATGCATTTTCTAATATCCTAAATAATAAAAGGGTAATATGCAAATAGACTGAACAGAACAACCAAACAACCAATCAAAGTATAATATGCTAATGATATGCTAAGGCTACTCAACTGCTCGCTATGACATACACTGACCACCAGGGGCAGATGCTCCGACTGGTAGGTTAACTTGCTGCTGGGGTCTGGCCGATCGGGACTGAGCGAGATGGGGCGGACATGCCCTGAAGCCCTCCCATGGTCCCTCCCAGGCCCAGTCATACACCAGTGGGGTCCCTCAACCTGGCCTGAGCCCTCTCGCAATCGGGGACCCCTTGGGGGATGTCAGAGAGCCAGTTTCAGCCTAATCTCGCAGGCCACTCCCCTTAGGAGGGTGCCAGACTCAGGGCTCATGGCTGGTGAGTGCTGCTGTGGCAGTGTGAGCCTTTTCTGATTGGGACTGATTGGGTGCGAGCTCATGGAAGGTATAGTGAGGCAGGGATGAGCCGGAGGGGCAGATAGTAGCTTCAGGCAGCATTGGACTGAGGTTTTCGGCCCCATCCCTGCAGGCCACCCAGAGGGACCCCACCCATGCACGAATTTGTGTACCAGACCTCTAGTATTTAATAATATTATAATAACTATGCTTGGTGCAGTTGGATAATGGAAATACCAGTGGGAACACTTCATAAAGTATATGATTATCTGACTACTATGCTGTACACCTGAAACTAATACAAAATTATATTGAATGTAAGCTATAATTGAAAAATGTAAAAAAAAATAAAATAGGCAAGGATCTAGACTAGAGACAGGAGGTTTTACAAGAGCTCTGCTTTCCCAGGGAGTACTAAAAGGAAAGATGGGCCTAGGCCAGTGGTTGGCACACTGTGGCTCGCGAGCCACATGCGGCTCTTTGGTCCCTTGAGTGTGGCCACGAAGTTTCAATCACACTGTACGTGCGCGCCAGCACGTGGTATTTTGTGAAAGAGCCACACTCAAGGGGCCGCAGTTTGCCGACCACTGGCCTAGGCTTTCACTGACCATAAAAGTTTCCCCTGCCTATTAGCAGAGAAGGCCTTCTGGAAAAACTGTACTATCCTAACATAGTTATCTTTTAGGAAGTACTGAACCATGAAAAAGTCAGAATACTAAGCATTTAATGTAAAGACTCTCATTTAAACTCTAGTTATGATACCAACTCTGCGGTATAGTGTGCCCCCATTTTGAGGTCCAAAGGTTTAAGAACAAGATGATGTAACTAATTAGTACTCACAGTAAGAATCAAGATCAGTTCTTTCTGTCTTCAAAGTTTATACTCTTAAGCACTGCTCTAGGCTGACTTTAGGAAGTTCACATAAATATACTATAAGCTTTTTTTGTGCTGAGTCATAGGCAAATCATTTAGTATCGTTGTATCCTTTACAATCATCAGTGACCTGGATACCAGAGAGGAAAATAGAGGAAGGTAGGTAAGGAGGGATCAGAGTGCCAAATTCAAAGAGAAAGAGAGACGGTGTATGGTGGGGAGAGAGAAGAGTTTGAGAGATAAATTCACCCAAAGATGCCATCATGTAAGTGCTATAGGTATTGGTCCATTGGGCAGAGAGCTAACCCAGTACTCTCGAGGAAAGATTGGACTTCTTTCCACCATTATTTCAGATTTTTTCCTGCCTTTATCTGGCATATTCTCCTACATATACTCTGAGCATCTCTCAGAAACTCTTTTTTAATCCTCATCTGAGTATATTTCTCCATTAATTTTTAGAGAGAGTGGAAGGGAGGGAAAAGGGGTGGGAGAGAGAAATATTGATGTGAGAGAGGTTCATTAACTGGTTGCCTCCCACACATACCCTGGCCAGGGCCAGGAATCAAACCCATGACCCCATTCTCTGCTCTAACCACTGAGTAAAACCTGTTAGGGTCAGAGACATTTTTTTTTTATAATAGAAAAAAAAATGGGGTAAAGGAGGAAGAGAAAAAAAAAGAAGAAAACAGGGATAAGATATATTCTAAGACTATAATAGGTGACATAACCCAGAATCGTGGTTTTGATACAATTGCTAGGAATACCATATCATTTAGTATACATTTATAATCCAATCTCAACTGTTAGGCTTAAACTAAAGAGGCAGAAAATTCTAATACATATCATTCCAAATAACTCTCCCTATAGTCCAATAAGAAAAAGAAGTTTAAAGCAAATACAAGTGTTTATTTTTTTGCTTTGCTTCACTCGGCTAAGCTTTTACTAAAAGCTTTTAAACAAATGTTCCACTTCATGAATATAATTGAAATAACAAGAAGCCTACAAGGATAGGTTGAAATGAGACTAATACCTTAATCAATGGATTGTAAAGGTATAGAATAAAAGTACAACATGCAAGTTTCCTGTGTGGTAAGTAATTTTGCCTTGCTGAGTTTATCTGAAGGAAATAATCTATATGGTTCTTTAGATTGTTCCATTCATTAAATTTTGGCAAGAATTTAGAACACCAGATTTTTATAGCCTTATACTACAAAGAAAAGCAGAATTTGATAATTATTTAGCAAATTTCACCAATATGGGTATGTTTATGAAAAGGTGAACTCTGTGTGGTGAAAATGAAAGTCTCAAACCACAGAAAGTAGCTGAGTGTCATGATTCCATGGAGAGAACTGACTTTATAGTCACACAGATTCTAGATCAAATCCCATTTACAACAGTTATGTAATATGGAGGGAGTTACTCAGTTTTCTAAGTGTAAGCTTTCTCAAATGTACAATGGAAATAAAACATGTACAGATATTATAAATTTTAAAAATTACATATACATGTCTAAAATAGCTGGTGTTCAGTAACTGTAGTTTATTTTAATGTTGATACTATTATAATATCAGGAATTCATATGCAGATTTTTTAATTAATCATCAGTATCCTTCAAAACTGAATTGAAAGTTATTATGGGAGATACTGCACTATATTTAATGTCAGATTTTTTTCTATTTATTCGTACTTAAGCTAAATATATATTAGTAATAATAACAGTTAAATAAGTTCTGGGGAGTCAATTTAAAATGTGTTTCAGACCTTCAAATTTATGAAGGTCTACATAAGAACCTATCCATAGTGGTTATTGCTTGAGAGAATATTAAAAGGAAAGTGCCAAGTTTGGAACTTTTACTTTTCATCTACTAATAGGTAGTCGTTTTTTTCATCTTGAGGTGTGTGTGTGTGTGTGTGTGTGTGTGTGTGTGTGTGTGTGCGTGCGTGTTATAAATAACCTAACAAATGTTAGCAGTGTTCATTTTGGGGTGAGGAGTATTATGAATGTTACATATATTTTTAATTGTATTTTACTTAAATCTTGATAATTAGGAGTAGGAATTGTGGAATTAGACATATCTGGATTGTGGTTGTTCTGGTCACTTCTTAGCTCTTTCAGCTCATTGTTAACCTGTCTAGTACTCAGATTTCTCATCTCTAAAATGAGGTTAGTAATAATTTCTATCTAATGGGACTATAATGCAAATTAAATGAGGTCAAGATGAGATCCTGGCCTAGTAGCTCAGTTGGTTAGAGTGTCATTATGATATGCCAAGGTTGCAGGTTCAGGTTCTAGCCCCAGTCAGGGCAAATACAAGAATCAACCAATGAATGCATAAATAGGTTAAACAAACAAACAAAAAACACGTCAATGTCTCTCTTTTCCCCTTCCTCTCTCTCTCTAAAATCTATAAATAAAAATAAATAATAAATGAGATCATGTTGAGAAGGTACCAAGCACCATATGTTGATGGTGCATAATTAATGCTGAATAAAGAAAGGACATTATTATGTCCATAATGATCATGTATTAGTTTTATGATAAGCACTGATAAACTTTACTTTTAAAAATAAGTGACTAGCCGAAACCGGTTTGGCTCAGTGGATAGAGCGTCGGCCTGCAGACTGAGGGGTCCCGGGTTCGATTCCGGTCAAGGGCATGTACCTGGGTTGCGGGCATATCCCCAGTGGGGGATGTGCAGGAGGCAGCTGATCGATGTTTCTCTCTCATCGATGTTTCTAACTCTCTATCTCTCTCCCTTCCTCTCTGTAAAAAATCAATAAAATATATTTAAAAAAATAAAAATAAAAAAAATAAAAATAAGTGACTATATAAAATATAACAAATTATAAATTATCACCAACACAACCACCTCCAAAAATAACATGTGTAGCAGTTCACCAAAGACATGATAAGCAACTTCTGCTCTGTAGAATCAGTCCCTTCACTGTAGTCATGACCAGTCCTCACATCCAATCAGCCTGAGAATCAATCCCTCCCATTGATGTACCGATAGCAATCAAGGCTCAACTATAACAGGAAGGCACACACAACCCACACAAGGGACACAATGGAGCACCCAGCTCAGGTGACCTGGGAGACTGCATCACTGAGCCCCATAGGAGAACTACTATATAAGGGAACTCTACCAAGGCTGGGATATGTTGCATTTCCTGAATGAAATATTTCCCAAATGGAAGAACAGGACAAAACTTTAGGGGGGGGGGGGGGGGGGGAACTAAACAAAATGTAGACAAGCCATCTACAAGATACAGAATTCAAAACACTGGTTATTAAGGCTGCTCAATGATCTCAGTAAGAACTGCAACAAAGAGATAGGAAACAAACAAAAAAAATGAAAATAGAAAACAAAAAAGAAAAAACTAGTCAGAAATGAAGACTACAATAACTAAAATGAATACATTAGAGGAAATCAATAGCAGATTAGATAAATCAGAGGATCAAAACAGAAATTTGGAAGATAAGGTAGGAGAAAATACTCAATTAGAACAGAAGAGAGAGAGAGAGAGAGAGAGAGAGAGAGAGAGAGAGAGAGAGAGAATCCAAAAAAATGAGGACAATTTAAGGGGACAAGATCAAGCATTCCAATATTCACATCATAGAAGGAGCCTGGAGAGGAAGAGAGAGGGAGAAGGGGAGGGGAGGGGGAGGGGGGAGGGAGAAAGAAATGGGGAGGAGGGGGGAGGGAGAAAGAAATGGGGAGGGGGAGGGGGAGAAAGTGAAAACATATTTGAAAAAAAATGATGACAGAAAACTTTCCTAACCTAGTGAAGGAAATAGACAAGCCCAGGAACTGCAGAGAGTAGCAAACAAGTTTAACTCAAAAAGGTCCACACCAAGACATATCATAGTAAAATGTCAAAGGTTAAAGAAAAAAGATAAAATCTTAAAAGCAGCAAGAGAAAAGCAATTAGTTACCTACAAGGGAGCTGCCATAAAACTGTTAGCTGAGCCGAAACCGGTTTGGCTCAGTGGATAGAGCGAAGGGCCTGCGGACTGAAGGGTCCCAGGTTCGATTTTGGTCAAGGGCATGTACCTGGGTTGCGGGCATATCCCCAGTAGGAGATGTGCAGGAGGCAGCTGATCGATGTTTCTCTCTCATCGATGTTTCTAATTCTCTATCTCTCTCCCTTCCTCTCTGTAAAAAATCAATAAAATATATTTAAAAAACAAAAACAAAAACTGTTAGCTGATTGCACAACAGAAACTTTGCAGGACTGAAGGGATTGGCATGAAATATTCAAAGAGATGAAAAGCAAGAATCTATAATCAAGATTATTTTACCCAGCAAAGCTATCATTTAGAATCAAAAGGACATATAAAGAACTTCCCAGGCAAAAAAAAAAAAAAAATCTAAAGAAGTTCATCACTACCAAATAAGTATTACAAGAAATGTTAAAGGAAATTTTTTAATAATAAAGAATAAATATATTAAAAATATGAATAATAAAATGACAATAAAACATACCTACCAACAATTCCTTTAAGTGTAAATGGATTAAATCTTCCAATCAAAAATGAATAAGAAAACAAGACCCTTACATATGCTGCCTACAAAAGACTCACTTCAGTCTCATTTCAGATACATAGACTAAAATTAAAGGGATGAAAAAAGATATTTCATTAAAATGGAAACAAAATGTTAGGATAGCAATTCTTATACCAGATAAAATTACCTTTAAAACAAAGGCTATAACAAGACACAACAAAGGACCCAGCAATTCTGCTACTGGATATTTGTCCAAAGAAACACAAAACACTAATTCAGAAAGACATATGAACCCATATGTTCATTGTAGCATTATCACAACAATCAAGTTTTGGAAGCAAACTCAATGTTCATCAATAGAAGAATGGATAAAGAAGTGGTACATGTATACATTGGAATATTACTCAGCCATAAAAAAGAATGGAATCTTGCCATCTGCAATAACATAGATGAAACTAGAAGGTACTATGCTAAGTGAAATAAATCAGACACAGAAGGACAAATACCATATGATTTCACTTATATGTTGAATCTAAAGAAAACAAAATAAGTGACCAAACAAAACAGAAACAAACTCATAGATACAGAAAACATTCTGCTAATTGTCAGGTGGGAGGGACATTGCAGGGAATGGGAATGGGTGAAAAAAAGAAAGGGATTGGGAAGTACAAATTGGTTGTTACAGAACAGTCATGTGGATTAAAAGACAGTATAAGGAATATAGTCAATAATATTTCAATAGTTATGGTGTCAGATGAGTGATAGATTTACCAGGGTGATCACTTTGCAAGTGACATAAATATCTCATCACTATGTTGTAAACCTGAAACTAATATTGTATGTCAACTGTAATTGAAAAATTAAAATATATATATATATAGGCAACTGAACATCCGAACAACCAGTCGCTATGATGTGCACTGACCACCAGGGGACAGATGCTCAACTCAGGAGCTGCCCCCTGGTGGTCAGTGCACTCCCATAGCCAACCTCCCACAGTCCCTCCCCCAAGCTGGCTGGCTCCGATCGGGACTGGGCGAGATGGCCCTGATCACTGGCCAGGCCAAGGGACCCCACCTGTGCACAAATTTGTGCACCGGGCCTCTAATATTTTAATAAAAGATGTGGTTAACTATAAGAAACCAATCATAAAAATCTAGGCCTGTCTTTGGTATTCTGTAACTGAGGGCAAAGTTGGCCTAATATGTTGTAAATGAAGTGGGACTATAGTGGTTTTAAAAGTTCTAAAAATAGTTCCAAGAAGGATCCCCTTAAGAGAAGCTTAACCAATTTTATAATTTTCTCACTAATGGCTGGCCCTTTGTTTTATACCTGGCCCTTTGTTTTATACCTGAGCATCCATTACCTGGAGTTATCTGAAACTATTCAGATATTTGATAGTTTCCTTGTTGAGATCTATTTCCCTATATGTTAATAAGTCTCCAAGGAGGCATCATCTCACTAATAACCTCATTCCATATAACATAAATACAATAACATGTTCCAGGCTTGTGTTTTCTCATTGTAGAAACTTTGAGTTGTCATCACTTTGAGAAGTTCACATTTCTACCTTACAGCTGCAGTGAAATCTGACAGTAATTAAAAACAGGTTAAAAGATGACCATTTGTCTATGTCTGAAATGCCAAACCAAGCAGTTAGTTTAGAAAGTAACTGCAAGGAACTACAAAATATTCTTGCTATGTTACCCATTATCATACCATGTGAGCTAAACATAATGCCTTACTTCTGCAGACACAAAAACTATGTGAGAATGAAAATAGTTTGTTTATAAAAAAAAAACCAAAAAAAAAAACTGAATTGTCTGGCTCCCTCTTATTTGTATCGTCTAGTTTGTCATCGGTTGGGGTGGTGTATTTGTATTGTACTGCTTCTGTAACAACTTATCATTACCTTCGTGCAGTGGTTCTCAACCTGTGGGTCACAACCACTCTGGGGGTCGAACGACCCTTTCACAGGGGTCGCCTAAGACCATCGGAAAACACATATATAATTCCATATTGTTTTTGTGATTAATCACTATGCTTTAATTATGTTCAATTTGTAACAATGAAATTGGGGGTCACCACAACATGAGGAACTGTATTAAAGGGTCACGGCATTAGGAAGGTTGAGAACCACTGCCTTAGTGGCTTAAAACAACATAATCAATTATCTTGAAGTTCTGGAGGTCAGAAGTCCAAAATTAGTTTCACTGACCTAAAATCATGATGTAAGCAAGGCTGGCTCCTTCTGGAAGCTCTGAGGGGAAAATCCATTTTCTTTTTGTTGTTTGTTTGTTTGTTTGTTTTTTGCTTTTAGAGTTTACTTACATTGTTTTCCTTGTGACCCCTTTGCTCTGACTACTCTTACTCTCTTGCTTCTATCTGCATACTTCCTACTACTGACTTCTTGCCTTCATCTTATAAGGATACTTGTGTTTACATTAGTCTCCTTTCCATTTGTCATGCAAGGTGACATATTCACAGATTTCAGGAATTGAAATATGGACAACTTTTGGAACAGGGCCTACCTCAGGCACAAAACCATGGCTGAACTGTGGTTTTTGCAATAATTCCTGGTAAAGCGGAAAAACTGTATAACACAAAAGCCCAATAATCAGAGGAGAACAATAAACGATGGACTGGGAGGGAACAAAAAAGTCTCTCCAAACTGGATGACTGATGGGTGGCCAAAGATTTGCTGAAAATTGATGCTCTTCATACACAGCAATTAAGAAAGGACTGCTTTAGGCTCACACACCAATGATACAGCTTCCTGGCACTGGAGAAACTTGTGCTCACAGGGGTCAAAATCCCTCAATCCCATCCAGGCCTCTGAATGGCAGATTTCTTTCTCACTGTATGTCTCCTCCTGTGTCTCTTGGTCCTTCGCATTAGTCTATAGTTTAGAGATAACTCACTCAGCTATAGCAAGAACTCCCTTTCCTTCTCATTCTTAGACCAAATCTTTAGTTTTCCCGAATAGATTTTTCTAGCCATTGTTTTACTATCCTAGAGTGGGCACTCACTCAAGCTGTTCAGTCTGGAGAACGAAAGAGAGACTTCCGGTACCAAGGTAATAAATAAGCTGCTAAACCTGAAGGTTGAAGTGGGGAAACATCAGTCTTTTAAACTATTATCTTTTGATATTTGTTTCAGATGGAAAAATACAACAAACAAGTAAATAAACTGAAACACATGTAAAGATGTCATTAATATTTTTAGGATGAAATGCATAAAGAAACTTACAGAAAGAAACTCAGAAGAGTGGGAAAAGGAACTGATCAGAAGATCTGAGTTCTTCTCTGGCTCTGGCACTGACCAACTCTGAACTCTGCCAGTAAACCAAAATGTTCTTAGCCTCGGCTTCCTTTCCTTTAATATGTAGCTTATAATAAAAATGACTTTGAGAATTATGTGAGCTGATTTATCATCTACAAGAAAAGTACACAGATGGCCTCATATCAATTCTTCTTTTGGTTCTGAAACTTTATTGTTAAAAAATGTAAAGTGATAGGATTAAGTGACTAGAAACTGTGATTTGTTCATGAAAAGAAATTTTTTAAAAAGGTAAACTTTGAAATATTTTAAAAATAGCTTTGAAAAATGTTTGAGCAGCCAAATAAATTTTGTTATGGCATCATATTGTACACCTACACACATAAAAATAGTTAATAACACAGTGAGAGATTATAAAGTTTTATGTACAACCTCCCTGAGAATAGGCATAGTAGTAGTTCCTTGATAGTCAAAGATATTTGGTACTAGAGAAAGGTTTTTGAAAGCGAATCCACTTAAAATGAAAATTAAATCTTAATATAAGTATTGAAAAAATAATTTTTCACTGAAACTTTATTTTATTATGTTATATTAAAATCTTTAAAGTGAGTTTGTTTTATTTAATGTGAAAAAAGTATAGGTTATAATGCAACTCTGAAATAACTTTTTAGAAAAAGAAAATCTTATTGGTCAGTTAGGAAAACAATATTTGATAAAAGTTAGAATATCTTTAACTTAATATTTCATTTTACAGCATGATTATGAAGAGAATTTTGTCTAGAGAGTTCTTTAATCCCTTTGGTCATCAATTTTTCTGTTCCTATATTTTTACATTAATGTATTCAATCTTTTAACAGAAATGTATTGCAAGTCTCTTATATAGGTTTAGTAGTGGATAAAATTGCCTAAGTTACTCTCTCTGTCTTTGTAGAAAATATGGACAATACATGAATGAATTCATAAGTAGAATGTCATGTCGGCAACTCTACCTAAGGAGAAAAAAAAGTGGTGAAGCAAATCGAGAAAGTCAACAGTGACATCATGTGCTGCTATGGGCTAAAGAAGGAAGGCCTCTCTGAGGAGGGAGGACTGACTTGAGCCTTGAAGAAAGGGACTGTGCTATGTGAAGGCCTTGGGAATAAAATTCTAGGCACAAGAAACAGGGAGGCCAAGAGTCCTGAGGTAGGAACAAGTTAATGTGTTTGATGAACACTGAGGACACCAGCATGGTGTGAAGAGTAAAGGGAATAAGAAACATGACAAGAAGTTATAGTTTAGAAAAGTATTCAATGGAGCAATCATGTAGAGAAATAAATAGGGTTGGAAATAATTGGTGGACTTACAGCAAGGAAATGACATAATTTGCTGAAAATGCATTATAGAGGGGCAAGAGGAAACATGTGGACCTCCAGCTGAAACTATTGCAGAAGTCTGAGAGCTGATGGTGGCTGAGACTAGGATTAAAAGGGGAGGGTTATAACATTGTTTAGATTTGATATATTTTTCAAGGCAGAGACAACAGAATTTGTCAAATGATTGTCTATAGGGAGCAAGAGGAAGTCAGATGTTAAAAGAGATTCCTAACATTCTGGTCTTAAAGCACTATTGAAAGATGAGGCTGTTTATGAGCTGCAGAACACTGGTGTAAAAGCACATTTTGTTTTGGATACTAAATGTTTAAGACTTTCTATTCAAATGTCACCTATTCATTGAGAATTCTTGAGTGCAACATATAAACAACATTCACATCTTAGTACTTCATATTCTCTCCTTGATACATTCATACACATTATGTATACTATTATATATACATATATGGACATTTACATGCATATATATAAATATAATATTTAAAATATCAAGTAGATTTATACATATCTATATATCTTCTGCAATAGAATTGTAAGCCCATGAAAAGAGGGAGTTTTGACTGTATTATTCACAATAACCAAATACTTAGCATTAGGATTGATGGTACATATAGCAAAAAGCAAATAGATATTTTTGAAGTATTTAATCTATAAATTTAGGATATTTATATTATAGGAGTTTTATTTATATTTACTTAGGTTTCTGAATTTGTAAGGTTATAGGGAAACAAAAATCTTCACGCTGGAAAATGGTACTCATAAATTGACTACTTTAAAGTTAGCCATTGTTTACTTAATCCTAAAACATACTCTTACATGTTGAATCAATATTTCTACCAGTCTCTTTCAATAATTTACTGTTGTTTCAACCTTCTGACACAACTAGCTAAATTTAACATAAACAGTGTTATGTGACATGGAAAATATTATAAAGAAGCGAACACTTAGGAAGCCAGAGCTAACTTAGTAGTCATCTAAGTGGAAATGTTGAGTAGACAGCTGGATATAGAATCCAATAAATATACGGAGGAATGGAGGCTAGAGTTATAAATTCAGGAGTCACTAGCTTACAATCCGTCCAAATATTTTCATTTCAAAGGCTTATTTAGTGCTGTTTATTCTCTCTTTCTCAATTGATAAATTCCTGGTCTATAAACTGCAGATATTCATCAATATTACAATAATCAGCTCTGGCTTCACATTTAAATGTAACCGAAAGTGTTAAATATTCAATTATAGCATTTGCTCCTATAGTTCTTTCCCCATCTTTTGCATTGAATCATTAAATACCTACTTGTTCTTCATTAGAACCTTAAATGATGTCCAAACAAAACAAAAAATCTTTTCCTTTCAGAATTTTTAGACATGGAGGCAAGAAATAAAAAGCATGAGTGAAATAGGCAGACTATAAATGAATAGAATGAAAGCGTAAGCACAAAGTAGCAACATGGCAATTTAGTTACTATCATATCATAGGATGTAATTCACTTCGCATTTCCAGCTGATTCTCCCAAGGATGCCATTTAAGATACAGCCTATTACATACAGTCTTGACACTTATTGAACTGCTTGTAGCCATTCCCTTTAGACTCAAAATAGTTTCCATATTTTAGAGCCTATGCCTTTTCTGCCTGTGTTTCTATAATGAAAATGGTTCATTCATTCTTTCCTCAAAAATTCTAGCATCTTAGCATTCTTTTTAGAAAGAAATTAATAATTATTCCAAATAGAAGACATTCTTCATGCCTCACCAATTTATCCCCCTGAACATTTATCTTCCTTGCTTAAAATTTTGCAATAATCCTCCACTGCCTCTAAAATAAAGGCATAAACATCCATCCAAAATTAATCAAACACTATATCACCAACTATGTAGGTTCTCCCAAATGACTTTCTAACAAATTAAATATTATCTAAGAAAAAATAAACACATACCTTTGATCTCTTTCTTCTCATTACAACCGTATTATTTATTCTTTACATGTAATTAAATTGTATATGTTTTTGGAGTTTCATTTTTACTCCTCATGAAGCTAGGCAAAAATTTCTGAGGGAGGTCTCTCTGTATTTTGAACTTATACTTTAATGTATACTTAGCTATATGTGACTATATAAATGTAAATTTAAATGAAATTATAAACTCAATTCCTTCATCAAATTTAGTAACATGTCATTTCCTCAGTGATTTCATGTGGGTAGTGGCTACCATAGTGGACATGCAGGTCAAAGGGTTGGTAATTAAGATAGGTACCTCTTGACATTTGGAAAATGTCAATGGAACTGAATTTTTGAATTTTAGTAAAATAAAGGAGTCAAGTGGGTGAACAGCCACTTTCTCATAATTGAATGGCTGATTTCAAAGATATAAGTTGGTCTCTGTCCCCAGAGGTCAAAGTTAGAAACTATAAGAAAATGGATTTCAGCTCCATATTAGAAACAATTTACTCTCAAGACCATAAAGTGGAAACACATCTTCAGGAGCATAAAGTGGAAGATTCCGTAGTAGAACTGTTTATAGGAGATGTGAGCCCTGGAAGAGTGGTGAGGTTATGATAAGGAGGGAAGAAGAAATTAACCAAAGAACTTATATGCATACTAGAGGCCCAGCGCGAACAAAATCGTGCGCGTTTAGGGTCCCTAGGCCTAGCCTGGCTTCCATCGCATGGCCTCTACCGTCCTGCAACACTACATGAAGCTCCCCACCCCGGGACACTCCACTATGCTCATGGCCCCTCGACTGCTCTGCAAGGCTCCCACCGCCCTGCCATGCTCCGCGAAATTCCCCCCGCCCCGCCCCTGCTCCAGGACCCAGGACAGCACTTCCGCCCGCTGGACAGTCCCCGCCCACCAGAGCCTGCTGCACGTGCAGCCTGGCGTTCAGTAGTCTGTTCGGTCGTTTTGGACGTTATGGCCCTTGGCTCTTAGATAGATAGATAGATAGATAGATAGATAGATAGATAGATAGATAGATAGATAGACAGACAGATAGATATGCAGAACCCATGGACACAGACAATAGTGCCATGAAATCCTGGAGTGGGGGAGCGTGGTGAGGGGATCAGTGGGAGGAAAGGGGATTTACTGTAATACTTTCAATAATAAATATAATTTTTTAAAAGATCCATGTTGGTATTAATGATGTTAGTGTCATGAGTTGCCAGTGAAAGACAACATATTTTTCTTAAATTCTCCAGAGAAAGGAATTATCTATGAACACTGAAACATATACTTCTCAGCCCCAACTCGTGATTACTGAACTAAAATTTCTGGGAAAAACAACTGATAAGTTTTAGAAAACTGGGAAAAAAGAGGTAAATGATACAATTCTATCAATGATGCCAATCAAAGGGGACAACATTATTTTGCAAAGGTTTTGTGTAATAGAAAGACCTCTAGCTGTATCTGTAAAAATAAGCAAAAGCCTAAAAAAGTGGAAAAAAGAGAAAATACAGTTCAGAAGTCTTGCCTGAGGAATGACTATGGCATATTCATTGCCTTTAAATTTTTTTTTAACTGTGATTAAAAAAAAAAAAGAATATATCCTCTTCCAAGAAAAGTTTACATTTTAAAAGGTATGCCCAAGTAATAAACATAAGCAAATAAAATGCTAATGACATCTTAAAAGTACACCAGACCTTCGGAAGGAAAGCTGGAGTTACTAGATTGACTCAAGCGTGATAGGAGTGTAAGTAACATGCAAACCAACATGTGGTTTAAGAGGAAATTAAATATTTTTGAAAACAGTGACAATTTTGGAGTTACTGTAAGATTCGGCATCATTAAAGAAACCACGCACAGTATTTGCTGAGCTGGAATAAATGTACCCATGTGGTTATACAAGAGAGGAATAATGAAAGAAGTTAGAAACAGAAAGAGACAAGGGTCTATTACTAATGGCTTCAATTTAATCCAATAGACAATCATTTACTGAGTGACTACTCTGCCCAGCACTGTACAGTATGCCAGCAGAGAAAAAAAGATTTTATTAAATTGCAGTCTTTATGTGCTCATTAATTTGAAAGTGGAAAAGTAAATGTTTTTGGATGATAATTAACATAATTGTGGGATCTGGGTGTGGGGATATAAAGGTTTCCTGTAATATAATAGTGTTCTTCTAGCACACCTCAAAGTGTGTCTCTTGAATCAGAATTCAGTGATTGTGACCCACAGACTGAATCTATTGATGGAAACTGAAATGTAAATAGAGCAACCACTCAAAAATGTATAATGTCCTTGATATTTTCAGGAAATGGATTATGCCCCTACCTTATTCAGATCCTCTGATTTTTTTTTTTTTTTTGGGGGGGGGGATATTATGGTCACATTATTATTTTTCTATTTATTTTTCACCAAGTTCAGGCAGGTCTTAATTACATAAAATGAACTAGAATCATCATAACCAATATTGGTAATGGAAGTGAGACAGTAGGTGACAAATGACAATAAAAGTAGGAAAGGTTCTGGTTAGCCTTAGTCATTCCAAAGGGAAGAAGCTACCAGCACTTAGTGATTTTCATTATCCTTCTGAACCATCTGGTGCAACATTAATCTGAAATATGATTTAACAGACCCACAATCATACCTTCTACAAAATGGGAGATATATATATGGATATTTCATTGGGTATTTTCATTGAAGGCTGAACTCGATTATCTCTCTTGTGAATTTTTTTTAATTCAATAACATTTTACTTTGAATTTTCTAGATACTAAGGCATTATGCCAAGCATGGGGATACAGAGAAAATTAAGACATCCTCCCTTGTGTCAAGAATTTCACAATCTTGTAAAAGACACTTGAAAACTAGCAACCACAATACTCATTAGTTCTTCAAACTAAAAAATATCAGGTAGCAAATGTATGCTAGGAACCATGCCAGATGTTAGAGGTGAAGTGATGGTTAAGTGTGATAAACAGAATAATGCCCCATCTATGATGTCTATGTCATCATTCACACAACCTGTGAATACATTACCTTATGTGGAAAAAGGAACTCTGATGGGCTTAACCTAAGGATGCTGAGTTTGACAGATTATCCTGGATTATCCAGGTGGGCTGAGCATAATCCCACATGAATCCTAAAAGTAAAAAGAGGAGGTCAGAGAAAGATCTGAAGATTCTATGCTGCTGACTTTGAAGATGGAAGAAGAGACATGAGCTAAGGAATGGTAGCTGCCTCTAAAAACTGGAGGAGAGAAGGAAACAGAATCTCTCCAGAAGTAATACAGCCCTATGGGCAGCTTGATTGCAGCCCAGTAGACCCATTCCTAACCCCTAGAACTATAATAAGTTTCTGTGCCTTTAGGCCACCACATTTGTGATAGCTTGTTACAGCAAAACAGAGAATTAATACAGTCATAGTGGTTACAGGCAAGCAAATAAACTCATGAGAAAAGCAGATATGTGAAAGTACTGTATAATACAATGGATTAAAATACTGGGATTCATAATCAGCAGTGACAAAGTGTGAGTCACAGTAGTCTTCAGAGAATAGGTGATGTTGTAACTGGGTCCTGAAGAATGCCTGTGAGTTACTTAAAAACAACAGAAAAGTCACCTCAGGCAAAAGGAGGAGCACATGAAAATGGTCAATGGTGTCAGACTACTACAGCTTCAAAAGACAAGAGAAAATTCAGTGTAAAATTCAGTGTAAGAAAAGGGAGGGAATGGCAAGTAACGAGAAAGGACATCATACTCCTCAACTCCAGGAGGCCCATTCACCCAGAACCTATGTGAATGTCTGAGCACCACCCAACCTACAGAGACCATGATGTGTGTGTGGCCCACTAGTGGAGCACTGAGGCTGCCCCAGTGAACAAGCTGATGAAGAAGTCTGTGCCAGGCTGAGTTCGGCTCCTCATACCAATGCTAGAGGCCCAGGTGTGAAATCGCCGCGGCCCTGCTCACCAGCGTGCGTGGCCCTGCCCACCCGCGTGTGCCTCACCTCACTCATATCCCTGCCCACCCGCACCCCAGTCGCCCTGCCCGCCTCGCCCACCTGCGCATGACCCACCCACCCACCCACAGCCCCGCTTGCAGCCCTGCCCACCCATGCGCATCCCAGCACACACCCAGCTCCCTGCCGCCCAGCCATGCTTGCAGCACCCCCCACCCGCACATGCCTCCCCGCTGCCTCGCTGCACCGCCACCAGCCTTGCTGAGATCGGAACCTGTGGGCCACCGGGGAGGGACCGACCATGCCGTGTGAGCCCCTCTCCGGGGCCACAAGTGGCTCGTGGGCCAGGGAGAGGGACCGAGAGGTGCTCCTTCTGGTGACCGGTCGTTTGGTCATTAGGTCATTAGGGCCTTACGGCCACTGGCCTTTTATAATATAGATAAATAATGCGGATCTGCCTCACATTCATTAGGGTACTGCAAATGAATGTTTAGGAAACAAGCCTCATGAGCAGATCTAGATTTAAAAGGATAACACAGATGGAAAGGCAAGGGATGTACTGCAGTGCTAAGAGCCAATGCCCAAGCTATGTTTTTATATGCCATACACATCCAAACCATCTTAAGTAATTATAAGGGGCACATGAAGAGGGCCCTCAAGAATTTTCAAGCCCCCAAACCATGTTTTTTGAGCTGAATTTCTTGGTGATATATACTTCAATTAGTAAGTGAAACATTAAGTTGGTAAATGGGATAGTTTTTCAGTCTTAAAACACTTTGTGTGTCATTTATTTTGCTTCAGATCTCTGTTTTGCCTCATACAGTAAGACAAAATTATTAAGATGAAACCAACAACTGTTTTCCTGCGAATTTTATTGACATTTTGTACTCAGGGTAAAGGTCATATCAAACTGTCAGATACTTCACTGATTGGTTATACTTTCATTTAATTTACGTTGCTCATCTTTGACCTGCACTGGGATAACTGCCAGTTGCCTGCTGGGAGCTGCCACACTTATGGTGTCGGCACCAGTTGAGGATGCAGAGATTCAAAGGTTTGTTTTGGCCCAACTCATTTCACTGTTCATCTTGTTCTCTTGATCTTAAAAAGAAGAACAGAAATTCTAACCTTTGTAACCTTACAGGAATATTCAATACTCTGCCTAAGTGATAGAAAGAGAAATGTTCCAACACATTTGGACTTCAGGCCATTTTTATACCCTATGATCATAAGAATTTTTTAAAACATATGCACTTTTAACTGGATGAAAGAACCAGGAGGAAAAACTTGGTGGTCAATGCAGATGACCATTTGATTTTGCACACAAGTAGTGAAAGTTTTCTTCAGTATGGAAGGAGAAGTGAGGATGAGCATTATATTAAATATATTATTAAAAGAGGTAAAAAATATATTAAAGCTACATGAGTCACAAGGGTCTGAAAGTGTTCTTTTCCTTTCTATTTCATATGATTTTTAATAGAATATAGTAAGATAACTTCTCAAAAATATGAGAATATTCACATATTAAAACTAATAAATCCCTGGCTGGTGTCACTCAGTAGGTTGGACATCATCCCATCCTCCAGAAGGTTGTCATTTTGATTACTGGTCAGGGTACATGCCTGGGTTGCAGGTTCAATCCCTGGTTGGGGTCTGCGTGGGAAGCAGCTGATGAATATTTCTCTCTCTCTCTCCCTCCCTCCCTCTCCCCCCTTATCTCTAAAAATCAATAAAAAATATTTAAAAACTAATAACATTAACTAATCATGGGAAATGTGCTATGTGATTAAAAACATCAAAAATGGAGCACTGATGTAGTATTTCCCAAAGCATTTCTCATGGAGTGTTCATAGATGTTACAGGAGAAATACCGCTCATGTTGAAATCAGGAAAATGCTGAGTAAAAAAGAAGTAAAATATGCTTTTTTGCTCTGAAACGTCACAGAGCCAGTAATAGGTTCATTAACGTTCATCCAACAAAGGAGCATGTGTGTGGCAGTGACTGAATTCATGTGAGCACAGAACCTTTCTGTGTTTTCCTACCCAGCAATTACCAAACCTTGTTCCATGGCATAGCATATTCTGCAGAAGTGCAAGCAATAATTCAAAAAACATTTATAAAGAATGATGTCAGTTATTAGTGGGTCACTGTTTATGTCTCCAAGGAATCAAGAAAGAGTAAATGGAAGTCAATTAAGCAAGAGACTTTTAAGTTAAATGTATAAGAACATTTCTCATAGGGAAGCTGAACTGGCCAAATGCAAGTGCCTGGAGAAACATAGTATAAGGAAGAATTAAATATGATGTGCAAATTATCTCTATTCCTGTTTATGTCATGATAATGGCAATCATCAATATTTGAAAATCTGCAGAAACTGATAGATAATAAATATAAATTCCTATTGGAACAGAAAGGCATTCACAATATGACAGGAATTATTAAGGATAAGAATACTCTGTCTTCAAGAGGTTTGTAGGTAAGGATAATAATGTAACACTCCCAAAAAGTAAAAACGCCCAACAGTTTCTCTAAAACTGATTAATAGATATTTTGTTGAAGCTGATGAAATTTGAGCAGAAATGCTGAGTATCAAAAGGCAAATGTGAGATGCCAAAATTGGTAGAATAAAAATGAGAAATGTAAGAAGTCAAACTAGATTGGAGGTCTTTTCAGCAGATTTTAAATGCATCTCACGAAAAGAAGAGGGTCAGATTAAGTTGCCTTTGAGCAAGCCCTTCTGGTTTGGCTCAATGGATAGAGCATCTGCCTGCAGACTGAAGGGTCTTGGGTTCAATTCCAGTCAAGGGCACATACCAGGGTTGTGGGCTCTAAACCAGTAGGGGGCTTTGTACAGAAAGCAACCTATCTATGATTCTCTCTCATCATTGATGTTTCTATCTCCCTCTCCCTTCCTCTCTAAAATCAATAAAATGTATATATTTTTAAAAAGATGCCTTTATTTGAGAAGATAAAGATGGTAAATTCTTATTTTTTACAGAACTGTTTTAGGAGTCAGGGAATTCAATACTCCAATCTAAAGATGAAGAAACAAATGCAATTTTTTAACAGATATCAGAGCCCAATAATTCAGCTGTCTGTGATATTTAATGTTTGAATTTTAGGAGACTTTTGGGCAAATCTTTGCTATTTAATGAGAATGATTAAATGGACAATATAATGAGGGTAGGCTAAATGTCTTTATTTAAGACTAGAGGCCCGGTGCACAAAAATTTGTGCACTCGGGGGGGGAGGGGGGGTCCCTCAGCCCAGCCTGTGCCCTCTCGCAGTCTGGGACCCCTCGGGAGATAACGCCCTGCTGGCTTAGGCCTGCTCCCGGGTGGCAGAGGGCAGGCCCAATCTCTAGGTGCAGCCCCTGGTCGGGCTCAGAGCAGGGCCGATTGGGGAGCTGGGGCGCCGCCCCGTCATGCACACAGCAGGGCAGATTGGGAGGTTGTGATGCCACCCTCAGTCACGCTCAGGGTAGGGCCAATTGGGGGGTTGGGACACTGTCCCCTGTCACACTCAAGGCAGGGTCGATGGGGAGGTTGCGGTGCCACCCCCTGTCACGCACAGAGCAGGGCCAATCAGGGGGTTGGGACGCAGCCCCCTGTCATGCACACAGCAGGGCCCATCAGGGGGTTGGGGCACTGCCCTTTACCACCCACAGAGCAGGGCTGATCAGGGGGTTGGGGCGCCGCCACTCTCACACTCAGGGCAGGGCCGATGGGGAGGTTATGGCTCTACCCCATCACACACAGAGCAGGGCCCGAGGGGGCGGGTTGGGGAGCTCCCCCTTATCAGGCACAGAGTAGGGCTGCTCAGGGGGTTTGGGCGCTGCCCCCTGTCATGCTGATCGGCTCCGCTGATCCCGGTGCTGGGAGGCATATTACCTTTTACTATATAGGGTAGAGGCCTGGTGCATGGGTGGGGACACCCTGGTTTGAAGGGTGTCCTGGATCAGGGTGGGGGAACCCATTGGGGTGCCTGGCCAGTCTGGGTGAGGGGGTGAGGGCTGTTTTCAGGCTGGGAGTGACTGAAGTTCCCAACCGCTCCTTTTTTTCTTTTTTTTTTTTATTCTGGGCCAGCTTTACCTTGAGGCTTGGCTCCAGCTCTTAGGCCTCCGTGGCTGAAAGTAGGTTTCTGGCCTTTGCTTACAATGTTGCGAATCTGCTGGCTGAAGTCCGGCGGTATTTGTTACAATGTTTCTTAAACTGCCAGCTGGTTTCCTCCAACGATCCTCCGTCACTGAGGCAAGCAAGCCTCATGTTAGTTTCAAGCTGCCTGGCTGCTGGCCGCCATCTTGGCTGACAGTTAATTTGCATATCTCGCTGATTAGCCAATGAAAAGGGTAGCAGTCGTACGCCAATTACCATGTTTCTCTTTTATTAGTGTAGATACTTCACATTTATTATTTTAGAAATACAACACATTGAGCTTCTTCTAAAATACCACATCAAATCAGGGAACACAGTTCCATGCTCTGCACAAAGCAACCACTTGGCAATTTCTGCTAACTTACAAGTTAAACCTTATCAAGGCTTACTGGGTTATAAGCCAATGCAATTTTCTAAACCAAAGATGTGAGATTTACCAATTAAGCTTTAGAAACAGGAAAGGTTGCCCAGTACACCATTTCAAAGCATTAGAGTTACAACAATAAATCATTCAAAATGTCATGCCTGAAAAGTCTAGCAATAACATTCGAAGTCAGTCCCCCTATACTTCCCTGTTTGACTAGATTTCAAAACATTAAAAAACAAATACTAAGTATAGTTCGCTAAGACAGGTAAATTTCTATTTAATTCTATAATTTTTTATTTGCTGTCATTCATTATCATCTTAAATAACAATCAAACTGTGAAAGTCTGATACTACACTGTTACTCATGTTGAGTATTTCCTTCCCACATTCCACGTGGATCAGGGTTCAGGAACTGGAAGCAGAGCTGCACACAAATGAAAAAGACTCGAGATAATCTGAAATATTGGGGGATCAGGCGGGCAAGTCCAACTCAAGGGGAAGGACTTCCTTCCCCCCACACCCCCTGCTCAGGCCTCACCAAGCTTTTATTGATCTGGGATGCACCCATAGCATAGCCCTTAGGCAGGTGACCCCCTGCAACAGGCAGACTAGCCCATCAGCAAGGATTTACATAATAATAAATGGGGGAGTAGTTTCAGCTACCACTCTCTGGACAAACAGAGGTGGCACCTAGCTCCAGCCTTTGCTAGGGCTTCAAAGGCAACCAGCCTTGGAGCGGTATTCTGTTTACGCTTATCAGATAGTGAAGGCAATAGACAGTTTCCCACATACTCAAAAAAGGGACTATAGAGAATATTAGTGGGAATGATATTTAAAATATCTTAATAACCAGAATGAATAATTTACAATTCAAAATTTAAAGTATATTTCGTTCCTTATAATCTCTAAAGAAGGTATGCTTATCAAGTGATAAAAGCTATAGCACCAATCATTTTAAAGAAATCATTCCATTTATAAATCATGTAAAAACAAACCTGCTGATATGACTTTTTCATTTTGTACATCTGTCATGAGCTATATGATACAGTAGGGTTTGAGCCAACAATGGACAAAGGAAATCAGAACAAACTTTTCCAACTCCCTCATTAAACTGGTCATCAACAGGTGACCTATCTCCATAGGCAGAGTCTTTCACATTAATGACCTTGTTCAGTAAATCCTTTCTCTGCTCCTGTTGAACACTTAAAATTTGTCTAACCCTTATAATACCTCCTGCGAGTTTTATATATCCACCATCTCCATTATTGACTCAGTCACAAAAATACTTTATTGGCCTGTCATTTAATTAACTGGCTTAATTTTATTTTGCTTCAAATGGTATGACATTTTTCTTTTTGTAATACCTGCTGCTTTTATAGTTTGTTAATTTCACATGTTCAAGTAATTACTTTTAATGTTTTCTGAATCACTCAGTCCACTTGAATACTTGAATAACAGACACTTTTCTAAAGCTAAGAAAGTATTGCTCTGTTGGAATATTTGTATTGAAGCCAAATCACTCAAAAGTGCTCATTTTCTAAATGTTTAAATATTCCCATTTTATAACTTCAATTTAAATAAACACCAGCTTGATGTAATTTTTGAACTGTTTTTTTACAGCTCCCGAACTGAAGGCTGCCCACTGAGGTGCAAACACTCTTCCTATTTTCATCGTTTCAATTCTCAGCTCTTTAGATGCACTAGTACTGCAATTCTTTATTATTTCATGTTGATTTAAGAGATTAACTAGATCTGATTAGCTTGATCTGTATCTTTTGACACCTGATCTAGGGATCAATGAATATGGTGAATTATGTAATGCATAATAAAATACCTAGACAGTTTTCTAAACTTTTGGTTGAAGTTCTACTCTGTCTCCCCAACATTATACAGATGCCATCTATACGAAATCCAATAATGTTCTAGTATAAATATTCCTCACTGAAACAATTTTTTCCTCAAATAATTATCTCTAAAATTTGATATAGCATGTCAGATGTTATTCCTTTGAATACCTTCATTATCAAATTCTTGCCTTTTACATTTTAAGTAGACTATTAAAACTCATACAAAATAGCTGAAGTTTCATAAATACTGATTAATGTTACTTGTTTTATAAGTTTAGCAAAATGCTGTTTATTTCACCGTAAGTTCAAATTGAAACAATAGGTTATATGTATATATATTTATGCCCTTCTAAGTATTTCATGGTTGAAAATGTGGTCAATTATTTTTAACTAAAAAGTAGATTGTGTTAAAAATTCTGATGGTACATTCTAAATGTTTGTTCTATTAACAGTTAAAATTGTTGCGTTTAGATTTTAAATGTGTCTTTATATGAAACTGACTCTATATGTCTTATTAATAACATATTTTCCTTACTGGAGCCATGAACTTTAACAAAACACGATTGCTACATGATTAAATATGTAAATGTTTAACATTTTCAAATTTTCATGACAACTTTTGAGCACCATTTGCACCTGACAACACATCACTAGTAATAAAAAGGCGGTCATATTTTTGAAATAATCAAGCTGTTTCCATTCCATAAATTTTGAATTCACTGTTGCACGTACCAGAAAATGTTCCAAGCTGCAGTTCATTATTAATATCACTTCTTAGTTCCCCTGGCAAATCTGATGGCATGCTTGAGATCGGCATGTGATGGAATGGTACCAAGTAGTCTGTCAATGACGGTGGAATAGCAGCAGGATCAACTGAAGTCACACGGGGCAACCTTAAAGATGATGGCTGGTACACGAGAACCCCTTTGGTTGGGCTGCTTTGTGTTACTGACATAAAGATTCACCTCCTTTTAGCAGGGGGGCCTCCCTCTTCATCAGAGGACCTTTCTGTTGGTAGGTCAGTCACATCCAATTTCTTCTTCCTTGCCTGACTGGCTGGAATCTCTGAAATATCCTTACCGGGGGCCACTATCACTCTTGTATGAACAGTGGGGTCTAAAATCAATGAACAATTCTTAGTGAGTCGGAGGACACGTGAACTTTCTATTTCTGTACCCTGTTGGCTGGATCCTTCCTTAGCTTCTTTCTTTGGTCTCAGTGGATACCAACAGCCATCTTTTTGGAATTTGATCATATCTACATCGGAACAGTCATTGAGAATTTCCATTAAAAGCCCATCTAAAATTAAACTTTCATAGGCAGCTTCTTTTTTACACACAGGACATACCCAGGTGGGATTCTTCTCATTCATTTGCAGATAGAAGGCAGCATCAAAACACTGTAGATGTATACAAGTCTCTGCTCGGCATGGGTTTGTCAACCTCATTTTCCCTAACGGGCACATCAAGGATACCGCAAGGTCAGTTACAACAATTTCACTTTCAAGATCTGCAGTAAATATTTCTTTAATTCGTGCCCTAGAATGATCAGGGTCTCTAACACCTTTAATTTTTAACCTCTGTAATAACATGGCTGATGTGAGCTGTCGGACAAGATATGCAGACATGGAGTAATTCTTTCCAATGTTTGATGACCAAAAGATGGAAATCTGGTTTGGCACAGCTGAAGATAACCTAACGAAAGATGTAATATTCACAGTGTGTCCAGGGCACCTCTGTTTAATCGTTGCATTAGGAGGTGGTGGTGGTGGTGCGTACTTAGATGAAGGAACAAGCGTCCCGTTTACTTTTATAGATAAATTCTCGAGATAGCCATCTTTTTGAGGGCAACTTGTCTCTGCCAAGCAAAGTCTCAGCTGAACTTGGGCTCTATAATCCTTCCCACCATCCGGCAAACGGACTCTGGATATGCATATTTCTATAACTTGTTGAGGGGTCAGAGTAAGAATAAACAACTCCTCTTGAGACCGTTCAATGCTTCTTTGAGCTAAACTCGTGGGCTCGATGAGAACATCAAGCACATCATAAAAGGGCAAGTTTTTTAACTGCGCATCAGGATGGGCAGGAGGGATTGCAGGACATGGCTGCTGCATCTCAAGCATGGGCTTAGTATCTTGAAGCAACACAGAACCAACAGGGAAGGACGGTGAGTGAGAGATGTCACAGAAGTGGAAGGCAACATGTGGATTCCAGCCACAGCCAGGTCAGTTTCTACAGGTGATGAGCTACCATCCAAAATGAAAACTGAAGATCTGAACGTGGATAAATCAAAAGGTCCTTCAAGAGTTCGTGGGTACAGGTGTCTATGATGCAATTCTCAAGTTTTATTTTTTAATTTTTTTAGATGGATTAATTCTTATTTATTTTTAAATTCCATTTGGATCTAGTCCATTTCTAAGGTTTATGGGATGAACTTTGGTTTACAGAGAAAAAGTTGTAGTTAACGTTAGGATGCTCAGGTTCCAATGTGTCAGCTAGGAACTTTAAACACAATAATGAACACTGCAAACAATAAAAGGAAATGAAACTAAGCACCAGAACTAGCAAAACAGAAAAACCACAAAAGCAATTTAAATGTTAAGCATGCTATTCAGGAGGCAAATACTGTGCTAGCACCATCTATACAAAAGCTACTAAGACAGACCCTGGTTTGTAGCTTACAGAGGACTAGGAATTCTGCCCTCTGGGCTCAGTGAAATAAGGCAGGGAGCCCAAAGGTACCACAGGAGTCCAGGTCAGAGGATACCCTGGAGGGGAAGGGGGATTTAGGAACCCCAGGCCAATTCAAGAGTAAAGAAGTGAAGTAAACAGCTACAGAAGACCCCAAGCACTGGGTAGAGCTTGAACCAAAAGTGCTCTCAGATCTTGTCCCCTCCCTGTTGTTGAAACAAAATGAAACTCTCTTCCTGACTCATGTGTTTAACAGGACCACCTTTGTTTACCAAACATTTCTTCCTTTCACCTTCCAGGGAAGGGAGATTAGATTTACTCTCATATTAATATGATACCCACTATTGCATTAATTCACACACACCTTCCATTTAAAAAAAAAAATTATTAAACTGGTTCAGTCTCTTAGAAAGTTTTCATTCAGTCCGTTCCTATAGAGATCCTAAGAGGTTGTGAGTCATGTCCTACATAGAAATAAGATCTAAGAGGTCCATTAAAAGTGTCATCGAAAGTAAAGATGTGCGATTTGTCAGCCATGTTATAAAACGAGATCTTCCCCATCTCATAGTCCAGGAAAACGCCGATGTCTCTGGGCTTCAATTCAGACAAGAGAGGGATGGGGCCAGTTCCCGGGGCATCATAGTCATTCCCGTGCCACCTAATCTGCCAGCATCCCTGAGCAGCCGACAGGCTCCTCCTCAACCTGGTGGACAGAGAATCTTTGCAAACTCCGATCTCCCATGTGGTTTTGTCTCCCACTTCTACCTCCCAGAAATGCCTGCCGAAATGAAAGTATGGAAACCCCAGGACAACTGTGTTGACTTAAATCTTTTTGGAGAATCAAGAACGTCTTGCCTTCTCTTTGTATATTGCACACATTTTTTTATCCTCAGAGACAGTCAGGTTAGGGTGTGCCGTTTTAGGGTACAGGGGTGGGCAAACTTTTTGACTCAAGGGCCACAATGGGTTCTTAAACTGGACCGGAGGGCCGGAACAAAAGCATGGATGGAGTGTTTGTGTGAACTAATATAAATTCAAAGTAAACATCATTACATAAAAGGGTACAGTCTTTTATTTTTTTTTAGTTTTATTCATTTCAAACGGGCCAGATCCGGCCCGCGGGCCATAGTTTGCCCATGGCTGGGACTCTAGAATGATATCTACTCTAAATGTCTTTGTAATTCTCTGCAAAGCAGAATACTGGAAAGGAAAACTGAAGCCTTCCTCCCGTAACTGGTCTGAAAACATTGATGGGGGGTGGCACCTGAGAGTTCTTGTCGAAACTTTTGACTTGTAACAGCAATTCCGCATCCGCCAGCACCCTGCAGTCTGCTATCTGACTTAGCAGGCCTTTGACTGTGGAATCCTACTCTGAAACCTAGGTGATATTGGCCCTGAGTTTCTTTTCAATCTCCTTTTCTTCATCAGCGAATCGTGAAAAAACTGCTTCTCGCTCACGTTCTAAAAACTGCCTCAGGAGCTCAGATTCAGAGCGTAATTCCAGCTTTTTGGTTTCCACCTGCTTTCTCATTTCTAAGGACTTTTTGTTTTGAATGCTTAATGATTTCCGAGCGTCTGCCAACCGCTTCTTCAGGACCTCAACCTAACCTCTGAGCTTTTGCCTGTGCTGAGAGGCAGCCTCCGCCAGGGGCCTCACCTGGTGGCCCTGGTGGTCAGGAGGCCGAGTGCACAGGGGACACAATGTGACGGAAAACCCCTATTCTGTAAAACTACTGTTTGGAATTCTCTGCTATTCTTTGGACGGCCTCTTATTCTGAAAAAGTAACTGCTTTCTAGCCTGCTTGAATAGTGGCGGAGATAAACTTAGCTATCTGACCTTGTAGGCCAGAGACTAGATACACCCAATGACATGCCAGGTGCATTTTTTAATTGATAGAACTGTATAGTTTTCAAGGCCGCCGCCAGCAAGCACACACAGGGCTGGCTCTTCTATAAAAAGGGAAGTTCTGCTTGTAGTTTTGCTTAGATTTTGGATTCATTTCCCTAAGCCCGCTGCGGTGAATAAAGTGTAACTCCAAACTCTCGGAGCGCTGTCTGGTTCTTGCCCGTTTTTTCTATAACAACAACAGCTCTAGGACCCCCTCACAGAAGAGGGTCAGGGCTCTGTTGTGCTTCTCGCATAAGCGTGTCTCTCCCTGCTGCTGCTTCTTTGCCCCTGGTGGTCTGGAGGACCTTGGCTGTGTCAACCATCTTTTCCAGCTGGGTGTTGCTCCTCAAGTCCCTCTCTTGGCATGAGTGACGGCACACGGGGCGAGGGAACCTGTCCTGCAGAGATCAGCCCAGGGCTGCTGGATGCAGGAGCGACAGAAGTTGTGCCCACATTCGATGGTGACAGGGTCTTTCGGGTCATCCAGGCAGATGGGACACTTGATTTCTGCCGGGAGTCCTGGCAGAGCTGCATCAAACGCCATTGGGCCCTGAAAGAAGGACGGGACTGAGGTGGGTTTCTTCGGGAAGCTGGGCTCTGCAGTGAGAAGTGGATGCACCGGAAATCTCAGTCCTCACTTTGCTGGTGGCCTGTGAGTCCTGTGTGTCCCCTGACCTTTTCATTCCAGCTGCCAAGAGAAGCCCTTCCCCCAACCTGCAGCCAGTCACAGCTCAGCTGGACAACCGCTCCTCCAGATTTGGAAGCTCAGAGAACATGCAGCTTCCTTGGTCAGTCGTTACCTCCAGATTGTATAGAAGTCTCACTTCTCTGACCACCAGTTGAGTCTCAACTCTTTGTGAAAATAGAGACAGAAGCATCAATCAGACCTTCAAACCTTAGAGGGAAGATAGGGGAGGGCAGGGGTAAAAGGGAGAGATCAACCAAAGGACTTATATGCATGCATATAAGCCTAACCAATGGACACAGACAACAGGGGGCATGAGTGGGGGGATAGGAGGTGATGTGGGGATAAGGACACATATGTAATAACTTAATAAATTTTAGAAAGAAAGAAAATCCTCGGTTTCAGGCTCCTCCCCAGCTCAGGTCCTAGTCAGGGCGCTTGCAGTTGGCAACCAATCAGATGTGTTTCTCTCACTTTGCTATTTCTCTCCATCTTTCCCTCTCTCTGGAGCAGGGTGGCTCTTGGACAGATCCTCTCTCAGTGCAAGAAGCCACAATGCTCAACTTTTAATTTGAACCGCAATGCTACAGCTGCTCTTCAATAAATGCAACGCCCTATCAGGCCATGCTTGCGTCCACTTTTATTCCGCCCAGCAAAGCCCAGCAACAGTGGCCGTTCACTGTAGTTCAGAAACCTAAAACTAGAAGAAACCATATTCCTCAGCTCCTCAGAATCCACCATTTTATACCATCCGCGGGCGCAGCTGTTGCCACAGCACCCCTCCAAGCAGCTGCCACCAGGGCCCCCACTGCTGCCTTCAGCAACATTCTGCACTGGGCCTAAGTATATTTTTAAAAGAAAATTATATTAATAGACTTAAATCTGCTTATGTTTAACAAAAGCACATACTACAATAAAATTTTTACAAGAATTGTGCTGCAAGTTCTAATGAGAAGAGAGAAAGTACATGATCTGAAAATGATTATTTGAAAAAAATCTCAAAGAAATCAACTTTCAAAGGAAAAGTGCGAATTATTGGACAAAGTCAGAAACAAAGACACTGTTGCTTTATTTTTAAGACCATTTAAAATTTAAGATCATTTTTAAAAAATTTCCAAAGTCATTTAGAGTGCCAAATAATCTATTGAAGTAGCTGAATTATATAAACATATACCTTTGTTTAATAGATAATAAAAAAGTAGAGTATTTTTTTAAAATAGGTTTGCAATAAGAAGCCTATTTATAAGCAAATATTTACTTACTGAAGTTCCAGGTCAAGAGTCAACTGCTACAAGGAAGTTTTTTGTCTCAGCTCTCCTTTGACCACATTTCTCCTAATCCTAAAGCAAAGTGAATCATTTGCTTGTAGGATTTCTATACTTTTGGCATTGAAAACATATGACTTTCAATGCATTCAATCAGAAAATAAGCATTTTGTGTGAGGGCTACTGTGTCCCATGAACACTATTATGCAGAGAGATGCAAAGCTAAGAAACTCATAGCTATCTATGCTCAAGAAGCTCTATTACTCTGGGAACATTATGTCACAGAATTATTTATAAGGATTACATGAGTTAAATAAATGGCACTTAGCTTAGCCAACAGGAGGAGCTCAACAAAAGATTTTTTTGCTTCTATTTTGGGGGCATGTATTGCATATACCAAAAGCCTTACTATATTATAGTGGACTAATTTCCAAATATTTTTGTTCGTTTTAATTTTGTTTGCTTTGCTTTTCTACTTCACTAAATTGTGACTAGGTCATATGTTTTCTCCTACAACCTACCTCCATGGGTAGCCTAGAGCTGAAACTTGATATCTGTGATTGAAAGATAAGGAAAGGCAAAAAGAACTAAGGAAGGCAGTCAATGAACAGATATCAAAATAGTCATTTTGACAAGTTCCTGCACTAAGTTCCTGGACTAGTATGTAAGTGAGAAATGCCTGGGGACTGCAGACTTAGGGGTACTCCCAACATTTATGGACATGAGCACCAGAATCCCCAACAGGTCTAAATGTTCAAGAAGCAGAACACATTTCTTCATGAAGCTACAAAGTGCAGTGGAAGAGTAATCATGGTGAATTATGCCAAGCTTGTTCCATACTGAAGGCCAACTCTAAGGGGGAAAAGGCTAACATTGTTTTCTCCCACTGGAGGAAGGTCATTCTTTCCACTTCAGTCCCCTCTAGACTTTTAACTCAGAGGAGGGTAAAAATCATAGTTAATGGTTAGGTCTTCAAGGAAATAAATTGGAAATGCTGCAGCTATAAAGGGAGTGAGGAAAATGGGAGGAAATGCTATATCCACTTGGGAAATACTATATCCACTGAAGATCAGAGCCCAAGACATAGGTCCACTAAAAGACAGAGATTTAATCATAAGATTATAGAAAACTCCCCCGCACACACACCTTACTGCCATATCCACAAGGTTCATAATGACTATGAATAACAACTGCAAGAGTTATTTTATAGATATACGCAAATTAAGACAATAGACCCAGAATAGCCAAAACTATATTGAAGGAAAAGAACAAAGTGGGGAGACAAACTCAATGTTTGCCCCTTAACTCTATTATTCCACACTTATTACTGTGATTCATGTAAAATTTTATTTTTTTCTCTTTCTGGTAATTCCCCATCACACGCAGAACAAATTCCAAACATTTTAGTGTAGCATTCTGGTGCTACATTATATAGCCTTAGAAAAATAGTCAAGTTTAGTTTTCTATTTATCACTTAAAGCATTTATCAAATGCATTTATATAGCAAATGTACCAGAAGACCTATGAACCAGGAGATAATGGTTCCATTCTGGTCAGGATACATGCCTGGGTTGCTTGCTCAATCCCCAGTAGGAGGCGTGTAAGAGGCAGCTGGTCAAGGATTCTCTATCATTGATGTTTCTATCTCTCTTTCCCTCTCCTTTCCTCTCTGAAATCAATGAAAACATATTTTTAAAAAGATAAAAAGGGAGAGAGATAAGGAGGACCGGAAAGGGAATTACAACTTTATTGTAGTTAGGAAAGGTCTCTGAGACACTGGAACAATGACCTGGATGAAGTGAGAGCCCCAGTTCTTCCTTCAGCTAAATCACAATAACCCTTTAAGATTCAGCTTTTATCTTCTGCTGGAGTAAGACCTAAATGACTGACACCGTATTGCCCTCACAGTTTTTGGGTTTCATGTCTCATCTATGTGTTTTCATAGCTTTCTGTGTTTATAATTCGCATAGCAGTCACTTGGTAAATGAAAAATATTTCAGTATATGTCTGTCACCCTTCAATTACTATCAATCTCTGAGCAGGAAACCATAAAAATTTTAACTCTTGTATACCATTTTTAGCAGAGGTGCTCTGAAAATAATTCTTGAATTGACCCAGATGTCTTGTAAGTGGAGCTTCCATTCGCATGGGACTTACAATATTATTACATTTTCTTCTCTTGGCCTCAGTCTCTTCTTCATGAAATGAGAGATATCGTACGGGGAGAAGGAAAGAGTGCTAAAATTCTGCCATTAAAATAAAATGATACCATTATCTAAGATGGCCCCAAACTGCCTTTATGAAAAGTAAAGCCTCTCAGAGGAAATCACTAGATAGTTTCTTTATATTATCATTTATTTTATATTGAGTATGAAATTGCTATATTTCCAGATCACTGAAGCCAGTGGTAGTAAAAATGAGTCATCGTTAGTTTGAATTTCATTCGGCAAACTTAAAGATGTTGGTGATTTATTTATATATTAAAAGTCATACCTTAGAGTCAAGCTTCCAGTATGGCTGAGTAGTTCCTGCCAGACCTGTCCCTCTACCAGATAACAACTATAAAGTCTAAAAGGGGATGGACAACACTGTGAACAAAAGCAAGCAGGTCAAAAAGGTAGTGGCACATAGAAAAAGGGATCAAGAAGGGTGTGGTTGAAAGAGCCTGCAGAAGAATGATATATCTATCTCCACAGAGGGGAAACCTTTATTAGTGAATGCTGATTTTAAAAAAATATATAAAGTTTAGAAGGCATTGGGAAATCATTAAAGTGGTGGGAGGGATGAATTTTCAAACCATAATTTCATATGCACAAATATATTCACTGACGCTGAAAGCTGAATACATTAATTTTCAAATAAAAGTTAATGGAGAGTTCATTTCCACTGGACAGGCCCTATAGGATATTATAAAGGAAGTTCCTCAGGCTGGAAATGGGGAGCATAAGAAATGGTAAATACTTAGGTAAACTTTTTTTCTTCCTTAGTTCTTTAAAATGCATAGAGATGTTTCATTCGAAAAGGGTTGTGTATTTTCTTATTTATAATTTATGTTGGTATAAGAGACCTCAGATAGTGTCACTCTTCTACTATAAAAATGCTCTATATCTTTCGACAAAATCTAAACTCATTTAAAGTAGAAGGTTGCCATGATTAGCTGCTGCTTCCTACGTAGCTTTATTCTGTGATGACTGTACAATTTTTACTTAGCATTTTAGAGATGCCAAAATGTTACTATAAGAGACCTCTTATACCAACATAAATTATAAGAACAAAGAATAAGAACAGTTGATGGAGGTTTATGTTTATATAGTTACTAGAGGCCAGTACACAAAATTTGTGCATGGGTAGGAACCCATTCTTAATGACTAAGAACTTCCCAAATCCAGGGAAAGATTTAAATATGTCATTTCAATCACCACCAACAACCAAAATACTTTAAAAAAGACTGTCTCCAAGATAAATAAAACTGTCAAAATTTAAAGACAAGGAGAATCTTGTTATAGGGGAAAATAAGGGCTTGTAACCTGCAAAGGAACCCCCATAAGACTATCAGTGAAATTCCCAGCAGAAACCTTATAGTCCAGGAGAGAGTGGGACAATATATTAAGTGATGAAGGGGGAGGGAGGGGGAGCAGCATGAACACAATCTTGGAGTACTATCCTTGAGAAGTAAAGGAGACATACTTCCCAGATTACAAAATAAAATATTAAAAAATGCTGAGGGAATTCATCAGTACTAGACCTACCTTATAAGAAATGCTAAAAATAGTTCTTAAAGCTGAAATAAAAGGCTGTTAATTGTTAAATAAAGCATAACAAAATAAAACATAACAAAATAATCAACATACTCGTACAGGTAATTATATGACCAAATTCAGAATACTCTTATGATGTAATATGGTAGAGTGCTGAACACTTAACTCTGGTGAAAGTATAAAAGAAAAGACTATTAAAAATAACTACAATTAGAGTTACTTAATACATAATATAAACAGAGTTAAATTATGACAGCAAAAATATAAAAGAGGGGGAGTAAAGGGGTAGAATGTTTTCATGGAATTGCAATTAATTTACCAGTGTATATCTAGTATATATTTTATGTAAATCTCACGGTTACCACAATGCATGAACTATAGTAGATTCATAAAAGATAAAGTGAAGAGAAAGCATATCACTATGAAAAATCACCAATTTATAAAGGAAGACAGCAAGAGAATATAATCTGAGATTGGAAATAGGAACTTTGGAAGTACTCAAAAAAGAATGAAAAAAACACACACCTTTATTACTCTGAATATAAATGAATTAAGTTCTCTAGTCAAAGGGTAAAGTACAGCTGAATGAACTAAAAACAAACAAACAGATAGAAAACCCAAACAAAAAACCCAAACCAACTCTATGCTATCTACAAGAGACTTGCTCTTACTCCAGCTGAGTGAAGGGAAGAAGATATTTCATGCAAGTGGGACACCAACAAACTGGATCGCCTACAAGAAATGGGTAAGTTCCTAGAAACATAGAATTCTCTAAGATTGAATAATGAAAAAAAAGAAAAGAAAACTGAACAAACCAATCATGAGTAAGGAGGTTGAGTCAGTAATTTCAAAACTTTCAACAAAGAAAAGCCCAGTCCCAGATGGCTTTATGGGTGAATTCTATCAAGCGTTTATAAGACAATTTCAGTGCTTCTCAAATTACTCCATAAAATAGAAGAGTGAATACTTCCAAACAGCATTACCCTGATTCCATAGCCAGATAAGGACACTACAAGAATATTACAGACAGAATATGGCTGATAGATCTAGATGCAAAAATTCTCAAACAAGATATTAATAAACTAAATTCAATAGCACATTAAAATGATCATGCTATATGATATAGCATGCTATATGATATAGCATATAAGTAGGATGCAAGAATGGCTCAACATATATAAAAATCAACATGATATACCACATCAACAAAATAAAGGATAAAAATATGGCCATCTCAGTAGATACAGAACAAGCACTTGACAAATTCAATATCCTTTCATGATAAAATTTCTCAATAACCTGGATATAAAAGAAACATACTTCAACACATTAAAGGTCATACATAGGAAGGTCTCAGATAAAATACTCAATGGTAAAAGATTAGAAACTTTCCTTTAAGATCAGGAATAAGAAGAAAAGAGTTCCTACACTAACCTACTATTCAATATTGCTCTGGCTGGGACTTTCAGTATTGTCAGATAAGAAGAAGAAGAAGAAAAAAAAAAGACACCCAATTTGAAAAGGAAAGTATACAAGTGTCTTAATTTGCAGATGACATAATCTTATAAATAGCAAATCCTAAAGACTCTACCAAAAAACTATTAAGAAATAAACATTGAATTCAGTATAGTTCCAGGATTTTAAAAAATAAAAATCAACATACAAAACTCACATTATCAACAATATATTGAAAAAAAATCCCATTCACAATAGCATCAAAAACAATAAAATATTTATGAATAAATTTAACCAAGGAAGTGAAATATCTGGAAAATAAAAACTATAAAACTTAGATGAAGGAAATTGAATAAGACACAAGCAAATGGAAAGATCTCACATGTGAAAGGGTTAGAAAAAGTATTATTGTTAAAACGACCACAATACCCAAAGCCATCTATAGATTTAATGCAATCCCTATCAAAATCCCAAAGGCATTTTTCACAGAAACAGAAAAATGCCCCAAAATTTGTATTGTCAAAAATGATTCTGAATACCCAAGTAATCCTACAAAAGAGGAACAAAGCCAGAGAGGTTACATTTTGTGATATAAAACTACATTACAGAGCTATAGCAATCAAAACAGTATGGTACAAACAGACACCTAGGCCAATGGAACAGAATTGAGAGCCTAGAAATAAACACTTAAATACATAGTCAATTAATAAATGACAAGGGTGTCATGAGTACTCAATGAAAAATAGTCTCTCTAATAAATGGTGCTAGAAAACTTGGAAAACCATATGCATACAAAAGACTTTAGAACCCCATCTGACACTACTCACAAAAATTAACTAGAAATAGCTTAAAGCAGTGGTTCTCAACCTGTGCGTCGCTACCCCTTTGGGGGTTGAACGACCCTTTCACAGGGGTCCCCAAAGACCATCGGAAAACACATATATAATTACATATAGTTTTTGTGATTAATCACTATGCTTTAATTATGTTCAATTTGTAACAATGAAAATACATTCTGCATATCAGATATTTACATTATGATTCATAACAGTAGCAAAATTACAGTTATGAAGTAGCAACAAAAATAATTTTACGGTTGGGGTTCACCACAACATGAGGAACTGTATTAAAGGAACTGTATTGAAGGAACTGTATTAGGAAAATTGAGAACCACTGACTTAAAGGCAAATATAGAATCAAAATCTTGAAACTCCAAAAGAAAGTGCTCCAATACCATTATCATGGCACTGGCAACAATATTTTTTGGATGACACCAAAAACAACAACAAAACAAGAATAAGTGATACTTCATTAAACTAACATGAACTAGCACAGTAAAATAATCAACAAAATGAAATGGCAACCTACCTACAGAATGGGAGAAAATATTTGCAAAGCATCTATCTTATAGGGGTTAATATCCAAAATACATAAAGAAGCCATGCAACTCAATAGCAATAAATAAATAAAAATTTTCCAAGTACATATTGGGCAGAATACTTGTGTAATACTTTTCTAAAGAAACCATCGAAATGGCCAAAAACTGCATGAAAAGGTGCTCAACATCATTAACCATCAGGGAAATGCAAATAGAGATGACAATCTGATATCACTTCATATCTCAGAATGGCTATCATCAAAAAGAAAAGAGGTTAAGTACTGGGGAGGATGTGCAGAAAAGGCATCCCTTTTATACTGTTGATGTAAATGTAAGTTGGTTTACTAGTCACTGATGAAAGCAGTATGAAAATGTCTCAGGAAAATTCAAAATAGAACTACCATATAATCCATCAATCCAACTCTTGGTTATATACCCAAGGAAATCAAAACAGAATCTCAAAAATACAAATGTACACCCATGTCCACTGCATCATTATTCAAAATAGCCAAGATGTGGAAACAACCAAAGTGTCCATCAACAGATGAGCAAATAAAGAAAACCTAGTATATGCACAGGAATATTATTCAGCTATGAGGAAGAAGGAAATTCTGCCATGTGTGACAACTTGCTTGGACCTTGAAGGCTTACTGCTAAGTGAAACAAGTCAGAGAAAGAAATACTCTATATCACTGATCTGTACAAGTTCTATAAAAACAAACACATAGAAATTGAGAGTAGAATGGTGGTTGTCAGGAACTGGGGTTTGGGGAGTGGGGAAAATGATCAAAGTTTACTAACTTCAAGTTATAAGATAGATAAGCTCTGGGGAATCTAATATACAACGTGGTGATTATAGTTAATATTATATGCTCAAAAATAGCTAGAAAAACAAATAAATGACACAGACATAGATGTACATCTCTACAATCATTTCATTTTTAATAAATAGGGTGTCAAAGAAAATTGGGAAGAGAAGCCTTTTCAACAAATAGTCCTGGAATACCTAAGTGTGCATTTTTTTTTTAATAAACTTTTACAACATTAAAAAAAATGAACAGGCAAACTATACATTGGGAGATTCTTTTTCTTTTTTTTTTTTAATTGATTTCAGAGAGGAAGGGAAAGGGAGGAAGAGAGAGTGATGGAAACATCAATGATGAGAAAGAATCATTGGCTGCCTCCTGCATGCCCCACACTGGGGACTGAGCCCTCAACCCATGTATATGGCCTGACCAGGAATTGAACCATGATGACACTCAACCACTAAGCCAGGCTGGCGGGGCCAACAGGGGGAGATTCTTTTTTTTTTTTAAATATATTTTATTGATTTTTTACAGAGAGGAAGGGAAAGGGATAGAGAGTTAGAAACATCGATAAGAGAGAAACATCAATCAGCTGCCTCCTGCACACCCCCTACTGGAGATGTGCCTGCAACCAAGGTACATGCCCTTGGCTGGAATTGACCCTGGGACCATTCGATCCGCAGGCTGATGCTCTATCCACTGAGCCAAAACGGTTAGGGCTGGGGAGATTCTTAAAACAGATACCTGACAAAGGACTGTTATCAAAAATATAAAAAACACTTGTACAACTCAATAAGAAAGACAAATAACCCAGTAAAAAATGCAACATTGGATAGAAATTTAACTAGAGAACATATATAAGTAACCAGAAAAACAAAAGTGTTTAACAGCATTATTCATCAGGGAAATAAAATTTAACATTACCAAATGGTATCCTACACACTCACTAACATGTCTAAAATTAAAAGACTGAAAGTATCCAGTTTTGGAGATGATGTGGGGCAACTGTAACTATCATCATTGTCGTTACTTGTACTATCATGAGAGCATAACATAGTGAAACTACTTTGGCCCAGGGTCTTTTTTTGTTTTGTTTTTGTTTTGTAATAAACTTAAACTACCTCTACAAAATGATCCAGAGAAAGCCTGAATATTTACCCAGGGGTATTAAAATATGTTTACAAAATATTTTTATAAGAACATTTACAGAAACTTTTATTCATAGCCAAAAACTACACCCAACCAAGTGTTCCGCCCAACAGGAAATGACTTAAACTGTGATATGTTTATACACTTGAAATCTTGATGAGTTTTAGTTGCATGGTTATAAGCATTTGTAAACAATTAAATAAGCAATTACAATTTATACATTTTGCTTTATGTAAATTTACATTAAAGAAAAAAAATTAAAGCAAATACAAAACTGCAGCTAACGATAATTAAATCATTTAGGGTAGATTCTATGAATTTTGTAATTTGCTTTGAAATGTATTAAATAAAGCATGAATTAATGGCTAGATAGGATGAATACATGAAGAGATGTACGATGATAAAATCTAGATTGTAATAGTATGAGTGGTCACTCTAAACATTAATTTGACAATACATTTGGAAATACTATAATAAAATAGGGAATAAAGATATTTTTCTTATATTTAAAATTAATTATAATTCAGCAGTTATATATTATGTTGAATATATACTTTCTTATATAATGAAGATTAAACTAGAGTTTCCAATTTCTATTTAAGGCTAGGCAGTTTCATATATATAATCTTTTTTTTAAATCCTCACCCAAAGATATGTTTTTGTTGATTTTTTTGAGAGAGAGAAGAGAGAGAGAGGGAGGGAAAGAAACATGATCAGCTGCCTCCCATATGAGCCCTAACCAGCGATTGCAACACCAACCTTTGGGTGCACAGGATAATGCACTAACCAATGGACCCACCCGGCCAGGGCTACATAAATTTTGGGTTTTCTATTTCATTCTAAACTACTTTTCTACATCTGATTACTTTGCATTACATCTTAAAAAACAATTTCATTTTCTTAATATGTATAAAATTAATCAGCATCACTCTCTTGTTCAAAACACTTATTAAATTTATGTAACCTAATAAGTCAATTTTAACCCATAACAACACTTGACATTGTGTTAGTCTCCTATCATTACTAACAAATTACCATGAAGTCAGTGCCCTAAATCATCATAAATTTGTCAACTTAAAGTTTTGTGGCTCAGAAGTCAGCATAAGTGACACTGGGCTAAATTCAAGGTGTCAGGTCTGTGCTCCTTTCTGGAAGCTTTACGGGAATATCTGCATCATGGGCTTTTCCAGGGTATTGACCAGGCAGCCTGGGCTCAAGGCTCTTCCTTCCTTGTCAAGGCAAGGAATGTCACATCTCTCTGTGATCACATTATGTGGGGGATATTTGATTAGACCCACCCAGAGAGTCCAGGTTAATCTGCCCATGTCAAGGTTCACACTTTTAATGACATCTACAAAGTTCTTTTTATTTAATTATTTTTAAAAATACATTTTATTGATGTTTTAGAGAGAGAGGGAGAAGGAGAGAGAGAGAGATAGAGAGAAAGAGAGAGAGAGAGAGAGAGAGAGAGAGAGAGAGAGAGAGAGACATCAAAGTGAGAGTAAAACATTGATGTGAGAGGGGGAAACATGGATTGGCTGCCTCCTGTAAGCCCCCTATTGGGGATGGAGCCCACACCCCGGGCATGTGCGCTGATGGGGAATGGAACCAGCAACCTTTCAGTGCACAAGAGGATGCTCACTGAGCCACCTCAGCCAGGGCCACTGGTTGATTCTTGTATGTGCCCTGACCAGGGATCAAACCTGAACCTATAATCTTGGCATACTGGGCCCATGCTCAGCCAACTGAGCTTCCTTGCCAGGGCCTCAACCTGACCTCATTTAATTTGCACCATCTAATTAGATAGAAATTATTACTAACCCCATTTTGGAGATGAGAAACCTAAGTCGTAGCAGGTTAACAATGAGCTGAAAGTCGTGGAGCTAAGAAGTGACCAAAACAACTCAAATACAGATGTGTCTAATTTTACAAAGTTCTTTTTCTCATGTTTATGGGCTCTCAGAGATTAAGGTGAGGACATCGTCAGGGGCCATTTTTTCTTACTACCACACCTCCCAGGATCACATGCTGGTTAAAATTATGGACTCCTTTTTCACTTTTTACCTTCAGACTCATTGTGTTCTCATTGAATCAGATCATTTGTTTAGATCTTTCTTAACCTTGTGTATTTTGGCCTTTTTGGTTTTTTTACCTACTCAGGAAACATCCCTGCTAGTAGATAATCACTAATGTTTATGTACTCCCTTCAGTGTCAATCAACAAGAATGTTTTCCCTTTGAGAAAATCACAATGGTAATGCTTTATTCATCCTAAATAATAAAAGCCTAATATGCTAAGTGTCTGGTCATCTGTTCAACCAATCAAATCATAATATGCTAATGATATGCTAAGGCTGCTCAACCACTCTCTATGACGTGCACTGACCACCAGGGGGCAGATCCTCCAACCTTTAGGTTAGCTTGTTGCTGGGGACCAGCTGATTGGGACTGAGTGAGCCAGGCCAGATACACTCTGGAGCTCTCCCGTGGTCCCTCTCTGGCTGGCCAACCTCCTGCATCCCTCCCCAGCCCTGATGTGCACCGGTGGGGTCCCTCAGCCTGGCCTGTGCCCTCTCTCGGTATGTCAGGACCCCTTGGGGGATGTCAGAGAGCTGGTTTCGGCCCAATCCCACAGGCCAGGCCGAGGGACCCCCCACTGGTACATAAATTCATGCACTGGGCCTCTAGTGTTTTTATAAATCTGGAGAAAGTAAATAGTTTTCTCTTGTCCTACCTTACACCTTCTTATAGCACTACTCTCTAGAAACTTTGAATTAGTTATAGTATGTGTTTTCCTTCCAAAACAACTACAATCTCCTCAAACACTGGTGTTAAGATCCTCTGATGTAAAAACAACTTATTCTTTTTTCTTATTTAAGTCAACAGTAGGCACTCCATACATGGTCACCGATTGAATTCTGTAATTAACAAGTACGTGTGGAACATATGTGGTGTGCAAGGTTGGATACAAGGCCTGCAAGACAGTTTGAGCTATGTCAGCTTTGAAGCTTATAATGAAATACAGGGAAAGGGGACTTCTAAAAATAATTTAAAATATAAGGTAGCATATGCTTTGCTCCAAATGAACGGTATAAACAATAAGTGCTAAAGAGTTATGATGTCCAGGATTTGAAACATCTGTGATTTATTTTTTACAACTTTGACCCAACTCAACTGTACTGAAAAAAATAATGTTCTAACTAATTCAGAACAGCTGTCTGCCTATAGTTAAGTCACATGGTAAGAATGCCCTGGACTTAGTGATAAAGCCACATTAAAATAACACAAGACTTGTTTTTCATCATTTTTCATAATAGGAAACAGTTTATGAGGAAGTGTGAGGAGGAAGAGAGATACAAGTGAAGAGAAAGAGAAGACAAGAGTGATGAAGAGGGAAACTTCAAGGACCAGATGGGCTATACATGGACATAAAGTCTAAGATCCTTTAGAAGCTTGACGAGGTTATAATTCTATGAGTAAATAGTAATCTGGTGTTTTGGAATATTATCTCAACCTTAAAAACAAGCAAAATTTCCTGCTGCTGAAAGTAAAACAAAAACACACATCTTCAATTTGATCCCAGAAATATAGGTAAATACTTTGCTACAAGTTTCTGTGGGAACATTTATATAATCATTTATAGTTTTTATTTCAATATTTGCAAATCAGAAAACCAGGAGGATTTGGAGTTCTCATGCTCTTTTTTAATGAATCATAATAATACTAGATGAACTATTTCTTTGTGGAAGAGTTTCAAACCCATTTTCTTTCTATACTGAAGTTGGAAGGGGTTCTCATATTTTTCATGCATATTATTTTTTTGTTAAACAGTAGGATCAAACTTATAAAAACAAGGCCAAATTTTCTGGCCCTCAAATTTAAAAAAATCAGGTTTGAAGATTGATCACTTTCAGTTTAATTACATATAGAAGTCCTGTAAGACACAGTAGGATATGGATCGGAGTCCTGACCTGGGCAGCACCCAGACCTGGTTCAAATAAACCTCTATCGCTTCTTAGCTTCTTTTCAGCTCAATTTCCTCATCTATAAGTTCTTTTATGATGAGTTAAATATATGCAGGCAAAGCGTCATGAGTGTTTAATAATGGCAACTATGAATAAAAATGTGTTAAAGCCTCTTTATTTTAGCTTGAAGTCACAACCAAATCTCTACATTTTCATTTAAAGTCTATATTAACTAAATTATAAATTAACTTATATTGAGAAAATGGGAATTTAGAAAAACATAGAATTCACTCTGGAATAAGACATAAAATGGAATAAAGATTCCTTTAAATATTTTTTATGATGACTATATCATTGCATTTTAATGATTTGGTGATCGAAGATTAACTCCTTACCCAGATTGATGATATGTATGTATGTATGTATATATATATAACATGCAATATTATACTAGTTTTGCCAAAGTACCAGAGGAGCAATTGTCCTTTAAGAAATAAAAATCCTTTCTCTTTGTCTTTTTTCTGTGCTTCCTGCTTAGAAATCACCTGCCAGCCAATCTATGACACTAACTCTACTGAAATCTGCCTTAAGATTTGCAAATTAGTTTTACTTATTTTGTACTCATTGTATCTAAATAACTTTAGCAGTTTAATTTATTCTTAAATATAAATTGCATTATTTTAATATACATTTTTCCCATTAATGGGTTTGTATATATAGGGATACCTCTAAAGTACAGAAGTATGCTAGATAACACATAGTCTTGCATACTTTTTAATTTTATCAAGCACCATTAAGAAAATTCTCTACTAATATTTGACACTTGATACTTTTAAACAGGCACTGAAATGCTGAGATATTGGGGAAAATGGACTGGAATTATTCTCCCCACTTTTAATGTCTTCTACCTTGAACTAAATACTTCACAAGTATCCAAAAACACTGACATTTAGTCAAAAAACAAAATGTGTACAAGAGAAAGAGGGAGTAAGATGTAAATAAACTAGAAATCCCATTACAGAAAATCACATGATCTCACTCATTTGTGAAAGATCATGAACAACATAATGGCTGTTCCAGAGACAGAAACATGGAACAGACCATCCAACCTCAGAGGGAAGGTGGGGTTGGGGGAGGTGGTAAGAGACCAATCAAAGGACTTATATGCAAGCATATAAGCATAACCCATGGACACAGACAGTAGGAGGTTGAGGGCATGTGCTGGGGGGTGAGAAAGGCCGGGGAGAGGTCAAGGGGGGGATAAAGGAGACATATGTAATTCTTTAAACAATAGTTTAAATTTAAAAAAATACTTTTTCCCTAGAAAAACAAAACAAAATAAAAATTCCATTACAATTTCCCAACATTTAGAAACTAAAGTCTACAAATAAAAAAATGGAAAGTTTAACCATATTAACTGACTTCTGCGTCCTATCTCAAGTACTGAAAGTAGAACTTTTTTTTTTTTTTCCTGCTGAGCTACTGCATAGCATCTTAGAGAATTAACTCCCAAGAAAAAAAGTAAGACACCTTTCTGGAAACCAAATTCAGTTTGGTCTAGGTTTTCACACTTTTGATTTTAATACAGTGGAGCCTTGACTTACAAGTGTCCCGACTAACAAGTTTTTTGAGATACCAGCTGTCTCTCGGCTGATTTTTTGCATTGAGTTGACAGAGTAATTTGAGTTAACGAGCTCCTTAACGAACTCGATCTCAGAACGAATTAAACTCATAAGTCAAGGCCCCACTGTATTTAGAGAAGTATAAGATAAGCATGACACAAATTACTATTTTTCTTCCAAGGACTTCATAAAAGCCCTATAATCTTAAGAATTTAACCCTCAGACTGACTGTGTAGAAAAGTCAGAAGTCCCCGTGAGCAAAGTCATGGAGAGCTCCTGACCTTTCATGTCAGTCAGACAACTCAGAAGCCCTTGATTCTCTAAGATGCACTAGAGAGAATGAATATAAAGGCTTCACACTCCTCAGGTAAGACTGCTAATTAAGTTCTCAATCTGAGGTAAGAGGAGTCTGCTTCCTGCTGGGATGATAAGGTCGTTACCTACTGAGAGAAACCTCCCACGGAATGAGCATGTGAATAGGAGCGATTCTAAGGAACACTGGAAACGTGATATTTCCACAAAAAGCGTTTTATCAATCCCTACGTAATTGCTATTTCAACTCTATTTTTTTTTTGTTCAAGAATATTAAGAAAAATCACTATCTAATAAAAATAAAAAAACTTATGAAAATGCCCGGTTTTCTCAGGATGTTGGATTCGCCATGATAAAGCACACACGTGTTTTGCATTAAAACCCCACGTGTCACTCTGTGACAGCCGGTGCAGATTCTGTGCAGACAAAGTTAAGGCTCACTCATCCACCTGAAGCTGTATTCAATTTCCTCTTTTTCTCCAGGCTAGGTTTCTTTTCCAAGATAGGATTTAGAAAAGGTAGGATTACGGTTTGTGAGGCTGCGGGTTTAGCAGCCAGCACAAGAAACAGATGATTTGGTACCAAGTGCAAAACGCACTATTCTTGTGGATGAACATACCTGTAAAGAATCACATGTATATTTGGTGCTAATGTGTTGAGCTCCCAGAAAGCTGACTTTATAATCTTAGCACGAAAGTGCCTGTACTCTGTCTTAATGAATTTCAAAGAAGAACCTAAATTAATATTGAGGCAGGAAGCATGTTAAGGAGATTGGAACGTAACATGGATAGTAGCTACAATATGGTTAAGAAGATATGGAGTACAAAAAAAGGGAAGAAAAGCAGGGCAAACATTTTCTTCCTGGTGGCTCATTTATACTCAATGATCAAGTATATGCCAATTGACTTCATTAGAAAGCAAATAAATTAATTAATTAATTAATTAATTAATTAATTAATAATCCTATCTATTCCATATGCTTACAAAAAAAAAACAAGGAAAAGCTGGACGAACTGAAAGTCCACAGCTCTCCTTGGGGCCATCAGGTAACTCGGTGGGAGTTTAAAGCACCACGCCAGACTCTGGAGACACAGCTCACAGTCACAACGGAGAAAGGCTTATTTGGAAGAGAAGCTGTGGAAACCAGACCCAGGTGGCACCACGGAAGAGGGAATTTGGATGAGTTCCTGTAGGCTCACTGTGGAATAGCCTGACCGTGAGAAACTCCTTGGGTCCTAGGGTCGTAGTCTTAGGAGCTCCCATATTTTCATGGGTTTTAACTCAAAGCACCCACCAGGTTCACCTGGGCAAAAGCCTAGAAAGATCCCCTTCTGGCCCTGGCAGGTGGGGAGGGGAGGAAAATACCTGTATGGAAATATGTCTGGATTGCTCTACATTACAAAGGCCAGCCCTACCCTCAGGGGAAGGCTCTCTGAGAGCTGTTCCCACCTGGGGAAGGGCGTGTCTTCCACTTGGTTCTCCTCCTTCATTTTTGACTCCAATTAAGGGGAAGAAGGAGAAGCTGAAAAAGGACTCGAAGTTGACTAGGATGTGGGTTCACCGAATGACTGAAATTTAGTCACAAAATTATGGAATTCTTTCCCTTCCTCACAATCTACCAACCCACCAACAGGACTCCAGTATGCAGGGTGTCCCCAAAACATGTGTACACACTTTAACAGCTGACAGCGCAGTTGATGTTTCCTTCTTTTCCACCAGGCTAAGGTTTGAACAAAGGAAAATCATCCCAAAATGCTGCTGGAAGTTTGAAAACACAGTAGAAGTACAAATGCTGCTTTTATAATTATTCACTCTGTGTCATCCCCTCCCCCCCCCAGCCCCCTGCCCCTCCAAAATGTATACACACTAACAGCTGATAAATCACTTCATTTTCATCCCTATTCAGCTTTAACTGATTTGAAAAATTTGGTGAAGCCAGACTAAGCTTTGAACAAAGAAAACTTATCCACTAGCCTTTTTTATGGGGATACCGAAAAGATAAAAGTTTACAGAACAAAACCAGCAACAATTGATGAATTGAGGGTACACACACAGCAAACAAAATGATTATTGATATTTGCAATTCCATTACTTCGAGTTATCAGCAGTGCCTGATCCAGAACGGTCATCAGTTTGAAAACAGGCATTGACAAAAAAAATAAAATAAAAAATTCATTTCTGTAGATTCTTTTACATTTTGTAAATGAACCGTATGTTAATAAAAACCAACTTTGTAATCATTTAAAGTGTGTATACATTTTTGGGGGGACACCCTATATTAGTAAATTACAACTAGAAGATTTGAAAGACAGACTGTTTGATGAAGACTTCTTAGGGAAGCCCAAAAGGCAACAAGAGAGAAGAAAAGAAAACAAAAGAAAACAGTAGAGGAATTGTAGCCCTCCGGAAAACTCCTTATAGCAAACATTTAACATTGCCCAACTCCTAACCGAATTACCATAAATCTTTACAATGAAGACTTTTTAAAAAATCCTCAACAGAGGATATGTTTCTTGATTTTTAAAGAGAGAGAGAAACATCAATCAGTTGCCTCCTGTACGCGCCCCCAAAAGGGGTTACCCACAACCTAGGTATGTGCCCTGACCAGGAATCAAACCCCGAACCTTTCTGTGCACACAATAATACTTGAACCAACTGAACCACCAGGCCAGGGCTACAGTGAAGCCTTTTTACCTCAGTTTCTGTTATCTGATAAAGCATATTCACCCTACAACAAGAAGTCATTAACACAGATAGATGGGAATCCCAAAATATTGGAAAACAGTACATCTGTCAACAAGACATTGGCCAATATGGACATTTCAAGAAAAATACAAATATTTTGAAACTAATTGGAAATAGAAATACAACTTATCAAAATTTGAGAAAGCAATGTTTAAAGAAACATTTCTCATTTAATGCATGAACTAGAAAAGAGGAAAGATCCAAAAAACCCAATAACCTAAGCTTCCATCTTATAAAACTAGAAAAAGAGTAAATGAAGTCCAAAGTAAGCAAAGGAAATCATGAATACTAGAGAAGTCAATGGAATTGAAAACAGAATTCTATGGAAATACAAGTCAATGATAACAAAAACTGGCTCTTAAAAAAGCATTAATAAATTGATAAACCTTTCGTGAATCTAACCAAGAAAACAGAGAGCCGTCGCAACAAATTGCCAACATCAGAAAGGAAGGAGGGGGTCCTCGAGGCCTCAAATCCCTGAGCTGAACCCTATGCGCAATCTTTCAGGACCAAACATAGGCAAATAGACAAATCCAAAAGCTTACCTGGCAGGCCTCCTCGCCGGAAAGCTGCCCTCCTCACACTGACGGGGTGACCAGCAAAGACACTGGGTTCCCCAAAGGGAGCTGCAAGGGGCCCCGCCGGCCATGCTGTTGTGTATATATACTCCCAGCTCAGGTGCCTTGACTTAGAAGCCACTTTGCCGGCTGAGGCCTTTCTCAGGTGCCTCTACTGAGACCCCCTCTGGGGACCTCGGTGTGAAGACATTCTTCCTCACTCTAACTCAGTTTTCAATACTTTTTCACTATGACTCTCCCACACGCTTCTCGTAAGTTCCCTGCTCCATAAAGCTGCAGGAGTCTCTTGTTCGGAGCGCCCTGGGTATTGAGAGAGTTTCCACCTGCACACCGAATCCACCTGATCCTTAACTAGGCCCATTCCAAAGAGGGATAGGGAGAGGGAGGGGGAGGAGTTGATGCTGTCTCAGGTTTGACTTCTTGCTTATACTATCACACTGACTTATGTTTCGCTTTCGTTTTGGCTTGTTGTCTTAACTGACTACTCTGACCCCGGACAGCTGAGCTCTTTTGAGCTCGCTCAGTTGCTGACACTCACAGCTACTAAAACCATGAACATTAAAAAGGGAATGAAAGAATGCCATACAGAAACTCTATGCCTATAATGAAATGTACCAGTTCCGAGAAGGACAAAAGCCACCAACACTCACAAAAGGAGAAATTGATGACCTCAATAGGACTAAATGTATTAAAGATATTGACTAATTAGTAACCTTCCATAAAGAAACTACTCGCCCCAGATGGTGTCACTGGTGAAATCTATTGGATATTTAAGTAAGATGCGATACTGATTCTCCTCAGGTTTTTCTAGAAAATACAGGCATGCCTTATTTTATTGTGCTTTACTTTATTGCACTTCACAGATATAGTGTTTTGTTTTGTTTTTTAAATTGAAGGCAAGACCCTCCACCAGCAAAAATATTATGATTTGCTTTATTGCGGTGGCCTGGCACTGACCTCTCCCTATCTCCAGGGTGTGCCTGTATTAAAACAGGACCCATTTCCTATCTCACTCTATGAGGCCAGAATGACCCCAATACCAAAGCCAGAGAAAGGTATTATATATAGGAAAGCTTCAGATCAATATGTATTATGAACACAGACTCAAAAATCCCCGACAACGTATAAGCAGATAGAAGTCAACAATGCATACATTCTATCACTAACTGACCAGTACTCCTCAAAAATGTCAGTTACCAAACCCAAAGCAAATCTGAGTAGCTGTCTCATTGCAAAGAAGCCTGCAGTTGTATGGCCTAGCGGCAGCCGTGGGCAAACTACAGCCCACGGGCTGGATCCGGCCCCTTTGAAATGAATAAAACTAAAAAAAAAAAAGACCATACCCTTTTATGTAATGATGTTTACTTTGAATTTATATTAGTTCACACAAACACTCCATCCATGCTTTTGTTCCGGCCCTCCGGTCCAGTTTAAGAACCCATTGTGGCCCTCGAGTCAAAAAGTTTGCCCACCCCTGGAGCCTCTTAAGTCCTAAAACTTCACTTCTGCTACATTTTACCCGTCAATCCACTCATGAAGGCCAGCCCAGACTCAAAAGGAGCACAATTAAAAACTTTGCTCTGTGGAAAGTTCCTTTTAGGAATCATAAAGACACTTACAGACTGGATGAAAATATTTCCAAACTACACAAAGAAACTCTCACAACTCAACAGTAAAACAACAACAACATCCAATTAGAAGATAATTAAAAGACATAAATCAAAGAAGCTATACTGATGGCAAATAAGCATATTAAAAGATGATCAACATTATTAGCCAATAAGGAAATGCAGGTTAAAACTATAACGAGATATCAGGACACCTATGAGAACAACTCAATTTTAAAAAATGGTGACAGCCGAAACCGGTTTGGCTCAGTGGATAGAGCGTCGGCCTGCGGACTGAAGGGTCCCAGGTTCGATTCCGGTCAAGGGCATGTACTTGGGTTGCGGGCACATCCCCAGTAGGAGATGTGCAGGAGGCAGCTGATCGATGTTTCTCTCTCATCGATGTTTCTAACTCTCTATCTCTCTCCCTTCCTCTCTGTAAAAAATCAATAAAATATATTTAAAAAAAAATAAAAATAAAAAAAATAAAAAATGGTGACATCACATGCTGGCAAGGATGAAGATAAACTGCACCCACTGCTGGTGGGGATGTAAAATGGCACAGCCACTCTGGAAACACTTTGGCAGTTTCTTTAAAAACTCAAAAGTGCAGTTACAAAATGAGCCAGCAATTGAATTACTTGACATTTATCACAAAGAAGTGAAAAGAGACGCACACAAAAAAATCTGAATATTTATATCAGCTTTATTCAAATGCTCAAAACCTGGTAGTCCGCCCAAAATACTACAACAGGTGAATTCTTGAAATGACAAGTGAGTGTGCCTTTAAAATAGCAATGTGAGGAATCCTTGCAGGGATGCTAATGTCCTGTATCTTTACTGTGTTGATGTCAATAGCCTGGCTGGTCTATTGTATCATAGTTTTGCAGGATGTTACCACTGGGAGGGCGGGGACTGAGTAAAGAATACATGGGCTCCTTCTGTATCTTTCCATTTATTCCAGTTTTAGTGAGATACAATTAAATAAAAATTGTATGAATTTAATTTGTACCACAGCATGATTTAATATACCTATACATTGTGGAATGATTACCACAAAGCTGAGTAACATCCATCACCTCACATGGTTACCTTGTGTGTGTGGTGAGAACATAAGAACTACTCAGAGCCAATTTTAAATATATCATACAGTTTACTACCTCTAGTCACCATGCGGTACATTAGGCCCCCAGGATGCATACATCTTCCAGCTATATGTCAACCTAAAGTCATCTGGATTCCACAAAGTTTCTGAACTAAATGTTATTGGCAACCATTAAATCTTGTAACTTATTTCCTAAATCCAACAGCCTTGATTTTTTTTTTCTTCTCCTAATTTTTAAGGGTAGAATATTCAAGATCCTTCTTTCTCTACAGAGCATGTAGATGGCACATATTGATGGTTGCCGGTGTCTGGCTGCCATCTAGAGCAGACTGGAGAAGGATGTTTTGAAATACATTTCTCTATTATCTGGTGGGTGAAATGAATGCTAAGAACCCCTACACCAGTGGTCGGCAAACTCACTAGTCAACAGAGCCAAATATCAACAGTACAATGATTGAAATTTCTTTTGAGAGCCAAATTTTTAAACTTAAACTATATAGGTAGGTACATTGTTATTAACTTAATTAGGGTACCCCTAAGGCTTAGGAAGAGCCACAGTCAAGGGGCCAAAGAGCCGCATGTGGCTCACGAGACGCAGTTTGCCAACCACTGCCCTACACCATCTCCGTTAGAGACATCAGCCATGCGCACCTGCCACACCTGGCCTTCTCCAGACTCAGCTGAGCAGGAATCAGAAATGGCTTCCTATCCAAGAGCAGCTATTCTTTGCATGGCCTACAGTCTCTAATGATAGCTTTTGTCTGGAAAAAAAATTGTCAATCTAATTCTGACTTTAAACACTATGAAATGGGAAAAATACAGAAGGGCAATGAAAATATAAGGTCATGATTCAGAAAAACATCCCTTGTATAGCAGTTTTCAAATGTTAATTAGTTCTTCAATAACTGAATACAATATGATTGAACATAAATGGCTATACTCTAGTCTCTATGGAGACGCCTCCCTTTCCTCCCCCCATTCTTCTCTAGTTCACTGGCCTTCTTTAATTTCTTGAATATGTCCAATTAATTCCTGCCTCTGGAATGTTGCAAATTCTGTTTTTTTAACAGTTTCCCTGGTGGACTAACATCTCACTTCATGTACTCTGGGCCAATCCTGCCCTAGATTCAGGGAATAGCTGTGTGAAGATTTAAAATCTCTTCAACTCAAGGTTGCACCTTGCATCATTCACTTTCTGCTCTAAGGCTCTTCCCACCCAGTGGAATGGGAAATAGGCAGGTGGGAACTGGCTGGCACACACACAGGTGCAATAGTTAGAAAGTGCTGGTAGTTAAAAATATCTGAGTAAATCCCTGACCGATGGGGACATGGAGCTGATGGGTCAGTGGTTCTTCCTACGATATCTGAGCAGGAAAATTCAAAAGGTTCTGGCAAGGATAAGCCCCAGGTGCTCATGGCAGTGATTAACTCCTCCTTCCTTTATGATTCTCCCTGGACTTTCTTTAGTAGTAGTAGTAGTAGTAGTAGTAGTAGTAGTATTACTGGAGGCCTAGTGTATGAAATTCATGCACTGGAGGCAGTGTCCCTCAGCCTGGCCTGTGCCCTCTTGCAGTCCGGGACCCCTTGAGGGATGCTAAGCCAGCAGTTGGACATCCCTCTCACAGTCCAGGACCCCTTGCTCTTTACCTCCCGCCTGCTCACTGCTCCTTACCTCTCTGCTCACTGTTCCTTAGCACTGCCGCAGAGGAGGAGAGGCTCCCGCCACTGCCGCTGCACTCACCAGTCATGAGCCTGGCTTCTGGCTTCTGGCTTCTGGCTGAGCGGCGCTCCCCTGTGGGAGTGCACTGACCACCAGGAGACAGCTCCTGCATTGAGTGTCTGCGCCCTGGTGGTCAGTGCACGTCATAGTGACCATTCTGCTGGTCAGTCCGCAGTTTGGTCTATTTGCATATTAGGCTTTTATTACATAGGATTTGTACGAGCTCTTTATATGTTAAAGATACTAACCATTTATTGATTATTTGCTGAAAATACATTTTTCCCAGTTTGACTTTTAAAATCTAGCCTCATTAGTGATCTCCCCTGTAGCCACATGAATTCCTTTAGATGCCCGTTTTCTTGCTCGTTGGAATTCTATGTTATTTTTATTGCTATAATTTCTTTCTTTTTTTTAAGAGGCTCTTATTCTTGTTGAGTTTTCTTCTAGAGTTTGCAGCCATGGGACCATAATGGCTTCACTTCTAACTTTATTTTTTAAAATATGTTTTCATTTATTTGAGAGAGAGAAAGGAAGAAAGAGAGAAACATAGAGCCCACAATTGGGGCATGTGCCCTGACAGGGAACCTAACCAGCAAGGTATTGCTATACAGGATGGACATCCAGGCCTGGGCCTCAGGCTTTTTACTCTTTGTTGTTATTGCCTTTAGGAGGCAAAAGGTCCTTCACAGGTGGTTTATTATGCTAATGAGCTCATAGTTTCTGAAAGAGGCTGAAGATTCTCATGCAGGGTTTTCACAGGACAGGGGCACCTCTCAGAACCCCTACTCCTAGGAGACTGGCCTTTCAGCAGCAATAACAGAACAGCTGACAATGAGTGGCCACTTAAAACAGGCCCCAGCACTCTTCTAAGTGCTTCAGCTGGCGACCTGGTTTGATCAACAACCCCAGGAGGCCGGCACTATTATTCCCAGCTTTCAGATGAGAAAGCAAAGGCGCAGAGTGGTTAAATGATTTGCCCACGTGCAGGGCAGAGTTGGGAGGCACACGAGTGGGGGCTGCTGGGGGACAGATGTGCACACAGATGACGCAGGGATTCCAGGCGTGAGTGACAACTGAGGCAGGACAGGACAGGACAGTGCCGGGAAGAGAGGGAAGGCAGCGGGTACTGCCCTGGAGACCCCGGGAGCACAAGCTGGGACCAAGCTGGGCTCCTGACCCTCAGGGGTTTCATATTGCAGAGGTGTCTTGCCCAGGAATCTGGAATCTGAGTCCTCCCAGGGGCCCCAGGACAATTTCCACACCTGCCTACATTGCCAGTTAAGCACTGGGGTTCATAAGTCGAGTGAGGGCAGGGGGCAGACAATCACAGTGGCAACAGTGAGCGCCTAGTACCTGTCAAGCACCAGGCTGAGAGCCTTATGTGCATAATCTTATGCACACCCTGTAACATTCCATTGAGGCTGGTACTATTATCATACCCATTTTATAGATGAAGAAACGGAGGCTCAGAGAGGTTACAGAGCTCTAACTGGCAGAGTCTGTGTGACTCCGAAGTCTGTATATCGTCACCACGTCCCTCTGTTACCCCTGACCCTAGGGTGGATGGCATTGCTAAGTCCAGCTTTTCTTTCCCTCCTGCTCTGGGACCCGATGATCAGCAGGGCTAAGCAGAGGAGGAGAGAAGGGGCTCCCAGGGATGCAGCAGAGGACCTGGCCATTATTTCTCTAGAGCTCGGTGATAAACAATCAATAAAGAAAAAGATTTGCCATTTCCACGCTGTTCTATTGTATCTTATTCCCACTAATGAAAACTGGTCCGTCATGGGTGATCAGAGCCTATGTGGGTTGTGGGGGCCAGGCCTGGGGGGCCAGACCTAGGGGTCAGCCATTCCCGCCTCCTCACAGTCCCTACCCCTGCTGGGGTCGCCCTCTGTGTGTGGGGCTGCAGACAAGTTGGGGTCCTTGGCCTTGCGTTGCCTCCCCATGCCACCCATCCCTGTTCCCCTGGTTCCCCATTTGCCATCAGGTATAGGAGCCTGATGGCCAGGGGAGGGACCAAGAGGTCTGCAGTTCCCCACCCCCACTGGGTCACCCTCTGTGTGTGGGGAGATGGGAGGGGCAGGCTTTGGCCTAGCACAGCCACCTGCCACCTCCCTCTGTTACATTTGCCATCCTTAGTCATGGGGGGATGGGAACCTGCCGGTAGGGAAGGAACCAAGAGGTGGTCATTGTGCCTCATAGTGATTGGTCCACCATTAGGGTAGTTCCACCATTAGGGTCAATTTGCATATTACCTTTTTATTATATATGATTATTATTATTGTTGTTGTTATTGATTTTTAGAGAGGAAGAGAGAGATAGAAACATCAATGATGAGAGACAATCATTGATTGGCTGCCCCCTGCACATCTGGATGGATCCTGCAACCCAGGCATGTGCCCTGACTGGGAATTGAGCCATGATCTTGTTCATAGGTTGACATTCCATCACTGAGCCACACCAGCCGAGCTCTCATTGGTCTTTCTTAGCTCCCAAGCCTTGGGATAATCTCCCAGAGTATCTAGTTTTGAAAGGAACTGAGGTTGACACAATTTGGTAACTTACATGGTTGCTTTCAATCTTAGATTAAAGATAATGCCCCCAGAGAAACTTTTCTGACATCTTCCTAAAACTTCAAACCAAATTTTTCACAAGAGCCTTTCATAGTACATCCTTTATGTTAAGGTCATAACATTTATCTAAAATTTTAATGGCAAATTTTAATACATTTTTAAATATTTATTTTAGAAAACCTTGTTAGATTATGATATTCCTAAAGACAGAGATCATGGCCACTTGTCTACTGTATCCTCAACCATAAAGTGTTTGGCATTTATGTGGGCCTTGATGAATGTACACTGAGTAGAGATGCTACATCCAAGCAGAAAAAATGATGGAATGGACATTTTAGCAGAACCTATTAATAAACGAAAGATTAAAATAATAATCTGCAGCAATATCAAACTAAAGAGCTTAATTTAAAAAAGAAAGAGCACAAGTTACAAAGGGTTACAGAAAGTAAAGAGTATCCTATCTAATAAAAGAGAAACATGGTAATTAGCCATACGTCCGCTACCCTTCCCATTGGCTAATCAGGGTGATATGCAAATTAACTGCCAGCCAAGATGGCGGCCGGCAGCCAGGCAGCTTGAAACTAACATGAGGCTTGCTTGCTTCAGTGACGGAGGAAACCAACGTTCCCCGCCTGCCTTGCCGGCCTCTGAGCTTGCAGTTTGAAACATTGTTACAAATATAGAAGCTAAACAAAACCCCAGAAACCTGCTTTCAGCCAGCCAGGATCTCAGAGCTGGAGTTGATACAGTGTTTTGATTATAGAACCCAAACCAACCAGATACCTGCTTTCAGCAGCAGAGGCCTCAGAGCTGGAGCCAGAGCTAAAGCTGGCCCAGAATTAAAAAAAAAAAAAAAAAAGAAAAAAGAAGCGGTTTAGAGCTTCAGTCACCCGCCAGCCTGAAAACAGCCCTCAGCCCCTCACCCAGACTGGCCAGGCACCCAAGTGGGGACCCCCACCCTGAAGGGGGTGTGACCAGCTGCAAACAGCCAGCATCCCCTCATCCAGGCTGGCCAGCAACCCAGTGGGGACCCTCACCCTGATCCAGCACACCCTTCAGGGCAAACCAGCTGGCCCCCACCCATGCACCAGGCCTCTATCCTATATAGTAAAAGGGTAATATGCCTCCCAGCACCGGGATCAGTGGAGCCGCAAGGCCTCCCAGCACCGGGATCAGCAGAACTGAGAGGCCTCCTGGCACTGGGATCAGTGTGACAGGGGGCAGCGCCCAAACCCCCTGATCGCCCTGCGGCTCTGTGTGTGACAGGGGGCGGGGCCACAACCTCCCTATCCGCCCTGCTCTGTTCGTGACAAGGGAAGGCGCCCCAACCCCCTGATCAGCCCTGCGGCTCTGTGTGTGACAGGGTGTGGCGCCCCAACCCCCTGATCAGACCTGCCCTGTGCGTGACAGGGTACGGAGCCCCAACCCCCCTGATGGGCCCTGCTGTGTGTGCGACAGGGGGCAGCGTCCCAACCCCCTCATTGGCCCTGCTCTGTGCGTGACAGGGGGTGGCGCTGCAACCTCCCCATCGACCCTGCCTTGAGTGTGACATGTGGCGGTGCCCCAACCCCCCAATCGGCCCTACCCTGAGTGTGACTGAGGGTGGCATCGCAACCTCCCAATCCGCCCTGCTCTGTGCATGACAGGGGTGGTGCGCCAACTCCCCAATCGGCCCTGCTCTGAGCCCGACCAGGGGCTGCACCTAGGGATTGGGTCTGCCCTCTGCCACCCGGGAGCAGGCCTAAGCCAGCAGGGAGTTATCTCCTGAGGGGTCCCAGACTGCCAGAGGGCACAGGCCGGGCTGAGGGGCCCTCCCTCCCTCCCGAGTGCACAAATTTTTGTGCACCGGGCCTCTAGTATTTTATAAAGCAGTGGTTCTCAACCTTCTGGCCCTTTAAATACAGTTCCTTATGTTGTGACCCAACCATAAAATTATTTTCGCTGCTACTTCATAACTGTAATATTGCTACTGCTATGAATCATAATGTAAATATCTGATATGCAGGATGGTCTTAGGCGACCCCTGTGAAAGGGTCGTTTGACCGCTAAAGGGGTCGCGACCCACAGGTTGAGAACCACTGTTACAAAGAGATACAAAATAACTATGTTCAAGAATTTTATTTCAGAAATATAGAAAATGACAAGAAAGTATAAAATACTGTATCTGAAACTAACGAAGAAAACACCTGAATAGGGGACAAATGAGTCAGATCCATATACATATGCATATGTCCGTGGTATGATGTGAACATGAATACTTACAGCTAAAATAAAAGTAGTTATTTTTTTATTGTACGGACACATTTACTGTGTTAATTTTTATTGCGAGTAAGATAGAGCCAAGTCCCAAGGTTTCTGTACACATGAATAATAAAAAATAAAGAAATGCTAAGGAATGTCTTGAGACTAATGAGGAAATAAAGGAAACAACAGATGAGAAAATAAGGCAATGGTAACCTACAGCATTGTGTTTGGTGTAAAAAGGCGCTCAGACATTTATTGATTGTGCAGGATCCTACAAAAAAGAGAAGAAAAATTGGAGCATGTCCCAAAGTAAATTAATGTTCTGCGTTCCCAAAGGATTGTGTTTATGTGAAACCTAAAAGTAAATACCACAGAAATTTAAAAAAAAATACAATACGGATGAAAAATGATTTGCAAAAACTAATCAAGTTCATGAGCAGCTCAGATAGGAAGTATAAAATATTGGTTACGCGGAATTGCAGGAAGGAGACAAAGGGCATAATTGTGAGAGCAGAACGAAAGGAAAAGCCAAAGTGAGGAATGAATGAAAAATATCACAGGAGGTCCAAATATTACAGAAAATGTGTTTCAAGCATATAAAGGAGCAGAGGTCACTCTGAAGATGCCTGCAGAATAAAAATTATAAGAATAAATTATCGACCAATGAAACCAACGTTGCTAAAATATTAAATTAATGTCTTGCTTCCTTGTCTCAGTTTTCACAAAGAAAATAAGAGACAAATGTTAGGAGCAGACATTAATTTCCCTTGGGAGAGAAAAGAAATATTACAGGAAATTGCGATCATGCCAGAAAAGGTAATCAAAAATAATGGCTGAAACCGCACACACAAAGAATAAAAAATTCAATAGTCAATGGCCAGGTATGTCTCACTAGTTTTATTGGAGACATTCTGAGGAAAAAAATAACAAGAGGGCAAGTGGAGCAGTGAAGGATAAAGTTCCACTACTGTCCGCCTTTTTCTAAAACCTAATATTTAAAGGATACAACCTATCAATTTTTTAATGGGAAAGATAAGAGATCAGTATAAGGAGCCCCTTTCTCTTCTGAAATCCTCACTTCTGCTCACACATCAAATCAGTCACAAGCATTTTTGTAAATATTAATTATGTTGCTTACAAATATATACCCCTGATTTTGGCGTTTATGCAGTAGGGGAAGAGTGGAGATAGATGTGGCTAGGATCAGTGATGGCGAACCTATGACACGCGTGTCAGAGGTGACACGTGAACTCATTTTTTTGGCTGATTTTTCTTTGATAAATGGCATTTAAATATATAAAATAAATATCAAAAATATAAGTCTTTGTTTTACTATGGTTGCAAATATCAAAAAATTTCTATATGTGACAGAAATTAAGTTAGGGTTAAGTTAGGGTTTTTCAAAATGCTGACACGCCGAGCTCGAAAGGTTCGCCATCACTGGGCTAGGTATTCATTTCATTCTGAAAAAAAGTAAACACAAGTCTAGTTTATTGCCAGATAAATGAAATAAGTAGAATCTTTCTTTGAAAGTATAAAATAGCAAAATGAGAAAATGTCATAACAGTTTATTTAGTGTTTTTAAATACAATTGCAGAAAATAAGGAAAAGTATGATTTCACATTTAAGGCGGAGTTCTTATCCTCATTAGAAATGTTGAAGCCAAGAATAAAGAGATGTGATGATAGAGAATGAGAACGGAATGTAACTTTGATGCTGGGATATAAATGAAAGATGAAAAATTCTCCCCATATTAAAACACAGAATGAGTAATATTTGTATTTAATTATATAAGAAATATAACTAGGTACTACACTGGCACCTGGGTTCAAGATGGATCCAAGATAAGTTTAAATATTAATTCATTCATTCATTCACTCATTCATACATTCAGTGAATACATAGATGAGCTGCTGTGTATAATCAACTGATCAGTCTAGGAGACACAAGTCACTATCTTTAAAAAGTTTGTTTTTGGAGGGATTCATATTTGTAAAAAAACATGGAACAATTAGTTATTGGTTATCTGATAGAATCCTACAAAAGAACAAGAAGCTCAATGGATTTGTTCTGCCAAATTCTACCAATTATTTAATGATAAAATAATAACAACTATATGCAAAATTGTTTAGGAGCATAAAATAAGAAGGAGCACATTCTAACTTATTTTGCAAAGTTAACATTATTTAATAATAAATGTACTACTAGACAAAGGAAGAAAAAATATACATAGATTAATATCATTTATTTATTATAAAATATTTGCAAATTCAATATTATAAAATCAGCAATAAATGAAAAGAATAAACTACCACATCCAACTTAGGTTAAGGGTGGTTATACAAGGAATGCGAGGTTGGCTAAACATTTGAAAATCAGTCAATATAATTCACCATATTAACAAACTAAAGAGGAAAAACCATCTGACCATCTACAAAATGCATTTGGCAAAATTTAAAATCCATTCATGATAAATATTCAAAACAAAATAGAAATAGATGGGAACTTCCTAATCCTGGTAAAGAGCATCTACAAAAACTATTGTTAACCTTAAAGGTAATGGCTTAAAATTGCTTGCTTTTCTCCTAAGATTGGAAACAAGAAGGTGAACTCCAACTGTCCTATTCAACATCATATGGATGTCTTAGCCAGTATAAAAAGAAAATAAAAATGAATAAATGTCATATAGATAGGAATGGAAGCAATTATATGACTTGATTGCCTACATGGATTTTCCCAATGAATCTACAAAAATGAAAGTTAATGGAACTAAAAGTGAAATTAGCAAGAATGCAGAATATAAGATCAATATATGAGAATCAATAATATTTCTATATGCAGGTCACGGAAAATTGGAAATCATTTTTCAAGTGAAATCTAAAATAGTAGCAAAATCATAAAATATTTACAAACACATCCTCAAAAATATATACAAGTTTGTATACTATAAAGTATAATATACAACTGAGAAAAAAAGAAAAACTTAAATCCTACAAATGTAGACACAGATTATTTGATCTATATATTCAGCACAATCCCAATAAAACTTCCAGCAGGTTTTTTGATAAAAACAAAAACCTACTTTATAATGTATATTGAAATACAAAGGAATAGGGATAGCCAAAGCATCCTATATAATGAAAGCCTAATATGCAAATTGTCCCCTCTACTGGGAGTTTGGTTGGGAGTTTGACCACTCAACCAGTTGCTATGATGCGCACTGACTGCCAGAGGGTAGAGCTCCAACCAGTAGGTTAGCTTACTGCGGGGCCGGACTGGAAAGTGAGGTGTGAGGTGAGAGCCATCAGGAAGCTCCCAGGATTTGGCCCGAGCTGGGCGGAGGCAGGCAGGGGCGGAAGCCAGGAGGGATTGGGTGATGGGGGTGGGGGTGGCGGGGGGCTGCTACATATGATCGGAGAGTCGTGGACTGCGCAGCCCTCCGCAGCCTGTGGCATTCTCAGTGTGCATTTTATAAGCTTCAGAGCTGCTTCTTTTTATTTGTTAAGTTTCACTAACTACGCCAGGAGAATGGGTAACATCATTACAGGGGGAAGGGCCAGGTGCACCTGCCCATGGCCAAGGGGCAGCCTCTGGCTCCCAGGGACACAGCAGAGAGAGGGGCGGGGCTGAGTGGAAAAACCTAGTCCAAAACTTGAAAGGAAGCGGGAGGCAGCGAGAGGTAGAGGGCGACAGCTGTGCAAGGGGCCTAGAAAAGCTGCTGGTTGGAGGCAGCTGAGGAGGCTGGTGCCTCTCCCACGGGACAGGTTCCACTTCCTCCCTCCTCCTCCCCAAGACCCATCACCCCAGCTCTCTTCCGAGGCCCCGCCTGGGCTCACCCTGCACAGTCCCACCCTGCTCCACCCAGCCCCACCCAGCGCAGCCCTGCTCTGCCCCACACAGCCTTTGGGGAGCTCTTCCCCTGGAGGAGAAAGGGGGAGGCTGCCTACAAGAGGTCTCAGGAGGAGGGGGCAGAGCAGGGCCCACCAAGTTAGATGGAGGGGAGGGAGGGAGAGACCCCACAGGACTGGGGACAGAGATGGGAGGGGAAGGAGGGCCATGTGGAAGCATTGCCCTTTGTTGAAACAGAAATCCTGACCCTATTTTCCAGCCCCCAGCAGAGTGTGTGTATGTGTGTGTGTGTTGGGGGGGCGGGGGAGGGAGTGAAAACAAAAGAGGTGTGAGGGGGCTGGATGGATGGAGAGCAGCGATGTTTGATTCATGGCCCATTTATTTTTATTGCTGTTAATATATTTTTATTGATTTCAGAGAGGAAAGCAAAGGGAGAGAGAGAGAGAAATATCAATGATGAGAGAGAATCAATCTGCTGCCTCCTGCATGCCTCCTATTGGGGACTGAACCTGCAACCCAGGAATGTGCCCTTGACCAGAATCAAACCCAAGACCCTTCAGTCTGCAGGCCATGCCTCTATCCACTGAGCCAAACCATCTAGGGTGACCCATGGCCTATTTAAAACCGCTGCAGTAGGCTGAGCAGGGGTCTTACCACGATGATGTTACCTGATAATGAGGGTGTCTCTCCTTATGTTGGGGTAATCGGAACTGCAGCAAAGTAAAGACACACCCATGGAGCCTGCAAAGGGTTTCCATGCACACGATGCAATTTACTTTGTGTGGCAGCTGTGAAGTGGGTGAGCAGAGCCTTGGAAGGACATGAGGGCTCCAAGACCAGGTGCTGGAAGGAAAGTGTGTGCCGAGCATTCTCAGCCGTGAGTTACAATCTACATATATATAAAAGCCTAATATGCTAAGCATCCGAGTGGTCAACCGACCAGTTGCTATGATGTGCACTGACTACCAGGGGGCAGATGCTCTGACCAGTAGGTTAGTTTGCTGCTGGAGTCCGGCCGATCAGGACTGGGTGAAACAGCCCTGATCAGCTCCAATCTCTGGCCAGGTGGAGGGACCCCACCTGTGCACAATTACATGCACTGGGCCTCTAGTTTTTTAATAAGAACAAAGTTGTAAGATCCATATTACCTAATTTGAAGACTTACTATAATGCTAAAGCAATTAAGAAGCTATAGTATTGGTGAGAATAATAGGCTCATAGATCAATAAAACAGACTAAAGAGTTCAGAAATAGATGCAACAAATATGGTCAAATAATTTTCAACAAAATTTGCCAAGATAATTAGTAGATCAATGGTAGGCTTTACAATAAATGATACTAAAAAATTGAACATCCATATGCCAAAAAAATAATGCATGCCTTGTGCCATATACAAAAAATGTCTCAAAATGAATTAGAGATATAAATGCAAAGATCTATAAAAATATAAGAGAAGTTAGGTCTTTTGGTAAGGCAAATATTTCTTCATTATGATAATAAAAAAGTATAAATTATAAAAGAAATAATATATTTGACTTCATCAAAATATAAAGTTCTCTGTTGCAAATATACTAAGAACATTTAAAAAAAACAAATATCTTAAAAAAGATATTTTCAAAATATATATCTAATAAAGAACTTACTCAGAAAATATAAAGACCTCCCTAAAATTAGTAAGAAAAACTATGACCAAAAAAATGGACATAACATTTCAGGAGACATTTTTCCAGGGATTTATAAATGATAAACATACAATGTGATACTCAACATCATCAGTTGTTAGAAAATGCAAACCAACATCACAATGAAATAAATAATGTACAACTATAATGTGAGATATAACTACATACCTGTCAATATCAAGAGCTGGTGAGGATGTAGAATATTTGGAGGTCTCTATTTTGCTAGTAATTATGCAAAATGGTACAGCCATTTTGGAAAATATGTTGGCAGTTTCTTATAAAGTTACCATATGACCCAGAAATATCACTGAGATATTTATTCAAGCTAAACAGCCCTGGCATGTTTGGCTCAGTGGTTACAGTGTTGGCCTGTGCATTGAAGGATCATGGGTTACAGTGTTGGCCCATGTATGGAAGGATCATGGGTTTGATTCCTGGTCAAGGGCATATATCTGGGTTGCAGGTTATATCCCCTACCCTGGTCAGGGCTGGTGTAGGAGGCAACCAATTGGTGTGTCTCTCTCACATTGATGTTTCTCTGTTTCTCTCTCTCTCTCTCTCTCTCTCTCTCTCTCTCCCTCCCTCCCTCCCTCTCTCTTTCCCTCCCTCCCTCCCTTAAATTCTTTCTAAAAAAACAATGGAAAAAATATCTGCATGAGAGGATTAAAAAAGATAAAGAAAAACATGTCTACACAAAATCATGTTTACAAATGTTTATAGTAGTTTTATTCTTAAATTCCAAAAACTCAAAACAATCAAGATGTGTACAACTGGTGAGTGACTGGAATATGGTGCACTATATAATGAAATTATGCTGAGCAACAAAGCAATATGGATGAATCTCAAACATGCTAAAGGAGAGAAACCATAGTCTAATGGCTGTATGCTTGATTGTTCCATTATTATGATACTGAGGAAAAGACAAACTATAAAGACAAAGAACACAACAGTGGTTGCCAGCAGCTGCTGCTAAGAAGAAGGAATGATTACAAAGAGGCTCAAGGGAGCATTGGGGGTGATAGAAATAGTCTTTGTCTTAACTTTGGTAGGGTTCACATGACTGTGTGTTTGTTAGAGAACTGTACCTCTACACGGGTAAAATTTATGTTATTAAAATTACAAAAACCAGATTTCCTTTTTAAAAATATAATTTAATAATTCCATTATTTTTCCATTGATTTTTAGGGAGAGGGAAAGAGAGAGCAATATTGATGTGAGAGAAACACATCGATTGGTTGCCTCCTGCTCTGACCAGGGCCTGGGCCAGGGAGGAACCTGCAACCCAGGTACGTGACCTTGACCAGAATCGAACCCCGAACCCTTTGGTCCACAGGCCGACACTCTATCCACTGAGTAAAACCGGCTAGGCCAACAACCAGATTTCTTTAAAAAGGTAAATGTTGCCGAAACTGGTTTGGCTCAGTGGATAGAGCGTCGGCCTGCGGACTGAAAGGTCCCAGGTTTGATTCCGGTCAAGGGAATGTACCTGGGTTGCGGGCACATCCCCAGTGGGAGATGTGCAGGAGGCGGCTGATCGATGTTTCTCTCTCTCATCGATGTTTCTAACTCTGTATCTCTCTCCCTTCCTCTCTGTAAAAAATCAATAACATATATTTAAAAAAAAATAAAAATAAATAAATAAAATAAAAAGGTAAATGTTGAGTAAATATTGTAGAATAGGGATTATTGGCTATACTGAGCCCTAGAGAACATATTAACTAGGCTGATTTAAAATTTGTTTAAATCAAGTTATTTGTTGTTTAGAAGATAATTCTGATGCTGAAAAGTTGAAACATTGTTATTTTTTAAACTACCTCTTTCTAAATGGGGCTTATAATTCCGTAAAAGTAGAAAAAAAAAAAATTAAGCTAAAAATCGCAAGATCAAAATTTGATAGAATTGACTCTACTAGCTTCAGGGAAATGAAGGTGACACACTGTGCTTTCAATTGTTATATTCATGGGGACTTCTACCTCCAATAGCCAAGAGCACATCCGGTCTTCGGCCTTCCAGGAGCTGTGCTTAAGTGCCTCATTGCTTTGCACCAACACATTGAACAAAGTGCGGTTAGGAGAAGTTGGATACTACTGTAAAATAGTGAATTCAGGAAATCTGGAATGTCAAAATGATGCGAAAAATAACTATGCATCTCTTTATCTCAACCTTGACTTCCAGGGGAGTCACTTCCCATTGTGATGGAAATTAACTAACAATAGGCATGCAAGAGCAAATGCCACAGGACAAGAGGCAACTTGTTTATGGATGGATATCTTGAATGTCACACAATGAAATATTAACTTCAGTCTCAGTGAATACATTTTAAATACAAACTGCTATGAAAGGTAAAGATATAAATTATGTATGTTTTTCCTTAAAAATATGATTTAAAATAGAATGATTAGTAAATGTAAGTCTATAATGATCTGCTAAGGAATCTGGTCACAAGAAGGTGTAAGCCTCAGTTACTGGGTCTCAGAAGTTTGTAAAAACACACTACTTATTTAATATCATGCCTAGAATGTCCTCTTAAAAACATACAGTTATGAATTGACACCTCAGTAAATGACAAGATAAATGTACACATTAAAAATCAACAGTCTTCTTAACTGGACTTCTTGCCTTTACACCCCCAACCCTCTCCATGAGATCCTACTCATCCCCTCTGTATAGCCCAGTGATGGCGAATCTTTTGAGCTCGGCATGTCAGCATTTTGAAAAACCCTAACTTAACTCTGTGCCATGTCACATATAGAAATTTTTTGATATTTGCAACCATAGTAAAACAAAGACTTATATTTTTGATATTTATTTCATATATTTAAATGCCATTTAACAAAGAAAAATCAACCAAAAAAATAAGTTCGCGTGTCACCTCTGACATGTGTGTCATAGGTTTGCCGTCACTGGTATAATCACTATTAAATCCACATTAAATTATGTTGCCTCATACATCATTCCTTATAGAAGGTCTGTAGCAAATGTTGTAACAGAATATAAAATTCTTCATAATTAAATATTGGTATAATTTCCCAGATGTGTTCCACACTTTCAGCCCCTCCCACCTAGTTTTTCATCCCTCCATCACTCATACTGGTCCTTCGCCATGTTTTACTGCATGTCTGGCCATCATTTATTTGTTTATGCATCCATGTGACAGCACACCATGAGTTTTCTTTCTGGAATACCCACCTCTCTTTTTTTCTGAAAATTAAAATTGACTCCTCTTTAAGCCACAGTTCAAACATTGCCTCTAGGTCAGTGGTCCTCAACCTTCTGGCCCTTTAAATACAGTTCCTCATGTTGTGACCCAACCCTAAAATTATTTTCGTTGCTACTTCATAACTGTAATGTTGCTACTGTTATGAATTGTAATGTAAATATCTGATATGCAGGATGGTCTTAGGCGACCCCTGTGAAAGGGTCGTTCGACCGCCAAAGGGGTCGCGACCCACAGGTTGAGAACCTCTGCTCTAGGTAGAAACTTTACACACCATTTAGACTTAGTCACTCTGTCTTTGCTATCTTAATTCTTTGTTCATAATTTAGTTTTAATTCCTATAGCATTTTCATATACTTAATTATGTTTCTTCTTCCCCCTTCCACAACACCATTTATAGTTTCTCTACTAAGCATCTACTATAATACATTGATTTTTTAAACATTACTATCTAATACTGTGCATGGAACATAGTACGTGCTAAATAAATTATTATCATATGAGTTAAACTAAACAAACTAGGTGTTCTCAGGACTTAGAGAAAATAGACTACATTTGGAGTCATTAGTCACTAATAGGTATTATTGACTGGATATCTTTCTATATGAGATGTGACAATTATAATTTACCAAATATTTACTGTTCATTATATGACAGCATTAGATCAGCTGATTAGTATGTATAGTACACTAAGCCCAAGAAGAATATTTTTATCATCATTTTTTTGTTCTAGGCTTCATACTTCCCGAGAGTAGGCACCATAACTTATTAAAATTTGTATCCTCAGCACTTTGAGGTTTTTATTGGTAATAGGCATTTAATTAAATGTTTTTATATTTTAATTTAAACTAAATATAAATAGGAATACTTATTTCTAAATAATAGTTCTAATGCTAAGTCAGCACAGACAAGTTATTCCAAGTCCACCTTTTCACATACATTTCCAGTACTGAGAGTATTCATGTAGTTGTTAATTTAATTTTTAAACATTGAAGACAAGGTAAAATGATACACTATAGTCAGTATACTATTATATTTATGATTGATAAACATGTATTATTTATTACTTGACCAAAAATGGCAAGAAAATATCCTACTGGCTGTGCTGGCTTCCAAGTTTGCATGAGAAGGAATATTATAACAAACCAGATAAACTGATGACAGCAAAAATGATAAATGATTTGACATAAAAATTCTAAAATCATTCAATCAAAAAACTGATAACCCAAAAAGCTTCAGTAAAATAAACATTTAAATTATACTAGAAGTTGTCAAAGGATAATTTTTGAAAGTAAACTAACCATTACCATACAAATATAAATGCATACATGTCAAACATTATATAATTTAACTAATTAATGAGGGAACAAGTAACATGTTATAATTGGATTAAAGGAGAATCCAAAGGATAGACACATATGCAGGCAATCAGAAATACTGAAAATCATTTACTTAGTAGATGAAAAATTGGCTAATATCCACAGAGTAGTAATCAACTGCTTTCTATAGGCAGTTTGCACTTCTATGTACAAAGTCATTTACAGTGTTATCAGTTATTTTATCACTAACAGATTTGTCACATTGCACAAAGATCATGAAAGGTAGACATAATCTAAAGAAATATGCTAGACAGGACACCAGTAATGTTTGTTTTGTTTTGTTTTTCATTTTAAAATCATTTATATATTTTCTTGATAAAAGTGTCTCTATTATCATTTAAACGAATTCCTGTTATGATTAAATAATGTATGTATATGCCTGAAAGACCATGTGTTACTGGCCACATGGATTTCAGGGACATTCAATAGAAGAAAATTTAGGAACATTCAGCATCAAAGACAAATTTCTGAGAGCCTTTCAAAAGAGTTCCAAATTCTATACCAATTCAGTTTAAAACAATTGAACTATTTCACTTTTAATGGGATAACATTATGTTTTTATTCTTGATAATGTGAAATCAATTTTTAAAGAATTTTAAATGGGAAAACATATTTTTATTACTCAGGAAAAAGGCAATTATTATTTTCATAGAATCCTGCAATCTAAGATTTGAGATGTTCTTGTGAGTGCATTTAACATATTTTGCAATATATGTTGACAGGTGGTCACCCCATCTGTGCTTAGAAATGTTTTAGTTGTCATGTTTCAAAATAGAATTGGAAAGGAAGTGGATCAAGATAAAAAATTGGTTATAAAAAAAGTTTTATATCTAAAATACAAACAGTTAACATATTTCCATCAATCTCAAGGGGAAAACTCATGCTTGGAATAAAAGGGAAATGTAAGATTTGCCAAGAGGAATTGAAGAGTACTGATGTAATTGCTTGGGAAAGGGGCCACTGAGTTGGAAAGCATGATTAAAAGAGCTGTGGGGCTTGGGTGGAGTCCAGCCCAGCAGCCCAGCAGCTGCACATCCTGGACAATCTGTTACTGATTATTAGTGATGGAAAGCCAGGTATAATAATTGGTGTCCATGGTTAAGAATGCATGAATCAAATTTCCAACAGCTTTTTAATAATTTCTCACAAAGTGAGTATTGGCTTTCAGAAGCTACCCTTGATATTCATTAGAATTCAAAGAATTATGTAGCAATACATTAAGGCTACATTTACATACAATGCATTCTGTTAAAGGGCACAGCCATGTAATACCCAAAGACAACTTTAGCCTGAGTTTTAACCAGCATCGAAATGATTTTCCAACATTGGCTGTTATATAATCCTATCTAATAATAGACAAACATGGTAATTGACCGTACCTTCACTACACCTCCCATCGGCCAATCAGCGCAATATACAAATTAACCGCCAACAAAGATGGCGGCTAGTTTGCATACTGCAGGCAGGGCGGGACCCAGAAGACACAGCAGCTGGCCTGCATCACTGCGGGGGACTTGATGGCATCCCTAGTGGTGATGCAGGCCGGGACCCAGAGGACACAGCAGCCAGGTCTTTTTTTTTTTTTTTTTTTTTTAGATTGTGTAATTATTAAAACGGGTCCTGTTTTTACATGTGTGTGCAGGTTCTGAATGTACAAGAAAGGGTCATGTGCTTAGTTCGTTCATGCAAAGCTCACACGTACATCACTAAACATTTTAAAAATAGAATGATCTCCTTTTGAACCAATCTGTTTAGATTCAGGATTAGTAAAACAGTATGAAACTAATGAAATACAGTGATAGGAATTAGGAAGTGTGACGCTGATGGTTCTGGGCATGTGAAGGGTGAGGGACAGAAGGGTAAACATGGTCTTCCCTTCAGTTCTGCTGGAGAGATGAGCTCTGAGGGCCGGAGCTGCTCCATGCCCAGAGGAGGTGGGTGTGGTCAGTGGCTCTGTTTCAGAACTTCCTGCCAACAGAGACCTTACCTGACCCACAGGAACCTTTTTACTCCAGAAAACAGAAACAGCCAGTTCCCAATGGGCATGGGAAAACCAGTGTCCCCTCCTGTGCACTGTGTCCTGATGGGGTGACGGGGGAGGTGGGCGAGGGGAGCAGTGCAGAGTTGTTAGGCAGCTGGAGTGGGAGTGGAAAGGCCATGAAATGTCCACAGTCCTGGCTGTGCCCATGGCCTGGGCGGCTCCTCTAGGCCCTGGCTGAGGGATTAGGGCTGATTCTCTCAGGAAGGGAATATTCCATGGGTGGAAGATTTACAGGCTCAGGGTGGGCCGTGTGTTAGTTTGGGGCAAATCCCTCAGCATTCCTGCTGCCAAGCCCTCAAAGGAATGAGGCAGAGGCACCCCTCACCCCCAAGACTCCTTCATGGACATTTTAGCATCTACATGATTTTTAATCCCTTCAGGGAGACTTTCTATCCTGCAGTCCCATCCCACCCCATTGTTGCCGCTTGTCTGCCAGCTGGGTCGAGCATCAAGGGGAAGGGGGATTTATACTCACTGAAAGACTACTGATCCTACTGGGAAACCAACCTGTTTACTGTACTGTTGTAAATATCATATCCTTTATATCCTGTATATTGGCTTCTTTTAAATAAAGTGAAATGTCTTAGAAAAAGAAAAGGCAAGGCAGGGTGGGACCCAGAAGACCAAGAACCCACCTGATATGGTAGTAACTCTATCAGTAAGCACTCTGAAAGTCAGTGGCATAAATGCACCAATTAAAGGACAGATTATGAGGGTGAATCAAAAACAAAACCCACTTTAAATATAAAGACACATATAGATTAAAAGTAAATGAATTAAGCTGCAGCCTGTTTTGCTCAGTGGATAGAGCATTAGCCCGTGGACTGAAGGGTCCCAGGTTCGATTCCAGTCAAGGGCATGTACCTCAGTTGCTGGCTTGATCCCCAGTCCCTATCAGAGCATGTGCAGGAGGCAACCAATCAATGTGTCTCTCCCTTTCCCTCACTCCCTCTAAAATTCAATGGAAAAATATCCTTTGGTGAAGATTAACAAAAACAAAGTAAATGGATTATGTTACATTAAAGAGATTATAAGAAAAATATATTCCAAATTTTGTTAGTTGTATAATGGTTATGTTTAAATTATTAACACCTAAGAAATTGGGTGAAGGGTACATATAATATGCTGTAGTATTTTATAGTTTTTTTTTACATGTATGAGATTATTTCAAATTAAAAAATTAATAAAATATTAATTGAAATGTATCTGCATTACATGAAAAATCTAATTGCTTCTAGCATAATTTATTAAATTGTGCTAAAATTTACAAGGGTTCAATTAAAAAAATATCTTAATTCTAAATGATATAATAGAAAATATATAATAGTGCAGTTATAAGCACTTATCTGAAAATACAAATTTAAAGAAGTGAATTTAAAGAAGGGATTAGCCAAAGAAAATATATGCACAACCCATGGACACAGACAACAGTATGGTGATGTGCCAGAGAGAAGGGGGGCCAGAGCTGGGTAAAGGGGGCAAAAGGGTGGAAATAGGGACATCCTATATAATAATAATAAAAGGCTAATATGCACATTGACTGAATGGCAGAATGACCAGTTGCTATGATGTGCACTGGCCACCAAGGGGCAGACGCTCAATGCAGGAGCTGCCCCGTGGTGGTCACTGCACTTCCATATGGGGAGTGCCATTCAACAAGAAACTGGCTCATAGCTGGCCAGCACAGAGGTAGTGGCATGAGCCTCTCCCACCTCTGTGGCAGCACTAAGAATGTCCAACTAACGGTTTAGACCCGATCCCTTGGGGGCCTAAGCCTTTAGTCGGACATCCCCCGAGGGCTCCCTGGCTGCCAGAAGGATGTCTGACTGCAAGCTTAGGCCTGATCCCCTGGGGAGTGGGCCTAAGTTGACAGGTGGACATCCCCCAAGGGGTCCTGGACTGTGAATGGGTGCAGGCCAGGCTGAGGGACCCCCACCCCGAGTGCACAAATTTTTGTGCATCGGACCTCTAGTCCTATCTAATAATAGACAGACAGGGTAATTGACTGTACCTTCACTACACCTCCCATTGGCTAATCAGCACAATATGCAAATTAACCACCAACAAAGATGGTGGTTAATTTGCATACATAGGCGCCCAGCAGCTATCGGCTATCAGAGCCTGCAATCAGAGCTGAGAGATCCCCTGCCCAGGCCTGATGCCTGGGTCAGAAGCGTTAGGCCTGGGCAGGGGTGGAGCCAGCCATCGCGTTGATGGGGGTAGCTGGGGGTCCCCTGCCCAGGCCTATCAGAGACATTAGGCCTGGGTAGGGGCGGAGCTGGCAATGACGGGGAGCTGGGGGTACCCTGCCCAGGCCTAACGCCTCAGCCAGAGGCGTTAGGCCTGGGCAGGGGCAGTGCCAGCGATCACGGGTAGCAGGGGCACAGCCAGCGATGGTGGGAGCTGGGGGTCCCCTGCCCAGGCCTATCAGAGACATTAGGCCTGGGTAGGGGCGGAGCTGGCAATGGCGGGGAGCTGGGAGTCCCCTGCCCAGGCCTAACGCCTCAGTCAGAGGCGTTAGGCCTAGGCAGGGGTGGAGCCAGCCATCGCGTTGATGGCGGGGAGTTGGGGGTCCCCTGCCCAGGCCTAATGCCTCAGCCAGAGGCGTTAGGCCTGGGCAGGGGCAGTGCCAGCGATCACAGGTAGCAGGGGCACAGCCAGCGATGGTGGGAGCTGGGGGTTCTCTGCCCAGGCCTAATGCCTTGGCCAGAGGCATTAGGCCTGGGCAGGGGCAGAGCCGATAATTGAGGGAGCTGGAGGTCCCCTGCCCAGGGCTAATGACTCGGCCAGAGGCGTTAGGCCTGGGCAGGGGCCAAGCCGGCAATTGGTGTGACCTACAGAGGAAACACCTTTTCTGACTGCTCATTGGCTTAGCTCCCTTTATGCCACTGGAAATATTCTTAGTAACTTGGGTAATAAGAGTCCAAATAGGTGATCTAGGGTTTTTTACCACACTCCTGGAGAAAAAAAGGAAGGTCCACTGCTGGAGGGTTAAGAAATGTCATATCCTGTCCTAGTTGGTTTTGCTCAGTGGATAATGCCTCGGCCTGCCCACTGCTGGGTCTGGGTTCAATTCTGACTAAGGGCATGTACCTAGGTTCCAGGCTCCTCCCTGGCCTGGGCCCAGGTCAGGGCTCATGCAGGAAGCAACCAATCAAAGTGTTCCTCTCACTTTGATGTTTCTCTCTGTCTTTCCCTTTCTCTTCCACATTCTCTAAAAATCAATGGAAATATATCCTCAGGTGAGGATAAAAAAAGAAAGAAAGAAAGAAAGAAAGAAAGAAAGAAAGAAAGAAAGAAAGAAAGAAAGAAAGAAAGAAAGAAAGGAATGTCATATCCTATGAAAGACACATCTTGAAAATGCCTAAAGAAAGTTGTCATTTTTTCACGGTGAAGGGACTGGAGTCCTTGTTGATGAAAACACCTTGGTGGCTGCGGTGACTGGCAGTGGCTGCAACAGCGGGGTGATGGGGCTGGTGCCTTCCCCTGATCAGCCCGGTCGCCTCCCACAAAGGGAGACCAGACTGTGGCTTAGGCCCACTCCCCAAGAGGAGCAGGGAGTAGGACATCCCCTGAGGGCTCCCAGTATGTGATAGGGGGCAAGCTGGGCTGAGGGACCCCCGCTCCAGTGCACAAATTTTTGTGCACTGGGCCTCTAGTACTTATATAATAGAGTATCTTATTAAGCCAGAATAAAAACTGATAAAACCCATGTGTAGTGTTAGAAAAAAATTGATATACAGGGATGGAGGTAGGAAACTGAAGAATACCTTGAGGTTGATTAGGGAGGCTAATCAGGCTCAACACCTGAGGTTCACACATATACCACACATTGGATAGTAGAACGCCTACAAAAGTCAGATCATATGGATGGATGACAATACTTAGAGTAATAAAAGAGACTGGGAAAGAATATATTTGTTTTGGAAACAGCACAGTGGATGACCTCAGAATTTTGCCAAACGTACCATTTGATATAGTTTATACAAGTAGCCTGTATATATTATAGTATTTTTATAGGGAAGAAAAAAAAGGCAGCACAGTACAAATTGAAAGAGGCACCTCAGTAAATTTTGTATCAGGATAGCACTGAACATTGATGCTACAGAACTCTGCTATCCACGTGTCATGCAGACGGACAGAAGAATATTCCTCTTATGAATTATGATTGGCCAAAGCAGTGTCTGTAGGAAAGTCCTACAGTAGTTGAGCAAGCATCAGATCCTCTGAAAGATCCTTGTCAAAGCAGAGGTGGCTAGATTGGAGGACTAGCCCACTTGGCAATAAGGAAGGAGTAGTAATGAGAACCACGTTCTATCTTGGAACTACTCTAAGGCAGCACTACTGATGAGAGCTGGAGCAGAAGTAATGTAACTGGTCTCAGAGGAAAGAGATCTCACACTCTTTTGTGTTCCAAGCAACCAAAACTGTGAGTTAATGGCTACTCAGCCTCAGTTCCTCCTGGAAATAAAACAGCAGCTATATCGCCATTATGAGGAGTAAATCAGCAGAGATCTTTACCAATGCCGAAATTGAATTTCATAAGGCTCTAGAAGTACAATAACCAGAAACAAATAGAAGACCAGTTTCAAACACCCCTTAAAGATTCTCAGAAGTACTTGGAGGGAAGCAGATCTTCAAAGATTTCTTAAATGAATAGTAGGGGCTGAAACTATTAAGGTTTATAAGTTTAAGTTCAGATTTGTCTTACAGTCTGTGGAAGCCTGGGAGATTGTCAGCTACTTTTAAATGTTTCAGAGAAAAACCATAGTTAACATTCCAATTCAACAATGATTTATTCTTCAAGTGCAAACCACTGATGCACTGATGACCAAGCTGCCTGTTCCCTGGGTGGACAAGTGGCTCACAACAGAAAATGGAAGTGAAACCAGGTGCTCAATCCTATATAATAAAACCCTAATATGCAAATCGACCAAACAGTGGAACAACAGGTGGAATGACCCAGTCACTATGATGCACTCCCACAGGGGGAGCACCACTCAGCCAGATGCTGGGCTCATGGCTGGCAAGCACAGCGGCAGTGGCGGGAGCCTCTCCTGCCTCCACAGCAGTGCTAAGGATCAGCAAGTCAAGTGGTAAGGAGCAGTGAGCAGGCAGGCAGTAAGGAGCCAGAGGTCCCAGACTGTGAGAGGGATCCTGGACTATGAGAGGATGTTTGCCTGCCGGCTTAGACCTGATCCCTGTGGATATTGGGCTTAAGCCAGCAGGCGGACATCCCCTGAGAGGTCCCAGACTAGGAGAGGGTGCAGGCTGTGCTGAGGGTCCCCCCTCCCAGTGCACAAAATTTGTGCACCAGGCCTCTAGTTATTAATAAAGACTGTATGCCTCCTGAATTGAAAAATCCAATATAAGAGAGTATTTAACTATTAAAACACTGTATTTAGCCAACGTATGCCAGGGAGTCAGGGTGCTTTATCAAAGGGATAGGACATTAAGTGATATTGGTTTGCCATCTCGCTGTATGAAAATCGAAAACTAGAGGAAAAAAAATTGTTTATAGGCACTGAACAACAGCCATCACAAGAATTTGATTCCTGAGAAAAGAGGGGAAAAAAAAAAGAATGGATATCTGGTTTCATGCCATGATTCACTTTCCTGAGTGTGTTCCAGGGAGGAGAAACCAAAAAGAGTACAATTATCTTGCTGACTGGCAGCCATCCATTGCTGTTTGGGGAGGTTGGCACTGCTGGAATTCCAAGGGCAAAGCACTGGAATGAAGGGACTATACAGAGAAAGGGCACAGATAATAACATTAGCGATAACATCAGTCTGTCTACTAAGTTGAGCTTGTGTCTCCTATAAGCCCAAGAGACTAAGAGAGGACTACCAGTGGGATGTCACTGAGAAATTCAAAGACTTGCAGAGGGTTGGGAATTGTTCAAGTCTAACCAGTCAAAATAGAGAGAAAGTATTGCACATTCATAAAGTCCAATAGAGATCTTATAGCAGTAAGAACTTATTATTAGGGCTAAATTTGACCTAGAATAATGGCTATTGTAGACCTGACCTAACAAGCAAAAAGAAACCACAAAAGCAGTCAAGCTAATGTGTAAATGACAAGAGACCCAAACTTCAATACTTGTTAAATGAAGACAGAATAATTCTCAAAAATATAACCTTAACAATGTTTAAAATTAGATACAAATGTGTTATACATCAGAAAAAATCAAGAAAATGTGAGCTATAAATGAAAGAAAGAGATAAAAAATTCCAGAGCAACTGAAATTAGAGAACAGATCTTTAAAAAAAACCAGTAATAAATGTGATAATGGATTTAAAACTAAAATGACAAAAGGTGAGGAAATTGAAGATAAAAAATGAAATAAATGAAACTTTAAGAGATAAAATTAAATATCCAGTGGGAAAAAATACACTGGAAGGGTTTGAGAGAAGAGTAGATACTGCAAAAGAGAATACTAAAAATAAAACATATGTAAACAAACAACAACGACAACAAAAAAACCTAAACAAAAGGAGGAGGGAAGAAGAAAACAGAACAAATGAAATGAGGCTCATTTATAAGTTATACAGTATCAAGTGGTATAACTCGTGTGTAGTTAGATTTTCAGAAACAACGAAGGAAACTGAGAAATATTTGACTAAATAATCACTATTTTGTTCTCAAATTTATAAAAGTTTATACTCAGAGATCCAGAAAACTCTGAGTATAGAGAATAAAAACCACATTGAATATATCATAATAAAATTGCAAAAATCTAATAATGAGAGAGAATCGTTAGAAAAGTCAGAAAGAAACAAAAGATTATCTCTTTACATTCAGGAGTATAAAGATAAACATATCACACACATCTTTTTTTTAAAATATGTTTTATTGATTTTTTACAGAGAGGAAGGGAGAGAGATAGAGAGTTAGAAACATCGATGAGAGATCAGCTGCCTCCTGCACATTCCTTATTGGGGATGTGCCCGCAACCCAAGTACATGCCCTTGACCGGAATCGAACCCGGGACCCTTCAGTCCGCAGGCCGACGCTCTATCCACTGAGCCAGACCAGTCAGGAATATCACACACATCTTGACAAGACTTTGTAAACCACAAGATAGTGGAATGACACCTCACAAATCAGTTCTGCTAAATGGATCAGGAGAGATAGCAGGTAATTCTAGAAGTTCCATAGATATTGTTGTGAAGGAAAATGTCACTTTCTCTGCATTCTATGAATACTATGACAGATATGCTCACTCATACATATGAGGGAAGTGTATATCATGGAAATAAAAATAAAATTTCAAATGCTTAATTCTAAAGGTAACCCACTAAGGTCAAGGTGTGACTATGTGCCTGACATTCTCAAAGAAAAAGTACTCTGACTCTTCTTTCAGTTCTAATCACTCAATTTGGCATCCAAAGAAAATACAAAAGAAGTAATAACTGGAAAATTGTATAGAACATATTCTTCCCTTGGGGCTTATTACTCAAGGACATAGGTCTTTTTAGAGACATTCTGAAGGCCATATGTCTGTTTTTGGAGAAAATATCAAACGCTGCCTAAATATGCATCGGATCTCAGGCTATATGCGTAGGATGAAGAGAGAAAGGCACATCCTTCCCCCTTTTGCCATATGTCCTCTCTTGGATTCTTAGTGGGTAAATTCAATGATTCAATAATCATTTTAAATGCCTACTATATTCTGGGCAACGCCATAGGCATTCAAACAGGGCTATGATGAAAGCCATGCATGGAATGCCCTGTACAAGGGCAGTTCATCAAGATGGCAAGTTTTGCTGAAAAACCTGGTGTGAGTTTTATCAACTGGGACGAAGAGGCATTTCTTTAATTATCCCCACATCCTGGGTGCATCTATTGTGAACTTGTTTTTGTCCTGTCCCCTTCTCTTATGCACATGATGACATTTGTTTTGACACTTGGTAGATGGCTGTTTGGGCTCTGCATCTAAAGCCTGGAAACCTAGAAGCGCTTGTATCCTCAAAAAAGTTTCTTAGCAGAGAGCTCATCTAACATAAAGGATGAGCGACACAAACTAGTTCAAGAGAAGTTTATCTATTTCCCCTCACCTTACGTCCCATAATTTAAGAGCTTTCCAAAAGGGAATTTATAAATTTCAGTAACTGGAAGAAATTCTTTAAACTCCAGTATTCATGAAATCAATAGAGGAACTTTTAAAATAAGAATTACTGGGCTTTTCACTATGCAAAGGGAATGTTACATACATTCCTATATAGAAGAAATATATACATATTATGAAATATGGTAATTACTCAGGATTTAATACTGCTCAAGGTATTACAAAAAGGAGGGGAATTAACACGAATCACAAGCCTACCAAGTCCTTAGATGACCCAGTGGGATAGAAGTCAGAGATCATCTCTGCCCCTGTTCATGGAACTGCACTGGTACTACCCCTCAGAGATCAGGAGGCTGTAGCTGCTTCTGCTGTGGACCCATTGCTACCTTTTAAGCCCCTAAAACTGGGAATGAAACGGAGCACTCATCTAGACGCCTCAATTGCTCTAGACTTCTCTATCTATAGCCCTGCTCGACAGCTGAGATAGCAACGGGAAACTGACTTCCATTTTGCCTCCCAGTTTCATGCCTTCCCAGTTTCATGTCAGTGCATCTACTAGTAATTGGTGGACTGATTGCAAACAGAATTATAGCCCTAAAATAGTCCAGGAGATAATTATTTTACTTATTTTTGCAATTAGAAAGGAAGTGGAATGCAGGTGATAAGGGCCAAGCTACAGCTGTCTGCCACATTAGTCGCTGAATCAGGAAGTTGTGCAGCAGCATATAAAACAAACAAGGCCACACATGGGGTTAGGATATATGCTCCAATCAGGGCTGCTAAATGGTTGCTCCCATCAGTTCTGACTTAGTGCGGATTTCCTTCTATATTCTCATATTCTTTTTCCTTCTATATTCTCATTTCCTTCTATATTCTCATATTCTTTTTATTAACCACAATTTGAACGTAGGCTCTACTCAGCTGACTGCTTCTTGGTCAGGGCTGTCATTGCTAACCACTTTATATCCTTCGTGTGTCTTTAGGTTGTTTGTTTTTTGTCCTGCCCAAAGTTCACTTTGAAATTTATTAACACATTCCCTCATTGGGTTTTAGTTTTCTTCACTCTATTCTGCATGACACTGTCTGTTGTTGGCTTTCTTTTCACTAGCTGCTACAATAAGATTAAATGTTCTGCTTTTGGTGACTGGAGATGCGGGGAGCAAGAACAGACCCTCTAAAAGGGTTGCCTTTAAAAACTCCCCAAGGGCCGAAACCGGTTTGGCTCAGTGGATAGAGCGTCGGCCTGCGGACTGAAGGGTCCCAGGTTCGATTCCGGTCAAGGGCATGTACCTGGGTTGCGGACACATCCCCAGTGGGGAGTGTGCAGGAGGCAGCTGGTCGATGTTTCTCTCTCATCGATGTTTCTAACTCTCTATCTCTCTCCTTTCCTCTCTGTAAAAACTCAATAAAATATATAAAAAAAAAAAATAAAAAAAATAAAAACTCCCCAAGGTACCCCAAAGGGAGGACTTACTTTATTTAATTTTGATTCAGTTTACCACAAATTCCATGCTTTGCAGTTTGTTTTCATCTCCTATAAATATAAAACATGCATTTAAAAAGTATTTTTCTATTAAAACAGAACCCGTATCTCAGCATTGAGTCAGTTAAAAGGGAGCATTCTGATAAAAAAATATACATATACTGTTAGAGTAAAAAGACCAATGATGGAATTCTAAAACATACATTGCTCAGTGGAAGAATGAAACCCTTGGATTCAGTGGTGACTCCAGTCTAGGGCTTTCCTGAAGAATGGCTTTCCTTTTGTTCCCTTAAGAGAGTGATAACTTCAAGTGCTCTATGTTCAAATAATTACACTTCTCTCTGGGTAAGGCTCTGGAATAATTACAAGCATTCATCCCATCAGAGCAATACTTCTGCATGCTTAGGGCAACCCCTCAAGTAGCAATTATAAAGATTAAAAATGGAATAAAAGAACTCTCAGATTTTGAGAAATGTATTTAGTGGGTAGTATTGCCCAACATTTGAAACATTTCTGAATACCCTTGATATAAGAAACTAATATGTTCAACCTATTTTCCCTTAGAAAACCTATTCTTTTTAATTTAGTTTCCTATAGGATGACTGTCCTTTCAAATTTAATTCTAAGAGTTATACTGATAGAGAACAACACAGCAGCAGGAATTATATTCAGTAAACTGATTTCAAATACAGCCTAATTTTCTACTGTATATTTTTAAAGTGGGCCTATTTCTGAGTTTACCAATGTGTGGGGAGCATGTGGCATCTAATCTTTACATTTCTCTTCCCTTTTTCCTGACCATTGTTTGATGTTGTTGTTTTGTTCTGTTTATTTGTTTTTTATCCTCACCTGAGGATGTTTATTAATTTGAGAGAGAAAGAAAGAAAGAAACATCAATTGGTTGCCTCCTGTGTGTGCCCCAGCTGGGGATTGCCCTGCAATCTAGCTATATGCCCTGACTGGAAATGAACCCGCAACCTTTTGGTATATGGGAAAATGCTCCAACCAAATGAGCCACCCAGTCAGGGCTGTTGCTGTTTTCTAATGTCTATATATCATGGTTCTTTGGAAATAGACTTCAGAAATAACAATTTTTTTTAATCCAACTGCCTATGTTAGCTTGTATTTGTCAACACTTTCACAGTTCCAATTCTGAATAATATGAGTGTGTGTGTGTGTGGTGATGGGGGTGGGGGGAGGCTGCTGATTTAGGACAGAGACTTCTCTCACTTAATCGCTTCTCAGGAAAGACCTGTGGGAACAAGACAGCTTCTTAAAGAGAAGTGTCCTCTCAGTTTTGGAAGTCCTCCAGCAATAAATGAAGTTAAAATATTTTTGTTCTCTGGATTCTGAGCTACACTGGTGAACTTGCAAGTGGTTAGCAAGCAAAGTGACCAAGAATTTATCTAGAAATAGTAATTTACAAAGCAAATTAGGGCTACTAGTGTTTTGTTTCCATGAATTGCAGTGGAAGCGGGGAATAGTCCCTTGGAACCTGCTCCTGGATTTGCCTTGTATGTGTAGAGCCCCCAAAACCTAAGGTAGCCCAGGGAAATCCCTTCCTTTATGTAGCTTATTCAAATTACAATTGTCTTAATATTGCTAATTATTGCAAAAAGAAAAACAATTGGCTGGAAAGTTGAATCCAGAATCATGCATTACACATCTCTTTATTCCTTTTTAATCTAAAACATTCCCCAGCCTTTCCTTGTCTTTTATGACTTGGACACACACACACACACACACACACACACACACACACACACACACATTTAAATTTTAGAATAGTTTTAGATTTGCATAAGTTACAAAGATAGTTTTCTCATATATCCTGTACTTCGTTTTTCTTGTTAAACTCTTACATAAACATGATACATGTCACAGCTAATGAACTAATATTGACATGTTATTATTAACTAGAAGTCTATACTTTGTAGATATGCCCCCTAGTTTTAATCAATTGTCCCTTTTCCATCCCAGGACACCTTCCAGGATAAAATATTTACTCATGATGTCTCCTTAGACTTCTCTAAACTGTGACAGTTTCTCAAACTTACCTTATTTTTGATGATCTTGATAGTTTTGAAGAAAATTGTCAGGTATTTTGCCAAGTCCTTCAATGTGAGTTTATCTGATATTTTGGTCTCATTACACTGGGGTGATGGTTTTTTTTTAAAGAGGAAGAACACATAAGTAAAGTACTATAATTACCGAATATCAAGGATACACATTTCCAACATGAATTATCACTATTGACATAAATGTTTGATTAACTGGCTGAGATAGTGTTGGCCAGGTCTCTCTATATAAAAGTGTAAAACTGTAAACTAACCCACTCACCCCCTTTATCCCCTCCCAGGCCCCACCCCCCGCAACACACACTTTCCATATGGTATTCTTTGGGCAGAAGTCACTATACATAGCTCACTATTAAGGAGTAGAAACTTATATTCTACCTCCTTGAGGGCAGAGTGCACATGATGTTGTTGGTTCCATTATGGTCATATTAACTCAGAATCTTGCTTAAGTAAGTTTGTGACAGTTTTCCACTAAGACTCATTACTTTGAGATCATGTAAATATCCTATTTCTCATCAAACTTTTATCCCCTAATTTTAACATGTATTGATGATCCTTGCCTGAATATTTTATTACTACATTGGTTGACAAATTGTGATTTTATAATTGCATGATTCTATAATTCCTTCTGTATTTATTAGTTGACATTTGACTGTTTAAAAACAGTTATTCCAATGTATTAATTAGTCTATTTGTATATGTCAGTATAGACTCATGACATCTTGTTCTACTGAAAGGGTTTAATCATTGGCATATATGTATGTATGTATATGTTAACATTGTCTTAACAAATGAAAGCCCCTTCAATCTGATTCACCTGCCACAATTTTTGAACACTTTTTCCCCCTTTATGGCACAACAAGAAGTTCCAGCTTCATCTTGTATTTCTTTATTTTATCCGTGGAATGATCTAATTCTTCAAAAACCCTGGTTACTATTTTTTAAAATTCTTTATTGTTTAAATTATTACATATAGCATTACATGTCTCCTTTTTTTTCCCATTGACCTCTTCCCGGCCACCCCTGCCCCCCAGCACATGCCCTCACCCCCCTAGTGTCTGTGTCCATTGGTTATGCTTATATGCATGCAATACAAGTCCTTTGGTTGATCTCTTACCCCTACTCCCAACTCTCCCCTGCCTTCCCTCTGAAGTTTGATGGTCTGTTCAATGCTTCTATGTCTCTGGCTCTATTTTTGTTCATCAGTTTATGTTGTTCATTAAATTCCACAAAACATGTGATATTTACTTTCTCCGACTGCATTCTTTTTTTTAGCATAATGCTCTCCAGGTCCATCCATGTCGTTGCAAATGGTAAGAGTTCATTCTTTTTTACAGTAGTGTAGTATTCCATTGTGTAGATGCACCAGAGTTTTTTAATCCACTCATCTGATGGGCACTTAGGCTGTTTCCAAATCTTAGCTATTATAAATTGTGCTGCTACGAACACAGGGGTGCATATGTCCTTTCTGATTTGTGTTTCTAATTTATAGGGAATTCATACTTCTTAACAAAAAGAAGATAAACAATCCAATAAAAAATGGACAAAGGACTTAGACACTTTTCAAAAGTGGAAACACAGAAGGCCACGAGACATATGAAAACATGCTCAAAGTCATTAATCACCTGAGAGATGCAAATCAAAATGACAATGAGATACCATCTCACACTTGTCAGAATGGCTATCATCAACAAATCAACAAATGACAAGTGCTGGCGGGAATGTGGAGAAAAAAGGAACCCTCATGTCCTGCTGGTGGGAATGCAGACTGGTGCAGCCACTGTGGAAAACAGTATGGAGTTTCCTCAAAAAATTAACAATGGGACTCCCATTTGTCCCAGTAATCCCACTTCTAGGAATATATCTCCAGTTACTTTTAGTGGAGAGTATTATACAGAAAACAAGGTGTGGGTTCCAGGTGTGTCATTGCTAGAAGGATGTGATGTTTCTAGTCTCTTTCAGAGGATAGAAATAGAATATAGAACCTCTTTTATTTTTATACTCAAATGCAAATTAGTCAGTAATAAATATGAAATAAATTATAGAATTGGAAAATCACTGCTTTTCAACCTTTATAATAATAATATTAGAGAATATATGTACTGTATGAGATACTCATGCTATGTATGTGTATAATTATTTTTTTAAAATATTTTTCTTGATTTCAGAGAGGGAGAGGGAGAGAGATAGAAACATCAATGATGAGAGAGAATCATTGATCAGCTGCCTCCTGCACGCCCCACACTGGGGATCGAGCCCACAACCTTGGCATGTGCCCTTGACAGAATCGAACCTGGGACCATTCAGTCCGCAGGCCGACACTCTATCCACTGAGCCAAACTGGCTAGGGCTATATAATTATATTTTAAATATACACATATTTATACTGAAAATTATGAAATCATACTAATTACTCTAACTTAATTTTAGTGTAAGATTTATTCTAATTTTTCCTCTCCATATTTGTCACTCTTAGAAGCCTGATTCCTTTATCTACAGTGCATTTATTAATTTACTCAATTTGAGAATATACGGTGTTAAAGAAATTTTTACCAAAAACACTGAAAAAAAAAACTTTCTAACAAAGTTCTCTACAATCATTATTCATCTAGTAAGAAGTTTTGTAGCTAAAATACCGTGTGCAGATGCTGTATAATTATTTTCTTTAATGCCGTTAAGTTATTAATGTGAGGCAATTTTGTTTCTCTTTAATTTACAAAATTTTCTTACTTTTCCTAGTTTATTCTTTATTTTTAAAATATTTTTATTGATTTCAGAGAGGAAGGGAGAGGGAAAGAGAGAGGTAGAAGCATCAATGATGAGAGAGAACCACCGATCGGCTGCCTCCTGCATGGCTCCTACTGGGGATCAAGCCTGCAACCCTGCATGTGCCCCTGACTGGAATGGAAGCCAGGACTCCTCAGCCCCCAGGCCAATGCTCTATCCACTGAGCCAAACCAGCCAGGGCTACTTGTTTATTTTAATGTGTTTTTTTTTTTTTGTTTGTTTGTTTCCAGATACCTGTTAAAATGATACTTATCAAGTTTTTTTTTTTACTTTCAAATGCTAATTTTATCTAACATTTTTTAGATAGTTAAGGACTTAAAAGTCATTTACAGTTAGCAGATGGTGACAACTTTCAGACAAAAAGGAAAGCAATAGTTATAGCAAACACCTTAAGAAATGTTCAAGCTGAATTTGAACTGAGATGTGCCCTATATATTCACTTGGTACTATGACTAAGATTTTTTTCTCATTTTCAAGGAAAACTGCTTACACAAGGAATTTCAGGTTTTATTTACATTTACTCTAAGTTATACACTTTAAAAAATCATTAGAGATATAACAAGGCTAATTTTATATCTAGAAAATGCAGAGTAGTGCATTGATTTTGCTGCAATTTCAAGTTTTAGGGAAAAGATTTTATAGCGATTCAGTTGAAAAAATTACTATTGCCTTCTTAAAAACTTTAAATCATTGCTTATCACTAACCAAACTGTCTTCCACTCAAGAAAGGGGTATTATATTGACCAAACTGATTAAAGCTTACGTACATTAGTATATTCTCTCCCCAAATCCAGAATTCTGGCCTCAAAATTATATGTACAGTTTGACCTTTGAAGAAAGCAGAGGTTGGGACACTGACCCCCTGCACAGTAGAAACTCTGTGTATAACTTTGACTCCCAAACCCTTAACTACAGGCAGCCCTTCATATTTTCAGTTTTCATAGCTATGGTTGGAAAACAGTATTTTCAAACTGAGACTGGGAATCTGTGAATACAGTGGGCTAACTGTACTAATAGCCCAAGGTTGACTGGAAGCCTTACCAATAAAATAAACAGTTAACTAACACATATTCTGTATGTTATATGTGCTATATACTGCATTCTTACAATGAAGCAATCTAGAGAAAAGAAAATTCATAAGGAAGAGAAAATACATTTCTAATATTTATTGAAAAACAACAACAACCCGTGTATAAGTGGAACTATGCAGCTCAAACCCATGTTATTCCAGGGTCAACTGTGTTATTTTCCTCCTAAGGCTGTAATTTTAAAAGAAAAATAATCTGTCCTATCTATCTTTCCACTGAGAAACTAATATGAAGCCTTGACCTAAATGGAAGCTTGTAGGATTGCAGTCAGACATAGTAAAACATTTTAGTACAATCTTAAGAGAACCTTCAATACGTTCCAGTCAAACATTTTTATTTCATATACTAGAGGCCTGTTGCATGAAGAGATTCATGCAATAGGCCTTCCCTTCTCCTGGCTGCCGGCACCAGTTTTCCTCCGGCACCTGGGACCCAGGCTTTCACTTTGGCCGGAGCCGCCTTCCATCTTTGCTGCTCCGGCCGGAGCCACCTTCAGTTTTCCATCTTCGCTGCTCCAGCTCGCCTTCAGTCTTTGCTCCGCTGCTTGGAGCCTTCGTATGCAAATTAACTGCCATCTTTGTTGGGTTAATTAGCATACTCTCCTGATTGGCTGGTTAGTGTAGCGAAGGTATGGTCAATTTACATGTTTGTCTATTATTAGATAAGATAAAGATAACAAGTCTTAAAAAGTTTAAATGACTTCGTACTAAATACCACATACACATGCTTAAACAGCATTATGCCGACTCCATATATAGTGCCTCAGCTATATAATTGACTTAAAGTTGAACATTTAAAGACAACCCTGGAAGAACTTATGGAGTCCACATTTCTTTTCTTTCTTTTTTAAAAAAATATATTTTATTGATTTTTTACAGAGAGGAAGGGAGAGGGATAGAGAGTTAGAAACATCAATGAGAGAGAAACATCGATCAGCTGCCTCCTGCACACTCCCTACTGGGGATGTGCCCGCAACCAAGGTACATACCCTTGACTGGAATCGAACCTGGGACCCTGAGTCCGCATGCTGACGCTCTATCCACTGAGCCAAACCAGTTAGGGCCCACATTTCTTGAAGTTATCACAATGAAACACACACACAAACTGAAAATTTTTTACAGAATCCACTTAAAAGGCTGAAGGATGAGATGGCATACATCAAAGAGGCAAAGATATAGATCATCTTACCTTTCCATTTACCACTAGGCTTGAACACAGTTGTCAGGTATAAAATAGATTCTTGATACCTATTAATGTGGGGATGACTACAACAAACTATTAAGTTGGGTTGTACTTACTTAAATATACATAAGGAAGCAACACTTCTTTCTACAAAATGGGAGGAGAGGCTGGGGAATGAGCTTTTATTTCAACACTAACTTGATACAAATCTGATCCTCAAACTGATCATTCAACCGGTAAGGCAACAATTTTCCCCTGCCTCCATGTCAACAATAAAATTGCTATAAAGTTAAATTTAAAAATATATAGATATACTTTCAGTCTGGTACCATATTGTCAGAACTTATTGTATACATTTTAAATATACACAGAGAACACAGTGATATCATATTTAATCCTAAATACTCAGCTGTGAGAATGGGACAAGTTCCTGAGACCTTCTAGACAGGATGTATTGACACATCTATAAAAATATCACACCAAGGAGGGGAAAGGTCAATACTACATTCATCTTTATAAAAAAGGAGAAAATGATTAACTTTGGAAATTATAGACTTACCAACTTTAACTTTGCTATGAGAAACAACAACAGACTACATAATTTATAGAAAATGTAGCAGGATCTCTGAGAGAATACTAGGATTTGGTTAGTTTAAATGAAACAATGAAGACTTGGAAGATTCAAAAGTAAGATCTGTAAAGAAACTCCAATTATGATTTTAGTGTCCTGGGTATTTATGTTGCTCAATGCAATGTAAGAGCTTAATATATATTAGAAAGAAAAGAGGGAGAGAATGAGCATAGTAGGTGTCAATGAGGAAGATGTCAATGAGGAAGAGATAGAAGGCCGGAAGGCAGGTTGGAAGAACGGAAGAAGGTTCTATGACATGACTCAGCAAGTTTTCAACAACAATGAATCATGGTCATTTAAGTCATAGTTAAAGCCAGGTTAGTGAAACAAGGGAAGAAGGACTATTTATGACTATTTCCTATCAGCCACTCTGCCATGCATGAACTAACTCAGTGCAACCCATTTAAGCAATAGAACATCACTGCTGCAACCAAAGAAAATTGAGAAGAACTTTAACTTTTTATGGAAGTTTCTGGATAAAAATATCAAATAAAATATTTTTATTATCACACTGCACAACTCAGATATACATACTCCCCTTCTTGATCTCAATGTAGCTTGCAAACACAGAGGCTAATAATAAACTCTCACCCTAAATCCTGAATCCCTTAAACTTGTTCATAAACTTAGTCCACATAGACTTTTTCTTTTTTCTTTTAGGTCATTGTTTATTATATAAGCCAAATTGGCTTCCTTGTGAGGTATTTGATTAAAGCCTAGATTCCCCACTCCATCTGTCAACTCAACAACAGGGAGCATTTTAGTTTTGTCTTCAAAAGACATAAAAATCTGTTATGTAATCTATGTGTTTACTTATTTATGTTGTATTTCCTGGATCTGATGGATATCCCTATGAGGAACTTATCTGTTTGTTTCCTGCTGTATCCTCAAAGTCTAGCACAATGTCTAGTTTGAGTCAAAGATGCTTATCAAATGAGAAACTCTAAGTTATCCCTTCTTCATTAGTTTTTGGTTTCTATACCAGAAAAGAAAAAAAATGAGGATTCTGGGACACACCCAGAAATGAAAATTGTTTTCTTTGAAGAGATTTTTTTGACTGAAAGTGGTGAGAGCAAATCTATAAGAAAATTACAAATACCATTTTACATCAAAGAAATATGTAAATATACACTGATTCAATTAGTGCTTACTAAAGACCAGTGATTAGTACTGTCTATATCTCAGTACCCTCTGGAAGATAGTAAAAGTTTATGAGAGGCAAGATATTCATATATATTTTCTTATAAACATGAAAAAACTATAAATGAGAAATTTAAACCACTATAACTTGATTTCATGAGACAGTTTGTGACAATGTCAAAGGAGCTATAAACTCACGAAAGGCTAGGGATGCTCTTGGGCAGAGATTATTATAAGTGAGAGGAGTCAGGGAAGCCAACTGGGACAGGTGATTATCTCAAAATCTCATGTTCAACCCTACTCTAATAATGTTACTGAAAATGGTATTTTTAAAAATATATATTTCTGGCACATTATTTAAAGCATTCTCTCCTATCACCATTGTTCTCTATAACACATACAACTTGACACTTGTTATTCAATGAGAATAACTGATAATAATAAAATGATGCATGCAAGCTCAATTTATCTATATATATAAAAGCCAAGGGACTGGAACGGCAGAATGACTGGAATGACTGGTTGCTATGACATGCACTGTGGCGGCCAACCAGCCTGATGGAGGCCCCGATTGGCTCCCCAACTTCCCGCAGCCCCTCCCCTCGGCCAGCTCCCCCACCCTGATCAGGAGCGGGGCCAGCCAGCCAACCTCCTGCGGCCCCTCTCCCCCACCAGCCCAACCCCAGTGGGCCCCCATTGAAGTGGGCCAGCTGGACCCCTCCCGTGCACGAATTTGTGTACCAGGCCTCTAGTTTATTCATAATGTAACAATTATTTGTTGGACAGTTACAATATACATGCCACTGTTCAAATATGTTTTTTAAAGTAGGGATGAAAATAGAAATAGCCTCTATCCTCATGCAGTTCACATTCCACTGGGATACATATTTAACGAAAAAGTAAAGAAGTACATGAGATCATTACTTCTTATGCTATGTTCCATGAAGGAAATAAACTGGTTAATAAGAAATAGAGTATTTTGGAGTGGGTACTTCAGTGATACTAGTGTGTGACAGCATCTTTGAAGGAATTACATCTGGTTGATATCTAAAAATGAGAATGGAAAAAAATAAAAATAAAAAAGAGAATGGATTAGCCTTCTGAAATGTTATGGGAGGAGATTTCTAGATAAAGGAAGAACAAGTGCAAAGTCCTGGATGTAGCAAAAGGCTTGTCTGAAAGAAAGGAAGGAGAAACTGAAATGGTCAGAGAGTAATAATCCAGTTGTGGCATATCATAACTCTGTAGAAACAGAGAAAAACTGGATCCCAATGAGGTTTTGTAAGCAACTAGAACATTAGATTTTATTCAAAGAGCAATGTGATGCAGTTGTAGAATTTTGTGCCTAAATGAATCAAAGAAGCAATTCAGTATGATAAGTGCTTTTGAAGACCTTCTGGGCTGATGGAGAATGGATTCTAGCAAGGGCCAAGGAAACAGAGGACACAGAAGCCAGCAGATTGTACAGACCAGAAACATAATAAGAGTGCCTGGACTCTGGTGGGCATTGGAGAGAGGCAAGAGTGATGGTCAACGTGTATGGTTGCTGCACAATGGAATGGGGGTGAATGCATGTTGAAGGGACAACCACAATGTTCACTGTAGCATAAATAAAAGTATCTTCAGACAAAGAAAGTTCAAATTACTTCAAATGATAAAGCAATGATCATCAGTTGGAAATAGAGGGATTTTGTATCAATATTAGTAAATAGAAATTTATAGGTGAATTCTGATCATTGGTAAGGACATCAACAACTTGTCAGCTAACAGAGTTCAATGGAGCAGATAGAAAATAGACTACAATTCTGAGGTATAGTAAACACATGATTTTCCACAACTAAGATTCTATAAAGAGAATGTCAACCCCCTACTGTCTGTGTCCATTGGTTATGCTTATATGCAAGGTTTGCCCTCTTTTTAGAGGCAAGATCTGATGATTCCTCTCCCATTTTGATTACTGTTGGTTCTTTTTCTATTATTCTGTCATTTGGATTTTTCCTGCAGTGACTTTTATCTTTGACAGACAGCACAAGCATACTCTCAAATGACCCAGATTCATATTTCATTGGGAACTTGTAGTTTCCCAAAAGGATCTGTTTGATAGCAATGCAGCTGTTTAAAGCCTCTTTCATATTTACTAATTGGCCATAGCCAGGGCTGTGCTAAATAACAGCCACACTGCCTGACTACAAAAAAGAAATCTATTTTCTCTTGGTAAAACAGAAGCCCTTATGTACAGAAGTCAAAAGTTTAATAAACCCATGAGGAGGAAAATAGGTTTTAAAAGAAGTCAACTCTAAAACTGTGTAATTTTCAGGGAAATGTTTATAATAAACAATTATAACTATATAATTCCTCACATCATTATATTTACACAATCCCTTTCTTCTTAAAGTGCCTTTAGAATGTGTGAGGAAAAATAACTTTGAAGTCTCCTTTACAAAATACTTCCATTTTCTATTTTATTATGTTTTAGCTCTTTTCATTTTCTGTTTTACTCCTGCAGTCACAACTGCTATTTTTTACATCAATATCATCATGAAGCTGAAATTCCCTCTAGGGAACTAGCTTCACTGATTACAGAAGAGTCTTAAGTATTATGTAAATTATTTTTCTATCAGTATTAAATAGCCCTAAAAATATGAAGCTGTGGGTGTATAAGAATGAATCTTTATTGTAGAAACCAGTGGCCATATATATAGCCATCAGACGAAACAGTTCTTTACAGCAAAGTTCTATACAGGCAGATGCATACTGGCTGGGTAACAAAAACATCTTTCCCACAAGAGCAGCATTAGCTTCTGTACCCACAGCTATTATCTGAGCAACTGCCCGCTGCCCCTAGACTCACCACCTCACATAGTAACGGCACCTGAGCTCTCCCTTTGAGTTATAGCCTCACCAGCCTCTCCAGGCCCTCTCCAGCCTTTCCTGCATTTTTGCACTCCTGCACTCCTAGCACACTGCCTGGTCAGTAACATATTATACCACTTAGACAAAAGAGGCTAGGTGCCAACAGTGACATCAATCATTTGGGTTATAGGAGGGCACAGTATACCTTGAGATTACTGTCCCTGCACCTGTGTATGGCATCTTAGCCGTGAACATTCTGATTAAGATTACTGTGTTCACAGTGTCCTTGGTACAGAGTATTAAGAACAAGGCCTTGACTATCTGGCATCTCTGGTGCAGTTCCCACACATATGATATAATAAAGACAAAAAACTCAACCAGATAAAATAAAATATACATGCTACCTCAGTTTGCCGAGCTTCTTGAATCAATACGTTTATGACTTCCACTAAAATTTGGATAATGTTCTACATTGTTTCTTCAATTATTTTTTAAACCCCACTGTTTTTCTCCTATTCTGGCTGCCAATTACATATATGTTAGACCTTTGATTAGATATTGTCACATGAGTCTAGTTTTATTTTTTTCTATTTTTAAATATTTTCTTTCCTTTTCTCTCTCTTTCTGGTTCAAATTGAATGATTGCTATTGACCTGTCTTCAAGCTCATTGATTCCCTCCTCTGTGATATTTATTATGTTGTTATTCTCATACATTAAATATTTTATTATGGATACTGTGTTTTCTTTATTTGCAGAATTTTCATTTTGTTATTTTTGACAATTTCTATTTGTTGTTTCCTATTTTTTCATACATTGAGGGCACATTTTACTTTATTAATTTGAGCATGGCTATTTTAGCTGATTTAAAAATACTTGTTGCTAATTCAAACATCTGAGTCACCTAAGAGTCATATTTTCTTTGTTCTTCAATTATTAAATCATTTAAATTATATCCTATACTCTGTGAATTCTACATAGTGGAGATTCTGAATTCTGTTATATTCTGCCAGAGTTTAATTTTTTGTTGTTTGGCAGGCAATCAAGTTGTTTAAACTCAAATTACAAACTTTCACTTGGATGTCTGCTTGAATCTCTGTTCAGCTCTTTTATTTTCATCTAGGCTGTGATTTGTCTGTCCCATGCATACATAATCAGTGGCAGTCCTAAAATGTATAAAGTCTGCACAGACCTTAGGGTAAGAGTGGGAGTCATTCTCCCTTCTGGGACTTCTCTTGCTTTCTATCCACTGTGTTTGTTCCAAGTTCTGTTTTGGGAGTTTCAGGCCTAAAAGACTGGTTTTTCCATCAGAAATTTAATTTCTATGCAGTTCTGACTATGGTTTGTCCTAAGAATTAAAACCAGAAAACATCACTTGCCTCATTCCCCTTCTAAGTCAACTTCTCTTTCAACGACTTCCCTGCTTTTATTGACTCACTATGCCTTCAGAAAATATTCTGTATAATGGTTTTTATTTGTTTGTTTTTTGCATTTCTCCAGGGAAAGTATGGGATTTTTGTAATTTTATTTGTCTTCCAGTTGATCTATAGAAATTTTAGCAGGTATGTGGAGACATTAGGATTTAGGTGACTGCCATTATTTTGGGCTCCTGAAATTCTTGCCCCACAAAAAAAAAAAAAAAAAAAAAAAAAAAAGCTCCTTTTCTGATGAATAACCCTAGATTACAGCCAAACATATATGTGTTTGCTGCTTGCCTTACCAAAACATTGCTGACATTATGTATTCTCTATGTCGCATAAGCAGTCAGAAACAATCCTGATTCCCTTGGTAAGAAACTAAAATGTAACGTAAATAATGTGGCTTTTGTTCTTTAATGTACCTGGTTTGGAAACTTGACTCTAGTCCTCACTGGCTATACTTTCCCAGCCACATGAACATTTTAAACCTATTGCCTCACAATCACAAAATAAGAATAGTCATACATTTCTCATAAAGATATACAATGCATGTATAGCAGCATGAAATATATGAACTACCCTTTCCTCAATTGTACATATAACATAATAATTGCTGTGAGGTGAGGTTAATGTCCAAGGTCATCCATTAGGCCAAAAGTTTAGTATCCTAATTCTTAATTCCATATCTGGTCCTTTCAGAGTTTCATGCTTCTTTTTAGATTACTAGTTTAGTGTGCTTTTTTTAAACTCTGGAAAGAGCCAATACTTTAAATATTAATAGTCTTTTACATACTATTAGTATTTGTAAGCTTAAAAAATTTCTATGAGTTTCAATGACAATATTAGTAAAATAAGGTCAAATAGGGTTTCAGTGTCATGAGAATAGTAACTAATATGTATTATAAATTAAGTGTCTGTGATATTATTGGGGCATAATAATGTTAATTTATCTTCTTGAATGTTTTCATAAGTCCTTATGTATATTTGCAAAGTATTTTTCTTTGCCCTGCCCCTAACTGGATATTTATTTTAAATGAGAGGCCCAGTGCACAAAATTCGTGCAGAGGCGTGAGGGAGGGTCCCTCAGCCCAGCCTGCACACTCTTACAATCTGGGACTGCTGGCTCCTAGTTGCTTGCCTGCCTGCCTCATCACCCCTATCCACCTCTGCATGTCTGCCTGCCTGATAGCCCCTAACCACTTGCCTGCCTGCCTGATCGCCCCTAACCACCTCTGCCTGCCTGCTTCATCACCCCTAACTGCTCTGGCTGCCTGCCTGATAGCCCATAACCACTCTGCTCACCTGCCTGCCTGATCACCCCTAACCGCCTTGCCCCTGACACTGTGGCTTCATCCAGAAGGTCATCTGGAAGGACGTCTGGAAGGACGTCCAGAAGGTCATTTGGCTGTCTGGTCTAATTAGCATATTACGCTTTTATTATTATAGATGTGTTGTGATTAATATCAAGTCGTTCCCCAACTAGACTTATATCCTCAGTATATTCTCTTTGTCAGTAAGACCCAAATATTGGCTAGTCTTGTGAGTGACTGGGTTCTGCAGCAAATAGGTGAGAGACACTCCAAAATTTTTTTCATATAGACATCCTCTTCTCCTTGTGCCAGATAATTCATGCAACAGTGCTATTACCAAGAACTCAAATTTAACCTGGCCCTACTTAAAATCAGCATATACATACCGACAGTTCTTGGGTTACTGGACTTGACGTACGTCATTTCGTGATTATGTCGCCATCTCCCATTTATTTATTAAAAAAAAAGTTCCATCATTTCAATGTATGTACATATATGTTTTATGTTTTTTATTATTTATTTACTACAAGTAAAGGTCAGGAATTGTTACCTTTCTTTTAATTTTTTTTTACTATTTCACTTCATTACTGCTGTGTATGTGCTTCATGTGAATGACATAGGTGCTTATGCAGGTGGGTTCCGACTTACCATGAAAATCAGTTAAATCGTGCTGTAGGAACGAATCTCCCATGCAACCTGAGGACCTACTGTATATGTCCTGCCTCCAGCAGAGCACTGTCTATTAAGAACAGAGACAAGAATGTCTGAGAGATATCTCTTTCTATGTTTCACAAACAGAAGATAGGCCTAGCTTTCAAAAGATTTAAATGTATCCCCTGGGGCAATCTTCTTCTAGGTAAAAGTTGTGTTTTCTTAACTTCCCTAGAAGTTTTCTCATTTGTTCCCACCACCTAAAGAACAATTTACATTGAAGTCAGGCTGATGCTGCAAGACAAGTCACAGAGCTGCCTGAGGTTTTCATTTCAGGCTGCCTCTCTGATTTAAACTCTCAGCGCTCAAGTAGGAGCCTAGGGTATAACCTGCTTTCTTTTGTTTTCCATCTGAAAGTACTCTTTTTTTCAAAACATACAAAGACCTTATATTTCTTTTTCTTATTTTAAAAGAAAAATCTCAAATATAGATTTTCTCCCACAAGCAGAAAATCTTCACATTTAAGATACCAATGTAGTCAATGGGGGAAAAAAAAATAAAATAAATTAAATAAGATAGCAATTTAAAAAACAACAGTTTTCTATATTTTTTTAATTCCAATTTTTATGTAAATATATTTTAACTGCAAACAAAGCTGGGTCACTTTTAAGCACTGTGATAATATGACTTTGAATGTGCCAATGATCAGATTCATCCTGCTAAATGATGATGGCCGTAGTAACAATGTAGGTGAAATGATCTGTGATGACACTTATCCAATACCTGTTTCGAGCATAGGGAGAGATAGTGAGAAAATGAGACTTTCCCCTTAAAGACCAAATTTAAGGTAACATATACATGGTTGTGAGGCATATACAATAACCTTATTAAATAATACAGAAAACTTCTAAAGATGGAACAAATCATTAATTTCAGCAAGTAGAGAACATGTAAAAAAATTGAGAATACAGGACTGTATAATTATATATCATTGTGTTCAAAAGCAGCTTTAGCCAATTATTGCTTTTTCAAATTTAAGTAAGAAGATTAATTCCTCTGAGGATCATTTGGCTTACAAAAATAGGAGAAAATAACAATATTTCACTTGAACTCCTGTTTTGAAATGTGATCTTTACAGGAAGTTTACATGGCATAATATCTGGCACATAGATATTAAAAAATGTGTTAGATTCTCTTCCTTCTGTGTGTGGCTTGAAAAAATTGTTTGAGAAAAATGACATATGAACTAAACTCTGTGTGGTGAGTAGGATTTATACATGTAAAAATAATGGGGAATTTTGTTTCTGTAAGCAGCCAGAAACAAAATAGTCAAAGCTATAAAAAGGGTGAAGCCGAGATTCTAAGATGGTGGTCAGGAAGATGACAGTGAGGGGGATAGGATGAGTGAGGGAGGGAGTGAGAGGTGAGTGTGTGGACGTGTGGGGTGTGTGTGTGTGTGTCTGAGTGAGGGACAGCTAGATCTCCCAGGACCTTTGGGGGCTGGTGGACCAGGCTCGTCTAGCTGGGCAGCCTCTGCTACCACAGTAATCCCTTCCAGAGCTCCAGCTCTGCTGCAGAGGCCATGCCGTCTTTAAGGGGAGAGCGGCAGTGACTGGGAGCCCAGCTTCACCTCCACCCAGGGTGCCCTCAGAGACCACCCAGGACCCTACAGCCACACGGGCCAGGGAACTGCTGCCTCAGATGTGAACCCATGAACACCCAGACTCTAGCCTCCCTGGCTGAAGGCTACTGTGAGTTCTAGAGTGCACTCCCCTCCCTCCAGACAGATGCTTTAGCCCAGGGGTGGGCAAACTTTTTGACTGGAGGGCCACAATGGATTCTTAAACTGGACCGGAGGGCCGGAACAAAAGCATGGATGGAGTGTTTGTGTGAACTAATATAAATTCAAAGTAAACATCATTACATAAAAGGGTAGAGTCTTTTTTTTTTAATTGTTTTATTCATTTCAAATGGGCCAGATCCGGCCCGCGGGCCGTAGTTTGCCCACGGCTGCTTTAGCCTCAGGAACCACAACTGCACCAGCAGCCAAGCAAGCAGCCATCTCCTGTGACCTCATGGGGAGCAAGCAGCTGCCTCCCAGCAACTCAGTGGGGAGCAGCCACTGGGAACCCCCGGGGGAGCAGCCACCACACTACAAATGCCTGAGAAGTAGTTGCCACCTGCTGATGAGCAACCAGTCACCAGGCCCTCCATTGAAGCCACAGGCCATGTGCAACTCAACACCTAGATCCTTAAGTGCGAGCAAAAATGGGGAGGCAGAAGAACATCCCCCCAAAGGAAAGAAAAAGAGGCATTGTCATAAAATGAACTAAATGAAACAGAGGCATGCAATATATCAGAAAAAGAATTCAGACTAAGGGTCATACAGTTCATAAAACAGAAGGATGAAAAAATCAACAACCTATGTAAGAATCAAGAAGAAATAAAGAGTGATATAGCTACAATAAAAACCACTATGGAAGCTTTCAACAGTAGACTAGGAAAAGCGGAGGATGGAATTAGCAAATTAGAAGACAGGGAAGCAAAACACACCCAATCTGAACTGCAATTGGAGAAAATCAAAAGACAGGAGGAGAGCCTGAGGTAGCTTTGGGACAACATGAAATGAAGCAACATACATATAATAGGAGTGCTAGACAAACAACAAAAGGAGCCAGGGTAAGAAAACATATTCGAAGACATAATGTCAGAAAACTTCCCTGATTTGGGAAAGAAAACAGTCACAAAAGCACAAAAAGTCCCAAACAAGATAAACCCCAAAATACCCACAGCGAAACCGTGGTAATTACAATGGCAAACATTAATGACAAAGAGAGAATCTTTTTTTTTTAATATATTTTATTGATTTTTTTACAGAGAGGAAGGGAGAGGGATAGAGAGCTAGAAACATCAATGAGAGAGATCGGTCAGCTGCCTCCTGCACAACCCCACTGGGGTGTGCCTGCAAACAAGGTACACGCCCTTGACTGGAACTGAACCCAGGACCCTTCAGTCCACAGGCCGACGCTCTAGCCACTGAGCCAAACCATTTAGGCAACAAAGAATCTTAAAGGCTGCCAGAGAGAGACAGAAAGTTACCTACAAGGGAGCTTCCATTCAATTATCAAATGATTTCTCAACAGAAACACATCAGGCCAGAAAAGATTGGAAGGAAGTATACAAATTGATGCAAAACAAGGGACTGAATCCAAGAATACTCTATCCAGCAAGGCTATCATTCAACATTGAGGGGGAAATCAGGAGCTTCACAGATAAAGAAAGGCTAAGGGAGTTTATCACTACCAAGCCAGCAATGCAAGAAATGCTAAAGGAACTGTTGTAAAAAGAAGAAAAAAAGGGGGGCGGGAAGGAACACAGGCAAAAATATAAAAATGGCTACAAACAAGTATCTATCAATAATAACTTTAAATATAAATGGCCTAAGTACTCCAATCAAAAGACATTGAGTGGCCGAATGGACAAGAAAACATGCCCCATATATTTTCTGTCTACAAGAGACCCACCTCAGAACAAGAGACTCACACAGACTGAAAGTGAAGGGTTGGAAAAATATCTTTCAGGCAAATGGAAATGAAGAAAAATCTGGGGTAGCAATACTTATATCTGACAAAATAGACCTTAATGTGAAGGCCATAGAAAGAGATAAGTGTCTGAAGCCGGTCCATCCTTGCTGCTTGACCCAGTCGCTGCAGGGAAGAAACATCTGCACAGCTTATGTTTCAAGGGACCTGGCGTATATGGCATATGTTTGCTCCCCCACTTAACGGTATGTGTTTTAAACAGGACCACCTCCCGAGAAAGGTTGTTTCCTCAGGTAGGGATTTTTCCCTGAAGTTAGGGAGGGAATAAAACCCCTTAACTAAATCCCAGGCAGGTAGTTAATCACTTTAACCACGAACAATCACACTTAAGCTACATAATCTTTACTCCCTGGAATGGAGATAAGAAATGCCCTAACCTTTAGAATAGAAATTGATAGGATTAAAATCAACTGGTATAAATACAGATGTAACAAGATAATAAAACACAGAACCTGGCTGGAGAACGTAGCTAGAGAACATGACTAGAGAACCTGGATAGAACCTGGCTACAGAACCTGGCTATGATGATCACCTGAACGCTGTCTCTGTGTCATTCCTTCTTCGCCGACTCCGTCCACACCTTTGGGGACCCCTGGACCTGATGGGGCTGGACCCCAACAGATAAGGAAGGCTGCTTTCATAATACAAAAGGGATTGCTACAACAAGAAGATATAACTCTGGTAAACATGTATGCACCTAATTCAGGAGCACACAAATACATAAAAAAAACTTCTGAAAGATATCAAAGGAGAGATCGACAGCAATAAGATCATAGTAGGGGACTTTAATACCCCACTGACATCACTGGATAAATCCTCTAGATTAAAAACCAGCAAAGAAACAGCTATAATAAATAACTCACTAGATCAGATGGACTTGATTGACATCTTCAGAACATTTCACCCCAAAGCTACAGACTATATACTCTTCTCAAGTGCACATTGGACATTTTCAAAGACAGACCACATATTGGGTCACAGGCAAAGTCTCTCCAGATTAAAGAAGATTGAAATCATATCAAGCATATTCTCAGACCACAATGGCATAAGATTAGAAATCAACTACAATAAAAACAAAAAAACTTCAAACAGTTGGAGGCTAAATAGTATGCTATTAAACAACGATTGGTTACCAAAAAGATCAAAGAAGGAATTAAAAACATCCTGAAAACGAATGACAATGAAAACACAAAAATACAAAACCCTTAGGAAACAGTGAAAGCAGTCCAGAGAGGGAAGTTCATAGTTATACAGGCCTACCTCTCAAAACAAGAAAAAAATGGTAATAAATTATCTAATTATTTAACTTAAAGAATTAGAAAGAGAGCAACAAGAAAAGCCCAGAATGAGCAGACAGAAGGAGATAATAAAGATCAGAGCATAAATAAATGATATAGAGACCAAAAATCAATACAAAAGATAAATGAAACTAAGAGTTGGTTCTTTGAAAGGATAAATGATATTGATGAACCTCTAGCCAGGCTCACCAAGTAGCAAAAAAAAGAGTACCCAAATAAACAAAATCAGAAATGAAAGAGGCAAAATAACAACAAACCCTATATAAATGCAAAGGATTCTAAAAAATACTATGAACAATTCTATTCCAACAAACTAAACAAACTAGAGGAAATGGACATAGTCCTAGAAAAATACAACCTTCCAAAACTCAATCAAAAAGAATAAAAAAATTTCTATAGGCTGGTAACTAAGGAGGAAATTGAAGCAGTAATCAAAAAACTTCCAGCAAACAAAAGCCTGGGGCCAGATGGCTTCACAGGGAAGTTTTATCAAACATTCAAAGAACTAAAACATATCCTTCTCAGACTATTCCAAAAAATTCAAGAGGAAGGTATACTTCCTATCTCTTTCTATTAAGCCAGCATTACCCTAATCCCCAAATCAGGTAAAGACAATACAAAGAAAGAGAATTACAGGCCAATATCCCTCATGAACATAGATGTTAAAAATCCTCAAAATAATTCTAGCAAATCAGATTCAGCATTACATTAGAAAGAGCATACACCATGACCAAGTGGAATTATTTCAGGGATGCAAGGAGAGTACAATATTTGCAAATAAATAAACATGATACATCACATAAACAAATTTAGAGACAAAAATCACATAATCATATCAATTGATATAGAAAAGACATTTGACAAAGTCCAACACTCTTTCCTGATAAAAACTCTCAGCAAAGTGGGAATAGAGGGATCATACCTCAACATTATTAAAGCCATATATGACAAACCTACAGCCAACATCATACTCAATGGGAAAAAACTAAAACCAATTCCCCTGAGAACAGAAATGAGACAGGATGCCCACTTTCACCACTCTTGTTTGACATAGTACTGGAAGTGTTAGCCATAGCTATCAGACAACAAGAATAAATAAAAAGCATCTGGCCCTAACTGGTTTGGCTCAGTGGATAGAGCGTCGGCCTGCAGACTGAAGGGTTCCAGGTTCGATTCCGGTCAAGGGCATGTACCTTGGTTGCGGGCACATCCAGGGGTTGTGCAGGAGGCAGCTGATTGATGTTTCTCTCTCATCAATGTTTCTAACTCTCTATCCTTCTCCCTTCCGCTCTGTAAAAAAATCAATAAAATGTACTTTTTTAAAAAAAGCATCTAAATTGGAAAAGAAGTAAAATTGTCATTATTCACAGATGACATGATATTGTACTTAGAAAACCCTAAAGCCTCCATCAAAAAAATAACTAGACTTAATAAATGAATTTGGCAATGTAGCAGGATACAAAATTAACACCCAGAAATTTATGGCTTTTTTATACACCAATAATGAATTCACAGAAGAAGAAATTTAAAAAAAAATCTCATTTACCATTGTAACACAAAAATTAAGGTACCTAGGAATAAATTTAACCAAGGCGATAAAGGACCTGTACTTAGAAAATTAGAGGAGATAGAGGAAGACAAAAAAAAATGGAAGAACATACTGTGTTCATGGATTGCTAGAATCAGCATCATTAAAATGTCCATACTACCCAAAGCAATCTATAGATTCAATGTAATCCCCATTAAAATACCAATGGCATACTTCACAGATCTAGAATAATCTCTCCACAAATTCATCCAGAATAAAAGAAAAAGACCCTGAATAGTCACAGCAATCTTGAGAAAGAATAACAAAGTTGGAGGGATCACAATACCAGATATCAAGCGATTTTACAAAGCCACTGTTCTTAAAACTGCCTGGTACTGGCACAAGAACAGACATATAGACCAATGCAACAGAGAACCCATAAATTGACCCAAGCCATTAGGCTCAATATTTGAAAAAGGAGGCAAGAGCATATAAGGGAGTCAAGACAGTCTTTTCAATAAATGGTGTTGGGAAAATTGGACAGATACATGCAAAAAAAGAAAGAAAGAAATTAGACCACCAACTTACACCATACACAAAAATAAACTCAAAATGGGTAAAGGACTTACACATAAAATGGGAAACCATAAAAATCTTAGAGGAATCCACAGGCAGCAAAATATCAGACATATGTTGTAGCGCTATCTTTACTGATACAGCTCCTAGGGCAATGGAAACTAAGGACAAAATAGACAAATGTCACTACATCAAAATAAAAAGCTTCTGCACAGCAAAAGAAACTATCAAGAAAAAAACAAGAAATCCAATTGCATTGGAGAACATATTTGCCAATGTTATCTCCTATAAGAGTTTAATTTCCAAAATTTACAGGGGAACTCATACAACTTAACAAAAAGAAGATAAACAACCCAAACAAAAAATGGGCAAAGGACCTAAATAGACACTTTTCAAAAGAAGACATACTGAAGGCCGAGAGTCATATTAAAATATGCTCAAAATCACTAATCATCTGAGAGATGCAAATCAAAACAACAATGTACTACCTCACACCTGTCAGAATGGCTATCATCATCAATTCAACAAAAGATAAGCGCTGGCGAGGATGCGGAGAAAAAGAACCCTTGTGCACTGCTGGTGGGAATGCAGACTGGTGCAGCCACTGTGGAGAACAGTATGGAGTTTCCTCAAACAACTAAGAATGGAACTCCCATTTGACCCAGTAATCCCACTTCTAGGAATATATCCCAAGAAATCAGAAAGGATATATACACCCCTATGTTCATAGCAGCACAATTCACCATAGCTAAGATCTGGAAACAGCCTAAGTGCCCATCAGTAGGTGAGTTGATTAGAAAACTGTGGTGTATCTACACAATGGAAAACTATGCTACTGCAAAAAGGGCCTTTTACCATTCACAACAGCATCTATGGACATGGAGAGCATTATGCTAAGTGAAATAAGGCATTTGGAGAAAGATAAAAATCGTATGATCTCACCCATTTGTGGAATATAATGAACATAAACTGATGAACAAAAATAGATCCAGAGGCAGAGAAGCATCAGACAGACAGTCAAACCTCAGAGGGAAGACAAGGGGGCAGGGTAGGTTGGGGAGGGGGTGGTAAGCGATCAACCAAAGGACTTGTATGAAAGCATGTAAGCATAACCAATAAAGACAGACACTAGGGGAGTTAGGGCATGTGCTGGGGGGTGGCAGTGGTGGGGGAGAGGTCAATGGAGGGGAAAAGGAGACCTGTAATACTTTAATCAATAAAGAATAAATTTAAAAATATAGAAGTACTAAACATATTCTAAGCAGTATATTCACCTACATTTAAATTAAGAACTTTTGCTCATTAAAAACCATTATAAAAACAATGAGAAAAAAAACGTATATGTAAAAAGAGATATGACTTGGAATACATATAATTGACAAAAATCTAGTTTCTAGTCAAAGTAAAGAATAACTCAAATCAATAATGTAGACACACACACACACACACACATTTAGAAAAATGTGAGAAACCTTTAAACATATATCTCACCAGATGTTAAATCCATGTAGCCAAAATATTAATGGGAACTCAACTTTTTTAGTAGTTAAGGAAAGACCAATTGAAAAATGATGAAATATCACTCTATAAGTAATGTATTAGAAAAGTTAAGAATCAGATTTATTCCCATTATTGGTGTGCATTTAAAGTAATGGAAAGTCTCATACATTGCAGGTTGAAAATTAAATTGTTATAAGCACTTTTATATAAAATTTTTTGTTACTTAGTAAATTTGAAGATGTTCACATTTTAACACAGCATTTCAATGAACAATAATATACCCCAGAGTTACCTTTCCACATAATCCCTTGCATATATCTCCAAAAGGAGATATATAAATAATGTCAAGTCTTAGCCAGGCTTAACATAGGGGTTGTTTAAAATTATTGTTTTAATATTTTAAATATACTATGTATCATACATAATAAATTTTATACATTAAAATATTTATATAGTGCCACATATATTTTCTCGTTTCAAAATATAAGGGGACATAATTGGTTTTGACTTAATCCTATATAATAAAAGTGTAATTTGCAAACGGACTGAACAGCCAAACCGGGACAACCATCGGGGCCACGCTCTGACACCCACTGGTGCCAGGCCAGCCAAGGTGGGTGCGATGGGCCCAGCCATCGCCCCATGATCGCCCCGCAGAGGGAGGCCCAGGCCACCGACCAGCGAGCTGCGGCAGCTGGGCTGGACCTCCCTCTGTGAGGGAAGCCCGGGTCCCTGGTGCTGGAGGGAAGCCAGAGGGAAGTTGGGTCCCGGGTACCAGAGGGAAGCCAGTGCCGGCAGCCAGGGGAAAGAAGGCCTACTATATATAATAGATACTTAAATATTATTATAAAGTCAAAATAGTTAAAATAGTGATGAGTGATGTTAGTACATGTATAGACAAATCAATGCCCTAGAATAGAAAGTCCAGAGATAGGCTGAAATATATTACAGAATTTGCCTATGACAAAGATAATACTAGATAATTTGGTAAATCCATTATTATTTAATAAAATGTTTATGCAGCCTGGAAACTCCCCCCCCCAAATTAAAAATAAAGTTATAAATTTAAAAAACATAAGAATAAGTTCATAGTGGAACATATGTTGAAACTTAGTAGGTAATCTATGATATTATTAGAAAAATGATGTAGAATAAGTGAATGATGGTCTAATGCGACATGAAACCTCAAAATAATAATACATTGGAAGATTTGTAATTTGAGTTCAAATAATGATAAAATACATGATAAAAGTTAATTTAAAAATTAAAATATAAACAAACATTTTCAATTTGTTACGTGGAAAAGGAAACATATAGACCCTTATATGAGGAAACATTCATTAAACTATCCATACTTAAATGTAATCACAGATTAACAAAAAAATATATGAAGATAATGATACATAGAAACTGTACAGGGTCCTTAAATAAGTAGAAAGATGATCAACCTTTCTCATAATAAAAAAAAAATAAATTTTAAACACTCCAAATGCTATTTTTAAAAAGTTATCTGATTGGTAATGATCAAACAGTTGTTAAAGCACTGTAAGGGTGATCATGTTAGGAAAATGGTACTCTCATGCACTGCTTGTGGGAATTAAACTAGTAAAACATCTGTAAAGGGAAATTTGACAGCATTCATCTATTACAAACGCATTCACTCTTTGAACTGCCAGTTTCAATTATAGATATGTGTCCTTTAGTGGTAATCACATGTGCGGAGTGGCAATGGAACATTGCTGTAAAATAAAAATAAGAAATGGGGAAACAATCATAATGTCCTTCAATAGCAAGCTGCTTAATAATTTATGGGACAGTCATAATGTACTATTGTACAGCTGTAAAAACAAATGCATAAGCCCACATGGGACAACCTTCAAAATGTGTTTTAAGACATTTTTAAGTGCATGAATAAAAATGTAGAATGGTAAGTATAATACTCAATAGTTTTTGTTGTAAAAAATGAGAAAATGAGAAATACTTTGTGTGTGTGTGTGTGTGTAGTGCATGTATGTGTGTGTGTGTGTGTGTGTGTGTGTGTAAAGAGAGAGAGAGAGAATATGTAATAAATTATTTTTGTAAGAATACATTAAGAACGAGAAAATTGGATGCCTTCAGAGAAGAAAACTGAGTGACTGGACACTGCAGAGGGAGAAAGAATTTCACACTATGTTCTCCCATGTTTTATAAATGGTTTTGAACATGTGTTTTAACTATTTGATAAGTAAATATTTTTTGTTAAATGTATAAATAAAATGTTAAAGATGAGAGAAAGAGGGAGGAGGAAAGGATAAAAAGGAAGGAGGAAGGGAGGAAGAGAGGAAGGGAGGGAAAGAGGGAGGGAGGGAGGAAGGAAAGAAGGAAGGAAGGGAGGGAGAGAGGGAGGAAGGAAGGAAGGAAGGAAGGAAGGAAGGAAGGAAGGAAGGGAGGAAGGGAGGAAAGGAGGGAGAGAGGTAGGGAGGAAAGGAGGGAAATATAAGGAAGAAAAAAAGGAGTGAGGAAGGAAGGAAGGAAGGGAGGAAGGAAGGAAGGAAGGAAGGAAAGAGAAGAGGAGAGAAAACAGAAAGATGCAAGGGAGAAAGAGAGAAGGAGGGAGGAAGGGTGTTGCAACCTCCAGAGCTGCCTGGGTGAAATCTGAAAGTGGCCCTGGTACACTGAGGGCAAGGAGAGGCCTCAGAAAGAGACAAACCACTCCAGATTGGTAGGTGACAGGTTTAATGAGAGGCAAGTTACATGGGAGTCTTGTCTTTGGTGTGGAGGAGACTCTGCACCCACCAGTCAGAACCTTCAGTCTATGTAGAGACCTTAACTGGGTGCAGTCGCTACAGTGTGGGTGTTCTCAGTAACATTGCTTGATCAAGGCTGCATCCTTTAAGTGTCTCCTACTAAGGGGATGGTAGGCTGAACACACATTTCCAGGACAGGGAAGGGGCTGAAGAGCCTCTGACCATCCAGGTCTAACTGGAGGTCTACCTGTGATCACATCCGTTGATGAGCTCCTCCAACAGAGGAAGGAGGGAGGGAGAACAAAAGCATGCACTTAGATCTTCAGTCCTATATCCAAGAGGCTGCTTAAGCTGAATATTTACTCAGATTACTATAATATCACTTTGAACTATCAATTCAGATAAGTATAAATGATGGAGGGTTTAAAGAACTTGCATTTGTATAAAGCCAAATCCAAACCATGATGTAAACAGCTTTTTGGTTTAGCAAATATGTGTATATATGCTTATCTTTCTGAGGTAGTTAACTGATTTTTTTCAAATTTTAAGATTGTTAATTAGAACCACAAAAATATCAAGTGACACACAAAGTACTTAATTTTTAAATCAACATTTTCTGAGTTTATATCCCATGTTCATTACAAACCGCCTCATCTGGTAAATGTGGATAAGCCTGTCTTCTTTATCTCCCCAGCCTCTGTGCTTTAGTAATTTTGGGTCAAACATTATCAATTATCATTGAGTAAGGGAGGGAATAAGGGGATGAATGCATGAATAAATGAGGAAGTGTTAATTCAAGGAGTTTAGAGAAAGAGAAATTTTAAAATGGAATATGTTAAATGTAGGATCACCTTTAAACTTAAAAGTAAGTCTGTTGGGAATGGAATAATTATTCCAGAGGTCAATTAAGTCATTTCAAATGTCTGAAAATGAATGACCACGTTCATCCAGCAATTTTACTTCTAGCAATTTTCCTAAGAAAATAATGAAACAAATGCACATAATATTATGTTTAACAGATGTATTAAAAATAAATCATGATACTATTTTAATAGAATAGTTTAAAATATATTCACTATCAAAATAAAATGTGTATGGGAAAATTCTGTTGTTTTTTTTTGGTCTTTTTTATTTTGTCGTGTTTTACTTCTTTCTTCTAACCTAAGCTTCCTTTCACACTAATTAAAATACTCACCAAGGTGTTCACCAAGTATATCTTTGCTTGGACTCCTTCAAAATTGGTGAGAGCTCAGCATCTGTAGTCTACTTAGTCTTCCAAGTCCCTCAAATTTAATGCATTTGAGCCTCAGTGCTTATTCAGAGTGGGGTGCAAAGCTCCCTTGGTAGCCCAAAGATTTAATTGGAATCAGTCACTGTATTTGAAAGCATCATGGCGCTCCTTTTGAGCCTTTTTTTTTTAAAGATCCAAGTGCTATTGGCTCTGCTTTGAAGATCAACACCTAAAGACCTCATTATCAATGAAAGGATTCTCACCCCAAGCCCACCAGAGACCTTCACTGTGTTCCTGAGGCATACATCTAAGGAGATTCCAAGACTCACAGATTCCATCTTCTAAAATAGCCACTCCTGGCAGAATCCTTCCCTCTCTGTCTCTTCCAGCAAATTGGATGAAAATCCCCCTGATACTCAGAGTTATTAGAAACCCTAAGAAGAAAACCGACATTTTTTGTATTGGATAGAATGTCCTGTAATTGTGTGTCAAGCCTTTATCCTTCTGAGATCTGGGCATCATGCTTGGTGTGTCTTACTCACCCCCCTCATCCTGTGTTTATAAATACGAGTTTTCTAAAGTAGCATTTCCTCTATTGTGCAGTGTCAGTGACCAGCAATGAGGACTACTATTGAGGACTGAATATAGAAACAAGTATAATGTTTACTCCTAACCAAGAAGAAATAGGAGCAAAATATCAAATTCATAGTTGCAGATTATGCAAATTTATATTTAAAAAATACCCTACATATTTGTATTTAAATAAAGCTAGCTAATAGTTTGTTGGTTTTGTTTGTTTTTTTTTTAATATATTTTATTGATTTTTTTACAGAGAGGAAGAGAGTTAGAAACATCAATGAGAGAGAAACATCGACCAGCTGCCTCCTGCACACTCCCCACTGGGGATGTGCCCGCAACCAAGGTACATGCCCTTGACCAGAATCGAACCTGGGACCCTTGAGTCCACAGGCTCTATCCACTGAGCCAAACCGGTTAGGGCAATAGTTTATTTTTGTATGGTGGTCCAATTTAGGGTTCTTTCATGGCTATGGCATGTGGGCCTTTCAGATATAACAACAAACCTAACAGATTGCTAATCGAGGACTCAATTCAATGTTTATAAGGAGCAGTAATGTATAGAAAATTTAAAAAGCAGATTGGGTCCTTGATTATGAAATGACTAAACATATTTACTTCCATATTTGAACTAGATTGTCTTACCTGACAAATTAAGCTGGGACCAATAGACACTATGTGATCAATGGGATCAAAATGAGAAACATTCAATCATATCTTGGATTTCTATATGCACAATTTTAATAAGATAAATGATGGCCTTGTATCACAGACAAGACACAAGAACTCCCCCCCCCCCCCCGCCGCCTCAATTGTCAATTTATTAAAAAGGAGCTACAGTGCCAACACTTGGCTCTGCTTTGCTTAGACAAAAGAGCCACTTCACCCTCTCCATGATACCAAGTGATGGCTTTAATCTTACGCACATTAAGTCCCACCGACATAAGAAGACAAACTGATGGTGAAGAAAACACCTTTCCCATGAACATTTTAGCAACCTGAACCAAAGTGAGATTGTTATATGACTTTTTATATCCATACTAGAGGCCCGATGCACAAAAATTTGTGCAAGAGTAGGCCTTCCTTCCCTTGGCTGCTGGCACTGGCTTCCCTCAGTCACCCAGGGCCCGGCTGGGTTCCCTCCAGTCCTGGCTTCCTCAGGAAGGACCTCCAGAATGACATCTGGAAGACTCCCGGTCTAATTAGCATATTACCCCTTTATTATTACAGATGATTATTGGGTGTTTTTGAAACCTGTGGAACAAGCAAATATATATATAGCCTCCATGTTTTTTCTGACATAATTAAATAAATTTATAGGTCACATTTAATTGTATATCTATTCCATAATTAGTCTATATTTGACCTAGAAGGCTTGATCAGACCTTAGACAGTTAAATAAATCCAAAGAATAAAAATTAATTTTCTTTATTTTTTAGAGTAGATACTAATCAATAGCCAAAATGCTTTTGTTTCATTTTTTATTCCTCAGAGGGAGATAATGTGTCAATGATATAATGTTTTCAGTCTGCCAAATTTTATAACAAAAGGAATTAATTTTTCTTGTGTAAGGGGTATAAAAGGGAGTAAACTAGGATTATATATTTTATAACTTTTGCCATCTTATAGTGACAAAAATCCCTCATTTCATATTCTAGTTACTTAAGTGTCTTAGTATTAAAGCCATATATTTCATCTCTAAGGAATTAGTTTATTTCCAAGTCATTCTATTAGGATTTTGAAACCAGGTCTAACAAATAAACAAAGTATGAAATAAAATGCCATTATTTAAGGGAAAATTAGTATGAAAAGACTGGAATTTACAGATGGGCAAGATATCTGATGGAATTTACAAGCAAAGCAGATTGGCCACAGATGGTGAGGGAATTGGTCCAGAATTTAGAGTTATAACATTTTTGTTTTTAGTTTTATGTCTTAAAGGCCATCTCCCAAATTCTTATATAAACTGGACTTCAGGACCTTTGAATTTTACAATTTTATAAAATGCATTTGTTTGCTCGTTTGTTTTATATTTCACAGAAAGTCTACTATGAACATTATCATCACCTGGTGATTTGATGTAAGGCTGGTCTAGTGGTAATTAACTCCCTAAACATTTGTTTTTTTGGGATGCTCTTTATCTCTCCTTCATTTATTTTTTTTTTCCAATCCTGGCTAAAGGATATTTTTCCATTTATTTTTAGAGAGAGTGGAAGAGATAGGGAAAGACAGGGAGAAATATTGTTGTGAGAGAAGCACATCCATTTGGTTACTTCCTACATGAGCCCTGACCAGGGTCAGGACCGGGGAGAAGCCTGCAACATGCCCTTGGCCGGAATCAAACCTGGGACCCTTTAGTCCACAGGCCAACACTCTATCCACTTAGTCAAACTGGTGAGGGCTCTTCTTCATTTTTGAAGAACAGTTTTTCCAGATATAATTTTCTTGCTTAGGAGTTTTGGATAAAGAGCACATCTCAATAGATGAAGGAAAAACATTTAACAAAATTCAATATACTTCCATGATAAAACTCTCAATAAACTAAGGCTTGAAAGAATTACATAAATACAATAAAGGCTATAAAGCCCACAACAAAAATCTTACTCAACGGTAAAAAAAATAAAGCCCTTTCCTTTGAGATCAGGAACAAGGATGCCTGCTCTTGCAATTTCTGTTTAATAGAGTATTGGAAGTCCTAACCAGAAAAATTGAGCAAAAGATAAAATAAAAGGTATCCACCTCATAAAAAAGCAAAATGTCCCTGTTTGCAGAAAACTACATCCATTAAAAAAACAAACAAATTTCCTATTTAAATTAATAAATGAGTTCAGTAAAGGTGTAGGATACAAAATCAAATATAAAATATACACTAATAAGGCATTATCTGAAAAAAATATCAGAAAAACAATCCTACGTATAATAGCACCAAAAAGAATAAAATACTTAGAAATACGTGTAATTAAGGAAGTGAAAGTCATGCATACCGAAAACCATTTAACATTGATAGAAGAGAATAAAGAAGATACCAACCAGTGGAAGCCCTGGCCAGTGTGGGCGTCCTTCCATGCACACAAAGTTTGCTGGTTCAATTCCTGGTCAGGGCACATGCCCAGGTTGTGGGTCCGGTCCCTGCTTAGGGTGCATTCGAGAGGCAACAAGTTGATGTTTCTCTCTCACATCAATATTTCTCTCTTTCTCCCACTCTCCCTTCCCCTCTCTCAAAAAAACCCCCAATAAAAAACATATTAAAAATAAATAAATAAAGAAGATACTAACCAATGGAAAGACATCTTATATTCATAGATAAAATATTTAATGTTAAAATGTCTACAGATTCAATGCATTCCCTACCAAATCCCAATATCATTCTTAAAGAAATAGAAAAAACAACAACAATACAACTCTGAAACTTATATGGAACCACACTACAAAAGACCACAAAGAGCAATATCAGTCCTGAGGAAAAAGAACAAAGCTGGAGGCAAGACATGTCCTAATTTCAAAATATATTACAAAGTTACAGTAACCAAAACAATGTGGTACAGTTTAAAGATAGACATAAGACCAATGGTACAGACTAGAGAACTCAGAAGTAAAACCATGCATATATAGTCAATTAATCTTTGACAAGGACACCAGAAACACACAAAGGAAAAAAGGACTGTCTCTTCAATGAATAGGGCTGGGAAAACTGTGTATCCACATGCAAAAGAATGAAACCCCTATCATATATCACTCACAAAAATTAACTTGATATGAATTAAAGATTTCAATGTAAGACCTGAATTCACAAGAAAGCATAGAGAAAAATTGCCTTGACAGTGGTCTCACAATGATTTTTTGGATATGACAACAAAAGCACAGACAGATGAAGCAAAACACACACAAGTAGGACTACATTGCTGTAGAACATTGTAGTCAACAACAATGCATACTTAAAAACTCATTAGGAGTACATCTCCTGTTGTGTTCTTACTAAAATAAGTTAAAATTTAAAAGGCAAAATAGAACAGTGTCTGGCACTTGTTTCTCACTAATTGTTCAATACTATTGCTTGGAATTAAAAAAAAAATGTTTAGGTTCAATTTTCTGCTTTAAAAATTAACAAAACACAACCAACATCTCAAAATCATTTGGGTCTTCAAGATGAATGTAGCCTGGACCAGCTATAATGTGTTTTTTAAAAAATAAATGCTATCCATCTCTTCCTCTAATTCACATACAGTTTTCTCTAGTCCACATACCTTTCAGTAAGGATAGGTTAAAAAGATTAGACATTTGAAAATGGTACCTAGTGTTTTTAAAAGGTTAAAAACCATGGCAGACTATTTATTTGTGTTTTTTTTTTTTTTTGATTTTTTTTTTATTATTATTAGTTAAGGTATTACAAATGTGTCCTCATCCCCCCCATTAACCCCCAACCTCCCCCCCACACACACTCATGCTACCATCCCCCTGTTGTCCATGTCCATTGGTATGGCTTATATACATGTATACAAGTCCTTCGGTTGATCTCTTCCCCTTACCCCCGCCCTCCCCTACTTTCCTTCTGGGGATTGATAGCCTGATTGCTGTTTCTCAGTCTTTGAGTCTGTCCCTTTTCATCAGTCTATGTTGTTCTCTATAATCCACAAATGAGTGAGATCATGTGGTATTTATCTTTCTCTGACTGGCTTATTTCACTTAGCATAATGCTCTCCAGTTCCATCCATGCTGTTGCAAAAGGCAAGAGTTCCTTTTTTTTTTTACCGCAGCATAGTATTCCATTGTGTATATGTACCACAGTTTTCTAATCCACTCATCTGCTGATGGGCACTTAGGCTGTTTCCAAATCTTAGCTATGGTGAATTGTGCTGCTATGAACATAGGGGTGCATATATCCTTTCTGATTGGCGTTTCTGGTTTCTTGGGATATATTCCTAGTAGTGGGATCACTGGGTCAAATGGGAGTTCCATTTTTAGTCTTCTGAGGTAGCTCCATACTGTTCTCCACAGTGGCTGCACCAGTCTGCATTCCCACCAGCAGTGCAGAAGGGTTCCTTTTTCTCCACATCCTCTCCAACACTTGTTGTTTGTTGATTTGTTGATGATAGCCATTCTGACAGGTGTGAGATGATAACGCATTGTCGTTTTGATTTGCATCTCTCGTATAATTAGTGACTTTGAGCAGGTTTTCATATGTCTTTCGGCCTTCTGTATGTCCTCTTTCGAAAAGTGTCTATCTAGGTCCGTTGCCCATTTTTTTATTGGATTGTTTATCTTCCTTTTGTTAAGTTTCATGAGATCCCTGTAAATGTTGGAAATTAAACCCTTATCGGTGGTATCATTGGCAAATATGTTCTCCCATGTAGTGGGTCTTCTTGTTGTTTTGTTGATGGTTTCCTTTGCTGTGCAAAAGCTTTTTAGTTTGATGTAGTCCCATTCGTTTATTTTCTCTTTAGTTTCCATTGCCCTAGGAGCATTATCAGAGAAGAAATTTCTTCGGCATATGTTTGCGATTTCGCTGCCTGTGGATTCCTCTAGTATTTTTATGGTTTCCCGTCTTATGTTTAAGTCTTTTATCCATTTTGAGTTTATTTTTGTGTATGGTGTGAGTTGGTGATCTAGTTTCATCCTTTTGCATGTATCTGTCCAATTTTCCCAACACCATTTATTGAAAAGACTGTCTTGACTCCATTGTATGCTCTTGCCTCCTTTGTCGAATATTAATTGGGCATAGTGGTTTGGGTTGATTTCTGGGGTCTCTATTCTATTCCATTGATCTATATGTCTGTTCTTGTGCCAGTACCAAGCTGTTTTAAGAACAGTGGCTTTGTAATACAGTTTGATATCTGGTATTGAGATCCCACCTACTTTGTTCTTTCTCAGGATTGCTGCAGCTATTCGGGGTCTTTTTTTATTCCAGATGAATTTTTGGAACGTTCGTTCTAGATCTGTGAAATATGCTGTTGGTAATTTAATGGGGATTGCATTGAATCTATAAATTGCTTTGGGTAGTATGGACATTTTGATGATGTTGATTCTACCAATCCATGAACACGGTATATTCTTCCATCTGTTTATGTCTTCCTCTATCTCTTTTTTCAGTGTCCTGTAGTTTTCAGCATATAAGTCTTTTACCTCCTTAGTTAAGTTTATTCCTAGGTATTTTAATTTTTTTGGTGCAATGGTAAATGGGATTGCTTCTGTAGTTTCACTTTCTGTAAGTTCACTATTGGTGTAAAGAAATGCCATGGATTTCTTAGCATTAATTTTGTATCCTGCTACATTGCCGAATTCATTTATTAAGTCTAATAATTTTTTGATGGAGTCTTTAGGGTTCTGTATGTACAGTATCATGTCATCTGCAAATAAGGACAGTTTTACTTCTTCTTTTCCAATCTGGATGCCTTTTATTTCTTCTTCGTGCCTGATCGCAATGGCTAGTACTTCCAGTACTATGTTGAACAGGAGTGGTGAGAGGGGGCATCCCTGTCTTGTTCCTGTTTTTAGGGGGAATGGTTTTAGTTTTTGCCCATTGATTATGATGTTGGCTGTGGGTTTGTCATATATGGCTTTTATTATGTTGAGGTATGATCCCTCAATTCCTATCTTGCTGAGAGTTTTTATCAAGAAAGGGTGTTGGATTTTGTCAAATGCTTTTTCCGCATCAATTGATATGACTATGTGGTTTTTCTCTCTCAATTTGTTTATGTGATGTATCACATTTATTGATTTGCGGATATTGTACCATCCTTGCATCCCTGGGATAAATCCTACTTGGTCATGGTGTATGATCTTTTTGATGTACTGCTGGATCCGATTTGCTAGGATTTTGTTGAGGATTTTGGCATCTATGTTCATGAGGGATATTGGCCTGTAATTCTCTTTCATTGTATTGTCTTTATCTGGTTTTGGGATTAGGGTGATGTTGGCTTCATAGAATGAGCTGGGAAGTGCTCCTTCCTCTTGGATCTTTTGACATAGTCTGAGGAGGATAGGTTTTAGGTCTTCCTTGAATGTTGGTAAAACTCCCCTGTGAAGCCATCTGGCCCCGGGATTTTGTTTGCTGGAAGCTTTTTGATTACTGCTTCGATTTCCTCCATAGTTATTGGCCTATTGAGATTTTTAGATTCTTCCTGGTTAAGTTTTGGAAGGTTGTATTTATCTAGGAATATGTCCATTTCCTCCAGGTTGTCTAGTGTGTTGGAGTAGAGTTGTTCATAGTATTTTCTAACAATCCTTTGTATTTCTATGGGGTCTGTTGTTATTTCTCCTCTTTCATTTCTGATTTTGTTTATTTGGGTCCTCTCTCTTTGTTTCTTGGTGAGCCTGGCTAGAGGTGTATCAATCTTGTTTATCCTTTCAAAGAACCAGCTCTTGGTTTTGTTGATCTTTTGTATTGTTTTTTTGGTCTCTATGTCGTTTATCTCCGCTCTGATCTTTGTTATTTCCTTCCTTCTGCTTACAGTGGGCTTTTTTTGTTGCTCTCTTTCTAATTCTTCGAGTTGTAGAGTTAGGTCATTTATTCTCATTGTTTCTTGTTTCTTGCAGTAGGCTTGTAGAGCTATGAACTTCCCTCTCAAGACTGCTTTTGCTGTGTCCCATAGGTTTTGGATTGTTGTGTTTTCATTGTCATTTGTTGCCATGATGTTTTTTATTTCTTCTTTGATCTCACTGGTGACCCAGTCGTTGTTTAATAGCATGCTATTTAGTCTCCATGTGTTTGATTTTTTTGGATTGTTTTTGTTGTAGTTGATTTCCAGTTTTATGCCTTTGTGGTCTGAGAAGATACTTGATATGATTTCAATTTTCTTGAATTTGAAGAGACTTTGTCTGTGACCCAATATATGGTCTATCTTTGAAGATGACAAATGTGCACCCGAGGAGAATGTATATTCTGTGACTTTGGGGTGAAATGTTCTGAAGATGTCAATTAATTCCATCTGATCTAGTGAGTCATTTAGGATTGATGTTTCTTTGCTGAGTTTCTGTTTAGAGGATTTGTCCAGTGGAGATAATGGGGTGTTAAGATCCCCTACTATGATTGTATTGCTGTCAATCTCTCCCTTGATCTTCTCCAGAAGATTTCTTACGTATTTGGGTGCTCCTATATTGGGTGCATATATATTTGCCAGAGTTATTTCTTCTTGTTGGACTGCTCCCTTTAGTATTATGAAGTGGCCTTCTTGATCTCTTTTTATGTCCTTCACTTTGAGATCTAATTTGTCAGATATAAGTATTGCTACCCCGGCTTTTTTTTCACTTCCATTGGCCTGAAAAACCTTTTTCCATCCCTTCACCATCAGTCTGTGTGCGTCTTTTTTTGTGAGGTGGGTTTCCTGTAGACAGCAGATATATGGGTCATGTTTTCTTATCCACTCATTTACCCTATGCCTTTTGACTGGGGAATTTAATCCATTTACATTTAAAGTTATTATTGATAGAAACTTGTTAGTCGCCATTTTTGTTCTTTACCGCTGCATTCCTTCTTTGTTTCCTGTTTTTTCTATTTACAGCAGACCCTGTAGCATTTCTTGCATTGCTGGTTTGGTTGTAATAAACTCCCGTAGACCGTTTTTGTCTGTGAAGCTCCTGATTTGACCCTCAATTTTGATTGATAGCCTCGCTGGGTATAGTATTCTTGGATTCAGACCCTTCCTTTGCATGACTTTGTATATTTCATTCCATTCCCTTCTTGCCTGATGTGTTTCTGTTGAGAAATCGGTCGCTAGTCTGATGGGGGATCCTTTGTAGGTAACTTTCTGTCTCTCTCTGGCTGCTTTTAAGATTCTTGCTTTGTCGTTGGTGTTTGCCAATTTAATTATTATGTGCCTTGGTGTCGGTCTTTTCGGGTTCATTTTGTTTGGGACTGTGTGAGCTTCTTGGATTTGTGTGAGTTTTTTCCTCCCTATATCAGGGAAATTTTCTGTTACTATTTTTTCAAACAGGTTTTCTATTCCTTGCTCAGTTTCCTCTCCTTCTGGCACCCCTATTATTCGGATGTTGTTTCGTTTAGCATTGTCCCAGAGTTCTCTTAGGCTCTCCTCCTGCTTTTTAATTTTTTTTTCTAGATGCTGTTCTGTTTGGGTATTTTTTTCTACCTTGTCTTCTAGCTCGCTGATGCGGTCCTCTGCTTCTTCTAGTCTACTGTTGATGCTTTCTATTGAGTTCTTTATGGCAGTGATGTCGTTTTTCATTTCTTCTTGGTTTCTCTTCATTTCCTCTTGGTTCTTCTTCATTTCCTCTTGGGTCCTACACATATTGTTGAATTGGTCTTCCATTTTTTTCATCCACCTTATGGCCATTACTCTGAATTCTTTCTCTGACAGGTTGCTTGCCTCCATTGCCTCCATTTCGTTTACTTCCTTTTCTGATGATGCCTGTTTTTCTTTCATATTTGGGTTGGTTCTTTGTTTCACCATGATTTCTCTTCTCAAGGTGTTTGGTTATGTAGTTCTCTCTCTGCTGCGCTGATTCAAAAGCACAAAATACAACACAACAAGGCACAACGTACAAGGCAACAAACTAAATGCATTCACGATATTAATAACCCCAAATAAAGGTGACCCCCCGAGCGAAGAGAATTAGGGGATATAGAAGAATAAAGAGAAAAAGATTAAAGAGAAAAATAAAAAACAAAAAGGAGTGCCGAAATGAGATTGGGAAAAGGGAGAGAAGAAAAAAAACAAAAATACAAAAAAAAATAAATAAATAAAATAAAAAAAAAAAAGTAAGAGAATGAAATAGAGGTAGGGAAGAGGCTATTTGTATGGGGAGAGTGAGGGATTGGAAATTAGATATATAAGTAGGGTGAAATTTAGACAGTGGGTAGAAAGAAGGAATAGGTAAAATCCAAAGCAGGAATAGGGTAAGAGAAACAGGACAACAAAAGGGGAAAAGTGAGGAAGAGAGTTTTGGCTTAAGGGTAAATGTGAGCTAGAGAGAAATGATGCTAAAGGAATGATGAAAATAGTGTGTATAACACTAATCCCAAAATAAAATAAAGAAAAATTAAAAAAATAATAAAAAATAAAATGACACTTTAAAAAATGGTAAAAGGATAGCAATAATACTGGTTAAAAAAATGTAGTAATTAAAAAGGTAAAATCAAGTGATGAAAAAAATAAAAAATAAAATAAAAAAAAAATAAAATAGGTTCTTAATGAAATGGTGAAAAAAGAATTTAAAAAAAAAATATATATATATATATAAAAATATTCAGAAGTGAAGGTGCTTCAGATCTTCCACTCTTCTTTTTGGCACGCCTCAGTCCTGCCAGGCATTCAGGGGAGTGTTGAACTTCCCTGCGATACACTGTCCCTCCGTGCAGTAAACCACAGACCTGATTTTAAGGCAGCTTGTATTTGTTTACCAGACTGCCTTTATTTGTGATCGCAGAAGAGACAGTTCGTGGCTCTGCCTCTGGGTGGCAGTGTGTCTGGATTGACCTCCGAGGCTATAAGTCCTCTCTATCAGTAGGGTTTTTTTTTGTTTTTGTTTTTTTCCTCTATGGTATTGGGAACTGATTCAGGAAAGACCACTGCCCAGAGCTGGTTCCTTGCCACTGCCCGCTGTTTCCCAGGCTCCCCAAAAAGAACTTTCCCCTACAGGCTCTGCGAATGACCCCAACTGGGGAATCCCATGCACTGGGTTTAATAATCAAATGCACGGATCTAAGGGGAACTGTAGCAAGAGCCTGATAGTTGTGCGAATTCGCAAGCCTCCACCTTCCAGGTCTGCGCACAGTCTCCGCGCGCAGTCTCAGAGCGCTCACTCGCCCCTGGCACCAAGCAGCCAGCAGATTGGCAAGGTCCAAGGCTGCTCCCTTACATCCAGTCCAGCTATGGGCTCATTTTTTGCATTCCCTTCTGCCAGCAGCCCTGTGGGGCCCCTTCCCCACTTGCGGGTCACGCTGGTCCCAACGGCTGCAGACTCTGTGGGGCGCAGATTCCGCCCCACGCGCGCGCGAGCTCGGTCCTCCCTCCAACCCGAACTGCAAAACGGACCTTTAGGGGATGTCCAACCTTTCCGTGAGAAGAAGCAGTGCTCGTCTGAGTTCAGGCAGTGACGCTGCTTGAGATCCCTTGTTTCCAGGTTAGTAGCTGGTCTCTGGATGCCGGCAACAACCACCCAAGATGGCGCAGTCTCCGCTGCTTAGCTGGCGCACCACGAGAGGCTTCAGCCGCAGTCTCCAACCGTCCTTTTTTTCCTGGGGGTTCTCGGTCTTTCCTAGCTGCAGACAGTCTCTCAGCTGAAAATCCTCTGCCTATTCGGGCTGCATGTTACCCGTTTCAGCTGCTCACCCTTATCTGCTCCAGGACAAGGCACAGGACACGTCCGTTTATACCGCCGCCATTTTTCCTCCTACCCAGACTATTTATTTGTTGCTAAAAACTCTGCTTTCCTCTCTTACTCAACTCTACAACTCAGTTGCAGACCATGCACAATCAGAATTGTCTTTCAACAAAGTAACGAACATTGACAAACAAAGAATGGGAGGCCTGGTGCTCTGTAGATTTGGACCCATGTGTTGGTATTAATGTTGCACGCGCGTGCACACGTGCGCACGTGCATACACACACACACACACACACACACACACACACACACACTTTTCCCCTGTCTACCTGCAGTGGAGCACTCCATTGTAGCCACATTGGCCTCCTCACCCCTCCTCCAGTCTACAAGGCACCTCTGCCCTAAACCCTCTGCACCTTAAGCTTCTTTGCCTGAAATGCTCTTTGTACACAGTTCCCTCATTTTCATCAGAAATTTATTGATATGTCACTTTCTTTTTTAAAATATATTTTTATTGATTTCAAAGAGGAAGGTAGAGGGAGAGAGAGATAGAAACATCAACGATGAGAGAGAATCATTGATTAGCTGCCTCCAGCACACCCCCAACTGGGGGTCAAGCCCCAAACCCTGGCATGTGCCCTTGACCGGAATTGAACCCAATTCTCGGTAGCCAATATCCTTATCTACTGAGCCAAACCAACTAGAGCTAGATGTTACTTTCTTATACTGTTTTACTTTCTTAAACTATTTTCTCATTTTCCATTAAAAAAAAATTCTTTAAGTCTAATGATCACTATCATTTCTGAAATTTCTCCCTAACTAGAACGAAAGCTTTATAAAGTTAGAGATTTGCTCAGTTCATTTTCTCTTATATCCCTTAGAAAGAGCCTGGCCTACAGTAGATTCTCAAAAGGTATTTGTTGAGCACATTAATGAATACAAAAGTGACTGTTTTCACCTGCTGAACTTCTTTTCTTGAGGACTGATGGTTTGCTCTCCCTTCAGCCTCTGAGTGCTTTGGATTTTAGCTTTCTTTAATAGTCTGACCCATTGCTTCATTAGGTTTTTCCTTTCTTTGTTCCTACTAGTCTCTTGCACCTCTGGTAATATGTGATCTGTTCAAAATATTGTGGTATTTAATTTGAAGATCTATGAACAGATCTGTTCCCAGTTCTTCATAATCATCCCTAACCATTTTGTACTTAATCATAGACATTTTTCTGTTCTTCAGGAAGTTCTAGATATGAAAAGATAAGATAAACTAGGAGGACTATATAGATTCAAGTGCATTGACAATGATTACATGTCATATCTTAGGTAATTGAAATGCAATGTTAAAAATAATTTTATGAGGAAACTGAGACTCAAGACTTTAGGCAACTTTCTGAATTCCTTGCATCAAGTTACGTGGTGGAGATAATCCATGTTTTTCCCACCCTGTGTACAATAAAAATTAGACTCACATCAAAACAGCATAAATATTCATCATATGCACAAGCCACAGAATTAAAAGTGGCAGCAACCGATTTTGTGTTAATCAGTGAAAACTGAGCAAACTCACTATGTGTTCCCTTTCTCACCTTATTTTAAGCCAATTTAAATTAATAGTTAATAAATTATCCATAGTCAATAAATTGAAATATGCAAGAGTGATGTCCCCCTTAACATAAGAATATTTGCACATTTTACACAGGTAAAATTAAGTTCCTAAAAGCATCAGTCCAAGATTGTTTTCCAAAATGAGCCATTTAGTTCCATCAACTTGCACATTTGTCATAAAACACTTGGGAGTAATATTTGAAAATATATTAATGGGCTTCCATGATTATGTTTCCTCTGTTTCTCACAGATGAACCCACAGACGGGAAGAAAACATTTCTCTTTCATTCACAACAATGTTACAATATTCCCTGAATAGGTTCATTTGCTCCCACCTCCATGAAGAGAACATATTCACTTTCAGCATCTTAAAAATGATTCTTTAGGACAGGACAGGTTGGGGAGGGTGACTGGGAGGCTGCAGCTGAGTGTGCCTGCAGAGCGAAAACCAAAACAAAAACAGTGGAGAGAGCAAAAGGGTGCTTGCTGATCACAGCTTTCAACAGCTCCATTTCAGAACCATTAGGGGAGACTGAGGATCGGGTTGCTAAACACATAAGGGACCCAACAGGACTATGGAGCAAATGGAAACATCATGTTCCTTTCACTTTTTCTTTCACCATTTATTTTTTGTGAAAGTCATTTTCTCCCTCGTGTAATTTTCCATGTGAAACCCTTTGAAACTCCCATCATAGCCTTGCTTTGGATCTAAACGACACAATCTAAAGGAGATACCCATTAATTTCTATCACATTTAGCATTGGTGATTCAAAATGATGGAATTTTCGGGAGCAGTGGATTTAAATAAGTATTTTCCATTTAAATTTTGCTTAATAGAAATAAAGTGACTTAACGTTTTTTGTTTTTTTTTGTCTTTCCTAAAACAAGTTCCGATGAATTTCTGTACCCCAAAATGATAGCTAGGCAACTTGGATTTATAACTGATTTTATATTTATTATAAAGTGATCCCACCAAGGACTACATGGAGTCCAAAGTAGCAATTAAAATATGCAAATGGTAGTTATACCTTGATTTTAATTTCCTGGGAAATGAAAGGGCCTGCCCTTACACACAGCATTGTATAGTCACTGCAATAGCTCACAGCCTTGGCGTGTCTCATTTAGTTTGTCTACTGCTGTGTTTCCATTCTTATCCTTTAGGCATCACACTCATGAACTCTGATTTCTCAGAAGCCGTGGTGAAAGTTCTTACAAGTCTATTCCCTGTCTAATTTCCTCCTTTAGTGCTCCCGCCAGAGCCCATGAGCACTTTATCTAGAAAGCTTCCTATTCTCATTCATCTTCACCTCCGACTTTCAAAATTGTTCAATATTTTTGCTAATATCCCTGCCACAATATATTCCTTTATCCCTCTTCCACAGCTATTACTTTATAAACACTGCTTAAAGTAAAAATACATGTTTTTTTATGCAAGTACATGTATTTCAAAATTGAATGAATTAAAAAAAAACACTGAGCACAAAGGTAGAAAACCTGGGTTTGAAGCTTGACTTTGCCATTCACTGAGAGATTTGAATCTAATTATCTAAACTATTTGAATTTCATCCTACCCATCTGAAGCCTGGAAATGATAGTTGTAGTCCTACTTATGTGAAAAGGATTCCATCAATGTCAAATAAGGACTATGTAGTGGTGGGCATGGAGGAGGAGAGTGGGAGACAACCACTTCTTATATAATTATATAAAATTTTAAAATGTTGCCGAAACCGGTTTGGCTCAGTGGATAGAGCGTCAGCTTGTGGATTGAAAGGTCCCAGGTTCGATTCTGGTCAAGGGCATGGGTTGCAGGCACATCCCCAGTAGGAGATGTGCAGGAGGCAGCTGATCAATGTTTCTCTCTCATCGATGTTTCTAACTCTCTATCTCTCTCCCTTCCTCTCTGTAAAAAATCAATAAAATATATTTAAAAAAAAAGAAAAAAAAAAGAAAAAAATTTTAAAATGTTGAAATAGATTTTGGCATGTATAGTTGTAAATTTTAAAATTAAAATTTTATCTATCTTTAAGAGAGACAGAACCTAGGCACAGAACCTACACAGAACGTTCTCTAGAGACAGAAGAACTTCGCTGGAGAGAACATGGCAAAAGATCCTGGACAGAAACTGGCCTCAGAACCTAGAGACAGAACCTAGCGAGAGAACATGGCAAAAGATCCTGGACTGAACCTGACTACAGAAATTGGCAAGAGAACCTGACTAGAACCTGGTAACTGAACCTGGCTGGAGAACCTGGACAGAACCTGGCTGGAGAACCTGGAGAACCTGGAGAACCTAGCAAGAGAACATGGACACAGAACCTTGCTGGAGATCCTAACCAGAACCTCACTGGAGATCCTGACCAGAATGTGGCTAGAGAACCTTGCTATGATGATCATCTGAACGACCTCTCCGTGTCATGCCTTCTTCACTGACTCCATCCACACCTTTGGGGACCCCTGGACCTGCTGGGGTTGGACACCAGCATCTGGCGCCCGAACAGGGACCCCTAGGTAAGCCCCACTCTCGGGATGGATAGGACTCCACCGTACGTAGAGGGTGGATAGTCTTCGCCGACTCCGTCCACACCTTTGGGAATCCCTGGAACAGGATTCCCCTAGGTAAGCCCCCCCCGCCCCCCTTGAAAACCCCCACACTCGGGACGGATAGGACTCCACCAGGGTGCTACAGACCCCCCTATAGAGGATAAATAGGGTAAGAAGGTGGATAGTACAGAACTTAGATTGAGAAGATGTGCCATACTGAGTCCAAAGAAAGAAGACTCTGTATTGATCTTTAGATTAAGAAGATGTGCCATACTGAGTATAAAGAAATAAGACTCAGTATTGATCTTTTAACACATATGCTTGCTAGCAGAGGAATTAAGGTTACTCCCAGTCAGACAGAACGTTTTATACAAGAAGTATGTCCATGCTTTTCTGAGGAAGGAAAGGTAAATGTAAAGGCATGGGAGGAGGTAGGCCCAAGGAGCCTTATCCTTAACCCCACTGCAGCCTTTCCACCCCGGGAAAGTGCAGGATTGGCAAGCTCTCCCTGGGGTGATAGATCAGGACTCAGGTAATAGCGGAAAGCGTCAATCCTACTCTTAAAATGGATACAAGAGAGCATTTGGGGTTTTTTCTTTTTAATGCCTGCTTTTAAAAAATAAAAAAGGGGGAATTTGCCGGGAGCCAGTCCATGCTTGCTGTTTCAAGGGACCTGGCATATATGGCATACTGTTCTTAATATGTTTGCTCACCTTCTTGGCACTATGTATTTTAACCAAGGTCACCTCTCTGAGAAAGGTTGTTTCCCCAGGTAGGGATTTTCCCCTGAAGTTAGGGAGGGAATAAAACCCCTTAACTAAGTGCCAGGTGGGTAATTAATCACTTTAACTACGAACAATCATGCTTAAGCTACATAATCTTTACTCCCTGGAATGGAGATAAGAAATGCCCTAACCTTTGAAATAGAGATTGATAGGATTGGAATCAACTGGTATAAATACAGATGTAAGAAGACAGAACGAAGAGAGACAGAACCTAGGCACAGAACCTACACAGAATGTTCTCTAGAGACAGAAGAACTTCGCTGGAGAGAATATGGCAAAAGATCCTGGACAGAAACTGGCCTCAGAACCTAGAGACAGAACCTAGCGAGAGAACATGGCAAAAGATCCTGGACTGAACCTGACTACAGAAACTGGCAAGAGAACCTGACTAGAACCTGGTGACTGAACCCGGCTGGAGAACCTGGACAGAACCTGGCTGGAGAACCTAGCGAGGGAACTTGACTACAGAACCTGGCTGGAGAACCTGGAGAACCTGGAGAACCTAGCAAGAGAACATGGACACAGAACTTTGCTGGAGATCCTAACCAGAACCTCACTGGAGATCCTGACCAGAATGTGGCTAGAGAACCTTGCTATGATGATCATCTGAACGCCCTCTCCGTGTCATTCCTTCTTCACCGACTCCATCCACACCTTTGGGGACCCCTGGACCTGCTGGGGTTGGACCCCGGCATGGGGGGTGTCAGGAAGGGGTGCTGGGGAGGTGGTGACGGAGACCACCTCAGGATGGACAACCTGGTACCTATGCTGCCCCCCCCCCCGGCATGGCTGCATGCAGCTGACCTAGCTGCCTGGTATCCATGTCTTTTCACATGGGCACTGCATCTCACCCTCACCCTGGCTCCCTATGCCCTACTCCATTGTGACGGGTACTGGACTGTGGACGAAGGGGGCCACATGCTAACCTGACCAGTTCAGGGCCTTGCAAACTCAGAGACCTATAGTGACCACAAAAGATGGTCTGAAATTAAAACTTTTTAAACTAAAAAGCAGTTTATGGTGGGTAGTGATGTCCTACGCCAGTATCTTCCCTGATAAAGGTCAATCTTTACCTGAAAAAAAAAATAAAATAAAATTTTATCTATCTTTCATCTATCTATCATCATCATTTACCTATGTTTTATTGAGGAGAGAATAATTATCAAGTATTTCCCAGAGAGCACAACTGGTCAATGTGTCTACATTTGCCAGGGTCTTATTCCCTTACTCTCAAGTGTGAGAGTTTGGACCCTGAAACTCTGGGCTCAGGGGTACCTGAGGTATGACTTGTGGAATTCTCTTAAGCCATACATGTCCAATTTTTTTCCTATAAATTAAATCTAACAAGGAATCTGTCATCCACATTTTAAAACCTAAAAAAATTTTCTAAAGAGATCCGACATAGTGCTTTATTGCTTATGACAAGTAATATATTTACTACTCAAATCCAACTGGAAAGTGGGAATAATATACAGTACTTAAAAATAAATAGGCCAGATTTATGGCAAAGACACCTGTGCTCAATAATTTGGCCAGGAAAAAAAAACACACGAGAGATTAAGAGAATTATGGTTTGTTTGAATGTTTTTGTATTTTGTCCTTGCAAATCACTGAGGTACTGACTGGTCAATTCACTGATCTGAAATGAATTTTCTCCAGACTCTGTGGTAGTGTTATTCCCACAGCTTACTTTCTGTTCTAAAGTCTGTACTGACATCAGATGACTCTATCTAAATGTTTTTATCACCTGTGTGAACACTGGGTTTTATACATAGAAACTAACAAGGCTATTCATGGAGGAAAAATGGGGTAATACAGTTGTGTATTAGGACTTAAATTATAAACTCCAATGCTGAATAGCTTGGAGCAGATCTGTATGATGACCTTCAGGAGGCAGAATGTTTCATGGGCATTCAAAAAGTGACTAACATGTCTAACACAAATTAAAAGAAAAGAAAATGTGTAACTTAAAATTATTATTGGTCAGGTCTGGAAACCAATAAAAGGGAAGGCATGGTGGCAATGAGTAGCTAGGAGAGAAGCCACCTTCGTTAAAAGCCTTTAACTGTGATGGTTCATCCATCCTCATTGTGAAATTGCACGCCTAATAGGATGAAACAGTGTAGGCTAGTCACTGTTGTAAGTACTTCACGTGCTACACCATTTGATAGGAGGTAAAATACTATCATCACTCCCATTTTACTAATGAGCATATGACAGTTTAGAGAAGTTACCTAATTTGTCTAGGACAGTGGTTCTCAACCTTCTGGCCCTTTAAATACAGTTCCTCATGTTGTGACCCAACCATAAAATTATTTTCGTTGCTACTTCATAACTGTAATGTTGCTACTGTTATGAATCGCAATGTAAATATCTGATATGCAGGATGGTCTTAGGCGACCCCGTGAAAGGGTTGTTTGACCGCCAAAGGGGTCGTGACCCACAGGTTCATAACTGCTGGTCTAGGACTTCACAGCCAGTACTTGCTCAAGATTGGATTGTTGAATTGAAGAGCCTCTGCACTATACTCTGCTATTTAAATTTTGCCCAATGCCACTTAACTTTCATCCCATCTTCTTATTCTCATTCTATGTTCATCAAATGATTCTGTAGCTAATTTTTGGCTTTTGACTATTTTTATTTTAGACATAAGTCTTGCAGGTTTTGTTATAGTTGTATACCTAGAGTAAGTTAGAGGACTGTCATTCTAGTTTTATTTATCAATCAGGTAATCTTGGTTAGAGGGAGGCTTCTAGGAGCAGATGGGATTGTTCTAGTATGATGACAGAAGCAGTTTTTCAGGCCTGCATATTTACCAGATAATGATCTAATAATTTAACTGCATCGAGCAGTTTTCTAAAAGAGGAGAATCAACTGTAAGAAATCAAGTAAAACATGAGTTAATTGCTCAAACGTGTGTCAAAGAAAGGAAAAAGGGGAATATAGAGGCCTAACTATACAGAGTATGGAGGGGGCGGGGGAGGAGTAATCTGGTGGCTAAAGGCTAACCAATATAGGTCTTTTAGGTGACACACTCATTTTGAATGTTTGTATCATTTAAGCGATGTATCCCTGTAACCTAAAGGTGAACATTTTGTTTGGTTCCCATTAAAATCCCAATACAGTAGTCACCCTTATCTGTGGTTTCACTTTCTGCAGTTTCAGTTACACGTGGTCAACCATGGTCTGAAAAATAGTAAATGGAAAAGTCCAGAAATAAACAATCCATAAGTTTTAATTGTGAAAATTCTGATTAGCATAATAAAATCTCATGTTGTCCTGCCCCGGACCTGAATCATCCTTATTTTACCTAATAATGGCCCTACAGCACAAGAGCAATGATGCTGGCAGCTCCAATATTCCAAAGAAAAGGCAAAAAATGCTTCATTTAAGTAAAAACGGTGAAAGTTCTCAACTTAATATGGAAAAAAAGTGTATGCTGAGGTTGCTAAAATGTACCATAAGAACAAACCTTCTATCTGTGATATTGTGAAGACAGAAAAAGTACTCTACCCTAGTTTTGCTGTTGCACCTCACACTTCAAAAGTTACCTCACTGTACCTCAGTGCTCAGTTAATGTAAAGGCATTACATTTGTGGGTGGAAGACAGAAACAGAAAACATGTTCCAATTGACATGGGTGTGTTGTGTCAGAAAGCATTGAGCCTATAAGAAGATGGCAGCAAGGGATTCCCTGTAACACGTGACACTGTAAGACATTTACTGCAACTAAGGGATGGTTACACAGGTTCAGGAACAGATTTGGACTGAACGTTATAAAATTACAGGAGAATGAGAGAGATGACATTTACACAAATTTTATTATGGTATATTATTATAATTGTTCAATTTTATTATTAGTTATTGTTAATCTCTTACTGTGCCTGCATTATACATTAAACTTTATCACAGGTATGGATTTATAGAAAAAAAAATCATAGCATATAGAGTGTTTGGTACTATCTGCCTTTCAGGCACCTACTGGAGGTCTTGGAGTGTAGCACCCACAGATTAATTCATGATAATGGAAAATTATTTATTGAGGGAATCAGTTTATCATGATTGGTTTATCACGGTCAGTTTATCATGAGGGAATAATGGACTAGGAGCAGAAATGTCTTTATATTCCCTGAAGTGTGTTTGTGTCATATAAGAGCTGATTGTTGAGAACCGCTTGGGACGTTACATCAACTACACAAGGGACACACTGCCAGTGTGGCACCACAAAGTTAAAGCGTGTGTGACTATGAGCTGTGGGTCCAAAGATTTTGTGAGTTCACATCCTGCTATGAAATGACATAGGACTTTTCTTAAGTAAATCCATCATGGGTTTTCCATGTGGACATGTTACAATTCAGTGAAGCAAGCCTCTCTTCCAGAAGTCCGTAGTGTAGGTAGGTGCTGTCGGGAACTCCAAAAAAGAAACATGAACAAAACAAGGAAATAAAAATGGCCTAAATTCGAATTAAAAATGGTCTGAATTCTAACATTTTACAATTGTGAAAACTCTGCTACTAGAAGATGTGCAGAAGGGAAGATATATATGTGTGCATGTGTATATGTACAAGTATATATTCATACATGGAGAACTAATGTAACGAATATGGAATGGACAATGTGGAAGATGAAGGGCAAACATTTAGGAATCACCTGTGAAGTTTTTCCTTTCAATATTATTTAGTTTCAAACAAGTTCACAAGTGCTTTTTAAAAATTTTGTTTCTATTATTATCGTATACATAACAGTAGCATTAGTATTTTCAAGAACGTAATGATCAGGTAGCTTAGAATGCAGTTGTATTTGTTTTCAGCAGGGAGAGCACCTTTAGTTACTACAGAGAACTGATGACCTACAGCCTCATTTTTAAGTGTCTTCATACCTGTCTTCCATATACAGTGGTTAGGCCCCATTGTTAAGCCCCATACCAAACTGTAAGCAAGGATTATATCATAAAATTTCAACATGTAACAGGCCCTATGATGCAGTTTTCACTTGCAAATAGGTTCCTTTGAAAAATAACGAGGACATGAACATCCTTGTTGTCTGAAGGTGTACTTCACATGAGTCAAAAATAAAAAAGATAAATAGAGCCCACTGTTTTATGAGGTTCTACTAGATACCTTTAAATAAGATGAAAAGGTTTGACACATCATGAGTTCAACTCTCAGGCAGTTTTGTGTTAAAAGATTAATTTGCTTTTGATGATTCACTTACTAAAACAAATGCATTTGAAACACAGAGGAGATATAGACAGTTTCTGCTGCAGCATGAGTGAGAAGGATATTTACCAGACATACCCATCATAAAATAAAATCCACACTGCTTTGCACTGAGCATGAAAATAGAAAGTTGATGTCAATTTTTTCCAGCTGAACTCGGAAAATAGCAGCTCAGAGGAGAAACTAGCAAGTGAGCGAGACAGCAGAGATCTCTGTAACCCTAACTGTGGTTCATTCATAGACACATTTTACAAATATCCTGGTATATGCTTCCTGTCAGGCCCTGAGCCTAATGTCCAGGCAATAGCATATCTGAAAATACACCTGGAAAACAATCTTTTAAATAATTACCACATCTTCTAAGAGGGTTAAACCTCCAGAGAAGCAGGCCAGGTATATGAATACATGGGCAAGCAGGTCTTACTCAATGGGATCAGTAGATAAATTTATAATGCTGCTGAGAGTTACTTTGGGAAGTGTTCTGTAACCCTCTGCCCCACTTACCTTAACTTTCAGTGTCTCTTTACATTGTAATATAGTTCTCTTTTTATTATGGAAGTAACTCCCCCCCCCCCAATATATTGTATTGATTTTTTACAGAGAGGAAGGGAGAGGGATAGAGAGTCAGAAACATCGATGAGAGAGAAACATTGATTAGCTGCCTTCTGCACACCCCCTACTGGGGATGTGCCCACAACCAAGGTACATGCCCTTGACCAGAATTGAACCCGGGACCCCTCAGTCTGCAGGCCGATAGTCTATCCACTGAGCCAAACCAGTCAGGGCTGGAAGCAACTTTTCACAGAAAGGACCCACAGAGCTGAATCAGGCTGTATCAGATTCAGCTTTGTCTTGCAGTTTGACTTCCCCCTTTTCCTCAATGTGCCACATTTCTGAATGTTTATATTAATAACTCTGCCTCAGGTGGGTTGTGAGAAATAGATGATAGGATGCAGGTAAATCACATGGAATACTGTGGCACCAAGTAGGCACACATCACATGCTGGCCTCTGCCATTCACTTGCATCTCTCAGCTTTGAACTTTTCAGAAGACAGCACAATCTTTCTACTGCGGTCTCCCTAGAGGAGAGCATATAGTTCCTGGCCTCACATAAAAACACCGTTAATAAACCTATCATTTTCTGTCAGTTGCATGTGACAATGTGCAAGCAGGTGGCAAGAAAACATTCTTTGAGAAGGCACAAGGGATAATACTTTGGATTCAGTTGTGAAGTTTTGTTCCAGCAAGGTTTCTGAACGTAAGCGACAACCAAACTCTTTTGAGTCAAACATAGGCTTTGAGAAGAGTAGAATATGTAAGATTTAGAGGAGAATCTAAAGAGGAGAAAACTTGAGCTACAGCTCAAGAGGACCCAAGGAGGAAAAACAACAACAGGGAAATAAAACTGCCCTACTTAAAGATGTGTGACATCTGCTCCTCATGCCTGAAGAATGCACAGACAGAACCAGAGTAGAATGATGGAGGCTCAGGGCTGTGGGTGGGAAAAATAGGAAAATGTTGGCCAAAGGGTACAGATTTCCAGCTTTAAGATTAATATGTCTGGGAGATTTAATATAGAGCATGGTGATTAATTAAAATACTGTATTATGCCTTAACCAGTTTGGCTCAGTGGATAGAGTGTCAACCTGTGGACTGAAAGATACCAGGTTCGATTCTGGTCAAGGGCATGTACCTTGGTTGTGGGCCCATTCCCAATAGGAGGTGTGCAGGAGGCAGCTGATTGATGTTTCTCTCTCATCGATGTTTCAAACTCTCTATCCCTCTCACTTCCTCTCTGTAAAAAAATAAATAAAATAAAAAAATATATATCTACACTAATAAAAGACAAAGATGCTAATTGACTGTACCTTCACTACACCCTAAGCCACGCCCACCAGCCACTCAGAGCAACTATATGCAAATTAATCCAATCAAGATGGTGGCCTGCAGCCATGGAGCTGGAGCAAGCAGGAGGTTTTGTTGCCCTGGCGATGGAGGAAGCCAAGCTTCCTGCCAGCCCTGAGCCAGCTGAGGCCTCCACTCATGGCAACAAAGTTTCAATTATAGAAGACAAATAAATCCCAGATACCTGCTTCCAGCCAGCCTCCACTGGGAGCTTGGGTAGCTGGGGGCCGTGGTCAGCCTGCAAACAGTCATCAGTCACTCACCCAGGCTGGCAAGGCACCACAGCAGGACCACCGGCCCCTGAAGGGGGTGTGGCCAGTCTGAAAATGGCCACGTAATAAAAGGGTAATATGCAAATTGATCCTAACAGTAGAATGACTGGGAATGACTGGTCTATGACACACAATGACCACCAGGGGGCAGATGCTCAATGCAGGAGCTGCCCCCCTGGTGGTCAGTGCGCTCCCACAGGGGGAGCTCTGCTAAGCCACAAGTCAGGCTGACGGCTTCCAGTACAGCAGTGGTGGTAGGAGCCTCTCCCACCTCCTCAGCAGCGCTAAGGATGACTGACTACAGCTTAGGTCTGCTCTCCGCTGGCAAGTGGACATCCCCCGAGGGCTCTCGGGCTGCCAGAGGGATGTCTGACTGCCAGCTTAGGCCTGTTCCCCCAGTGAGCAGGCCTAAGCCAGCAGGTGGTCATCCCCAGAGGGGTCCCAGACTGCGAGAGGGCACAGACTGGCCTGAGGGACCCTCCCGAGTGCACAAATTTTTGTGCACCAGGCCTCTAGTATATATATAAAAATAAATAAAATAAAATACTGTATTATGTAATTAAAAGTTACTCAGCATATAGATCTTAAATGTCTCACCACACCAAAAAAAAAAATAGTCATGTGACATCATGGAGGTGTTAGCTAACTTTGTGGTTATCATTTCACAATATATACATGTATCAAAATATCTTGAAACTTATACAAGTTGAAACTTACAACTTACACCATGAAACTTATACACTTGAAACTTACACCATGCTGTGTGTCAATTTTATCTCACTAAAGCCATTGAAAGAGAAATTACAGTTAGGTTAGTTCTTATAAAATTATCCAAATTAGAAATACTTAGATAATTTGTCAATTAGATGTCCAGGAATTTTGTGAGAAGCAAAACTTATTTGATTTCTTTATAACATATCTGTGTGTATTACTGATTTACCAAATACCATGGACACTTTTAAATTCCTAGATGACTCTGTTAATTACCTGGACACAATGTGTGAGTATGGGAGAAAGAAGAGACAATCTTGATACCTAACATCTATGGCATTTAAGAGAACCAATTGGATTTAAAATATCACCATACATATCTTAATTTTCCTATGTAATTAGGTCTTATTACTACTTCCATTTATTGGTTGAGGCCCTTGAGGCTCAGAGAATTTTAATATTTTTACAGGCATCAGACATAAGTGAAGCTTGGAATTGAAATAGTGTTTTTATTTTACTATCTTTGAACTTAGTCCATAAACAAAAGGTTAAATATTTTTAAAATCATTCTACTTTGTCACTGAGTGTCCTCTGTGATAGTCCCATTATTAACTTCATGTTTGCAAAGCATCCTACAATTCCTCTTGCTTGAGAGGAAGAGACTATCACCATCTTCTGAGGTCTAAGATTAGCTTGACTGTAGAAGATCTGTGCTATATATATTTTTTAAATCTTTTATTGAATTTATTCTGGTGACATTGGTTAATAAAATTAAACAGGTTTCAGGTATACAATTCTATAATAGCTCATCTCTATATTGTACTGTGTGTTTAGCACCCTAAGTCAAGTCACCTTCTATCACCCTTTATGCCCTCTTTATCTTCTTCTACTTCCTCCATCCTTTTCCCTCTGGCATTGTGGGCTGTTTTTAATGATGCAAAGAAAGGAGAAAAAGTGAGAAAGCATAAATAGTTCTCCCCCTTGAAAACTTGACTTATAAGCTTTGCATTCCTTATACCAGCTGTTGTATCGAAACACAATTTTCTTATACTTGCGTGTATGTGATGACTTTCCTGTATTTATCGGTTTTTGTTAAAGGAGCCTCTGTCCTCTAGTAACTAAAATGCTATCAATTTATGTGGAATCATCCCTTTTTCTCCTGGACTATTTTTTAAAATGAAGTCCTGCTTTGTTACACAAGAATTTTACCGTATCATTATTATATTACTTTGTACATTATAATCTAGTTTCTTATATATGTATATGTCTGCTTTACTACTGTATTCAGATTGATGAGAAATAATTCTGCAACACATACTACTTCTAAGATATCATTTCATCAATATGAGAAGACAATCATGATATATAAAACACATAATTTAGAGAGGAAACAGTCTATTAAAAAGCAAAATACTAGTATTTACAATTGCAAACCACCGAGTAGTTGAATTTGCGTGATATTTTTCTCTTTGCTTATATGTTTTTTTTCCTAATTTTTCAACACTAATCATTTTACTTGAATACTAACAGTGAGAGAGGGTTAAGATGCTTAATAATTTTAGTCACTAATCAAATCTGTATGAAAAACCCTATCTCACTAATTCAAAGCATAAGGAATAAAGAGAAGCTTTGATTTATGTAAGAACAGTGGAGAAGAAGACTGATGTCTAGCTAAGAAAAAATTAGACTTTGCAAAAGGTTTAAAGACTAAGGTTATTGAATCACTGAGGTTATTCAACTAGAAAGAAATTACTATTTACTAATTATATAAAAGATGGAGACATAATTTATGATGACTAGACATTCTCCATCACTATGAAGGACAGAACTTAAAAAAAGCAGTAAGAAAGGAAGAATGAAAGAAAGGAAGAAAGGAAGGAAGGAGACAGAAACACAAAGAGAAGGGATTTAAATAATATACAAGGAAGACTTTGCTGACAGTGAATACTAAATATTATGCCAGATTCCTAATGAAATGAGAAAATATTTATCAGGGCCTTATAAACCTGGCCTGGAATAATTTTCAAATTGGCATGTGTGCAGACAGGGGATGCCTAGGTTGACTTTTAAAGGTTCTTTGCATTGCTTTGCTTTTATAGCATGATGGATTTTGTAGGACTAACACCTATTTCTTATATGACATTAAGTGACTCATTCAAGACTTCCCAGAAGCCAAAAAGCCCTATCTCCAGTCCTCTACTGACATATAATTTTTATTTTCTAAATCTCCAAGGTGGAAAATAGATTTCTTAAATGTAGGCACTGGGATTTTAGCAATCCCTTAAAGATTCTACAGTTTGAATTCCCAACTCAGATTAAATTCATTTTTGTTCTACTAAATGCATGCCATCTCAGAGAAGCAATTTTTCCTATTTAAATTCTAACCTCACCTCTTTCTCTCTTCCAATTTAATTCCCCTACTGGCAACCTCAGTTTTAGCCAAAAATGTATGTTAGCCCCTGGGTTTTCATTAGATCACTAGAGGCCCAGTGCACGAAATTTGTGCATGGGTAGGATTCCCTAGGCCTGGCTGGCGATCAGGGCCAATCAGTGGGGCAACTGGTGGGGTGATCGGGGCCCCTGGCTCGCACCTGTCTTAGCTGATCTGGCATCACCTGCTCACTGGCCCCGCTGCCCTTTGCCACTTCTAGTCGCTTCCCTCTGTGAGGTGATGGCAGGACGATGGGGGGCATCCTCCGCTGGCACCTGCCTTTACTGTCCTGGAGCCGCCAGCTCTCTGGTCCCACTCCCCTGCTGCCACCACTGGTCACCTCCCTCTGCAGGGCTACTGGGGGGGAGGGGATCACTGGCACCCGCCTTGGCTGGCCTGGGGCCTGCGGGCTGGGGGCAGCTCCTGCATTGAGCATCTGCCCCCTGGTGGTCAGTGCGCATCATAGTGACTGGTCGTTCCACTGTTCGGTCAATTTGCATATTAAGCTTTTATTATATAGGATGACAATAGATGCACTGTCAATTATGGAAAAGAAAACTGAAAAGATGAGTAATTAGATGTTCAGGAAGATTTCTTATCTCAAATTTACTCACACAATCTATATTGTTTGTTATTTTCTTGTGATTAAGTAATAACCAAGATGGAATTTTTGGTACTATTTTCCCCCAGTTTTATTAACCTATTGCCTTGACTGACTAATGTACAATTTTATTTTTTTATCATAATTTGATTTCCCTTCTAAGAAAATCTCACAAAAAGCTTAAGAGCTCTCATTCTTCCATGGCTCAATAACAATATCCTTTTGTTAACTGCCTCTGTAGTTTCAGGATCCTGTGAATGCAAAATACATAGAAGAAGATATTTTTTAATGGGGTAAAGGAAACATTATAACATTTGTTTAGGAAAAAAAAATGATTTGAATCTCCTTCTCAATTTATCCAAACTTATAGTAAAGACAGTTATCTTTACCCCTTCGTAGCTTATATCATTGAAAGAAAATACTTTGCCACTTTTTTCAAGGTGAGGTAGAAAAAGAAACAGAGAGACTATTTTCTTGAAAACTAATTCAGAAATTCAAAAATCACTGTTTTAATGAAAACCATTCCTTTATATTCTTTTAAGAACTACTCTATTATGTGTCATTGTGCCTTTCTCAAATCTAATTATATCCTATACTCACAAAGCTTATGTAAGAAATCACTTGACCAGACTAGCTGTCATTAGAGCACTGATATTTCTTTTTTTCTTTTTTTTTTTTTTACCTTATCGTTTTTTTGTTTTTTTTTTTTATTGCTTAAAGTATTACAAAGGGTATTACATATGTGTCCATTTTATCCCCCCGCCCTAGACAGTCCCCTAGCCTCCCCTATCCCCCAATGTCTTATGTCCACTGGTTATGCTTATATGCATGCATACAAGTCCTTTAGTTGATCTCTTACCCCCCTACCTCCTGCCCCCCAACCCTCCCCGGCCTTCCTGCTGCAGTTTGACAATCTGTTTGAGGCAGCTCTGTCTCTGTATCTATTATTGTTCAAAAGTTTATAATGGTCTCTATTATCCATGAATGAGTGAGATCATGTGGTATTTTTCCTTCATTGACTGGCTTATTTCACTTAGCATAATGCTCTCCAGTTCCATCCATGACGTTGCAAATGGTAAGAGTTCCTTCCTTTTTAGAGCAGCATAGTATTCCATCATGTAGATGTACCACAGTTTTCTAATCCATTCATCTACTGATGGGCACTTAGGCTGTTTCCAGATCTTAGCTATGGTGAATTGTGCTGCTATGAACATAGGGGTGCATATATCCTTTCTGATTGGTGTTTCTGGTTTCTTGGGATATATTCCTAGAAGTGGGATCACAGGGTCAAATGGGAGTTCCATTTTCAGTTTTTTAAGGAAACTCCATACTGTCTTCCATAGTGGCTGCACCAGTCTGCATTCCCACCAGCAGAAGAGCACTGATATTTCTTGAATAAAAAGGATTAAAAAGCTTAGTTGGTGTGGCTCAGTGGTTGAGCATCAACCTGTGAACCAGGAGGTCATGGTTTGATTGCTGGTCAGTGCACATACCCGGGTTGTGGTCTCAATCGCCAGTGGGGGACATGTAGGAGGCAGCCGATCAATGATTTTCTCTCATCATTGATGTTTCTATCTCTCTCTCCCTCTCCTTTCTTCTCTGAAATCAATAAAAATTATATTTTAAAAAGGATTAAAAACATGTCAGGCACTATACTAAGCCATGAGGATATACTAGTAAAAACTACAGTCAAAGAGGTGTGAGTGAGATAATACAGAAAAGGAAATAGGAAATTACAATATAATGTGATAAGACTGGGGTACAATATAACTCTATGGAGCATCTGAGAGAGATGAATGTAGGGAGCGGCTCTAGAGTTAAGCTTTGGATTGACCTGTGGCAGAGTCACAACAAGTCCCAGCTTAGAGGGCAGAGCCCTCTTAGCATAATTAAGCTTGACCTTATGGCCACCCCCTAGATCCTTCCTAGGTAACTAATGGTTGTGGGAGATGAGGCAAGTGCTGCCAAAGCAAGTGAAACTCACAAGAACATTGTAACTATGTTAACCACTACCTTGTTTTTCTCTGACTATAAAATAAAGCCTCAGCTTACCGGCTGGATCCTTCTCTGTGGTGTCATCTAGGCACAGGAGATCCACCTAGACCTGTGGTCGGCAAACCATGGCTCACGAGCCACATGCACCTCTTTGGCCCCTTGAGTGTGGCTCTTCCACAAAATGCCACGTGGGGGCGCGCAGGTACAGTGCGATTGAAACTTTGTGGCCCATGCACAGAAGTCAGTATTTTGTGGAAGAGCCAGTATTTTGTGGAAGAGCCACACTCAAGGGGCCAAAGAGCTGCATGTGGCTCGCGAGCCACTGTTTGCTGAGCCGCAGTTTGCCAACCACTGACCTAGACCCAGCTATATTCTCTTTGTCTGTCTTTTCTTTAATCTTTTACTGCCCGCCCCCCCCCCCCCCCCCCAGGCTCACCGAACCTTGGCTGTGCTGGTACAGCTAAGATGAAAAAACAACTATATTTGAGAAATGTCCTGTATTTGAGGAGATACAAGTATACTGAGGCCTAAAAACGAATCAGAGCCAATGACACCAAAAATACCCAAAGGGACAGGGAGGCAGGAGACATGATCATGAAGGACGACTTTAGGTGGTTATGTGAGAGTTCTCAGAGCTGCTCCCTGGACCAGCAGCACCGGTATCCCCTGCGAACAATGTGTTAGATGTGCAAATGCTGCAGCCCAGATCTAATGGATCAGAAACCCCCCAGTGAAGCGCAGCAATTTGTGTTTTAACAAGCCCTCCCTGTGATTCCAATGTCAGCTAAAGTGTGAGAACCACTGTGTAAGAGGAACCGAAATTCAATTGGCAAAATTATACAGAGTGCTCAGAAGTGGCTAAAGATTAGCTTTACAAAATGAGAGATAATAACCAGAAAAACCATGGCTTTATCTCTCACATGAGGACAGTGAGGACCAACAGAACTGTTAGAAGGTGAGTGACAGCCATTCATTTACATCACTCTCTCTCAGGAGATTTCCCTGACCTTATCTAAAGTAGCCCATTGGCCACGTGAGTAACCCACGTCCCGCGTAGTTCATGGTTCGGGCTCTGGAGAAGGGCCGAGCACAAATGACAGAGACGGGACAAGAAATAATAATTTGGAAATTGGGGGGGGGGGGGGGAGCAGGTAGGAGCCCAATGCAAGAAGAAGGACTCCGCTTGTGCTCAGGCCTTGCCATCTTTTTATTCAGTTTGGGATACACCTATAGCCCTTAGGCAGGCAATTTCCAGTAACAGACAATCTTATCAGTAAGGATTTACATGACTATCTGGTGGGGAAGGTGCTTCAGCTACCATTGTCTCAACTAAACAGTCTGTGCATAGCTCTGACCTTTGCCAGGGCTCAAGGGTCACCAGCCATCCGGGCTCCTTGTCCACACCTCTCTGCCAGTGAAGACAATGGGAGGCTTCCCACAGGCTACTTTAAAAGAAAATCTATTTTTGTTGATTTCAGAGAGGAAGGGATAGGAAGAGAGAGATAGAAACATCAGTGATGAGAGGGAAGGATTGATCAGCTGCCTCCTTTATGCCCCCCACTAGAAATCCAGCCTGCAATCCAGGCATGTCCCCTGACCAGGAATTGAAACACTACTTTCTGGTTCATAGTTGATGCTCCACTGAGCCATACCAGCTGGGCCCATTGCCCACTTTTGGTCACACTACAAGTTTTATTGTGTCATAGCATTTATCAATACCTATACTCCCTTATTTACTTTGTTTGTCTGGGCCTGTTGTCTTTCACTTAGATAGGAGACAGAATCATTTTCTGTGTCTTTCACTTAGGAGACAGAATCCTTTTCTGTGTCTTTCACTTAGATAGGAGACAGAATCCTTTTCCGTCTTATTCTATATTGAATTTCCAGTGTCTAGAACATGGCTTCATAAATAGTAGACACTCAATAAATATTTGTTGACTGAATGAATCAATGTTTAAGTCACTAGGGATATAGAAGTAAGAAAGAAAGAGCCAGGTCCTGATTTCATGGAGCTAACTTTCTAAATTTGCATTCAAATAGCATTGAGATTGCTGTAGGGTTACCTGGAGAACTGGAGGCAGAAAAACTAATTTGGTTGCTGTTGTTGCCATCAATGTCTGAGGTAATGGTGATCTCTAACAGAGAAACGTCAGTGGGAGTGGAAAGAAAGAGAGAAATGTAAAAACACATTTAAAGATACAATCAGAAGACTTCTGTGATTGATAAAATGTGAGGGGAAGGAGTGAATGTGTGAAAGATTCCATTCTGGATCAAGCCACTGAGAGACAGAGATGTTGGAGAGAGATGGAGCAAAGGAGAGGTAGGTAAGTTGCAAGTATTGTATGGGACATACTTCTACTGAATCTGAAATTCAAATTGAACATCTGTATTTTTATCTTGTAATTACATATAGCACAAAATTAGATAGAAGCTTATTGGTGAAATTACATGTAATAACACAAATCCTTTAATGGACACATATAAATGATAACTAAACACTGAAAACTTTAAGATTATCAATGATTTCATTCACTAACAAAAAAACATTGGGCTTTCTTAAGTTCCCCCAAATTGTTCACCTGAGTATCCTTTACATAGGAAACTATGGACTATCTAGGGAACTATTCTTTAAAATAATAATAATAATAAAAGATCTTATTGATCTCAGAAAAAAAGGGAGAGGGAGAGAGAAACATCAATGATGAGAGAATCACTGATTAGCTGCTGCCTGTATGCCCCCTACTGGGGGTCAAGCCCACAACCTGAGCATGTGCCCTGACTAGGAATAAAACCATGACCTCTTGATCCATAGGTCTACCCTCAACCACTGAGTGATACCAGCCGGGCTAGGGAAGTATTCTTACTACTCAGTATTTAAAAGTCATTGCCTCCACGTACATGGAAGGTAGATGAAGAGAAACTGAGTAATTTTGCCAAGTAGCCTACTAATTCAGTTTAGATATTGCTTGACTCTTCAGCTTAACTATCCTCCCTCAAAAAATCTTTTTTTGTTATAATGTGATCCTTAAGAGGAAGAAAATCAAGGCAGAGGAAATAGATTGATGCTACTGTGATTGTAGTTTTTACACAGCCTTATATTAGAATTATAATTTACAGCTTGCAAAGCATATTCACGTTCATCTGACTTTATTTAAGGTTTCCAGTGGCTCTGGAGGTCATTGGGATTTATTTTCATTTGAACAAATGAGGGGCATGAGCTACTTTGAGATTTTATGGTTTTCTTGAGATCACATTTTTAGGAAGTGAAGACAATCTACCCAGTGCTTCTACCAGCAAGTTCAGAATTCAATATGAAAGTAAGTTTAAAGGGGAAAAAAATAACGTAATATGTGCATACATGCACACATGCCTTCCTAGTGGCACTAGGTGGATATCTGAATGCATTCATTGAAAGAGTTGTATAGTAAGGGAGCTGTGGACAAAAGAACTACTTCTAACAAAGACACTGAAGAGCTGAAGAGGTGGTATTCAGGGCAGAAGAATATTCTTTTCTCCAGCTGCTCAGGGATGATGGGACACCATTCCCCTACCAGAGAAGGAAGCGGTAGCGGCTCACTTGAACATCTAAAGCAGTGGTTCTCAACCTGTGGGTCGCGACCCCTTTGGGGGTCGAACGACCCTTTCACAGGGGTCGCCTAAGACCATCGGGAAACACATATATAATTACATATTGTTTTTGTGATTAATCACTATGCTTTAATTATGTTCAATTTGTAACAATGAAATTGGGGGTCACCACAACATGAGGAACTATATTAAAGGGTTGCGGCATTAAGAAGGTTGAGAACCACTGATAAAGCAAAGTTAATGCACGCCAGTAGAAGCTGCATTGCTGAAAGCTGACAAGGACAGGGAAGTTGCTGGAAATGATCATGAAAGGTGTCATCACAAGTTGGGGAAGCCGAAGAAAATTGATGGAAAACCTCGTCTATGGCAGAAAGCTCCAAGAGGGAGTTGCAGGCAAAGGAAGCCTCATTTTCTACCATGTCCACCTTGTTCATCATCCTGGTGAGAGTGTCAGCTTTGAGAAGGAAAGATCCTCTCTGTCTATCAGAGTAAATGTGGAGCTCACCAGTCTTATGTCCATCACGAAGGAATGAGAGTCACTGTCACTCATAACTGGATGAAGTGAATTTGAGGACTTGCTTTTCCAGCAGAGAGTTCCAGAAAGTTCCAGAACTCAGGGCCTCAGAAAACAAGGACAGAGCCCTGCAAAGTGTTGGCCCTCAGAATATACCTCTACAGGCCCTGAGATCAGGGGCTCTGTTTCCTCAAGTAAGACATGAACAAGTAGGTTAGACCAGCTTGCTTTCAAAGATCTTGAAAAGCCTTGCCGATTCTCTAAGTGCCCGGGAGTCCACCTCCAGGCAGGAGTTGAGGTGAGTACACACAGGTCAAAGTCTACCTCCTCTTCCTTAAGTCAGATCAGCTTTGGGACATCCACGTGGGGATTCTGCATATACTTTTATTTGAAGTTTATTTCCTATGGCTATAAATTTTGAAAATATCTAGACTAGGTCACCTCAGACTTTTTTTTTTTCCTAACTATAACATCTGCATTCCCCAGCAGGAATGTTATTCTGTTCTGTTTCCAAAATGTCCACAGGTCAGAATGCAGGTACAGTCTACTGTATTTTATCCCTTCCTCTCTTCACTCCCCCCACCCTTCCTTCTCTCTCTCTTTCTTCTTGCCCCCACCCCCACCCCCACCCCCCCGACTGTCTCAGTGACTGTAAATTCTGTTATGATTTCATGATTTGGCATTTGCTTGGCATTTGTCTGTCATTCCCAAATTGACCTCAGGTTTGTAGGGAAGACTCCAGCTGGAAAAATGAGCTTCCTGTTCAGGCCTGTCCTGTTTCTAATCTGCTGCTGTTGTAAGAAATTCCCCTCAGGGATTTCTTTACTTCCTATTGCTTTGCCTTTTCTGCTATAAACCTCACAAATATTAATCTCTCCTGGTCCCCATTTTCCCTTACTGCCTAACTTTTTTCGTCTAAAATGCCTGCCAGTACTTTTCACACTTCATCATGTCTCCAGGAGTACTGGCCCTAGGTCAAAGCCAGAGGCTGCAACTTGACAAACTGTGCTGCAAGGTGGTTTTCCCTCCACACTGTCTGCAGCTGTCATCTTCTCTGGGTCCCCGAGCTGCAAATTAGCCGGAGTCGGCATAGGGTCATGGGGTTTTGTAATGCCTAGTCATTAAAAAAAAGGAAGGTTGTGGCCTTTTTTTTTTTTTTTTTTTACTACATATTTGGAAAATAATTAACTCATAAATCTATATTCTTTATTGGTTTCTTTTGATAGGATATATTCATAAATTCAGAAATTACAAGAAAGGAGTTAGAAAGTCCCTTTCCTGAAGGAAAATAATTACAAATAATAGTTTAGCTATAAGAATTATATATTGTCCTTTAAAGGGAAATATATTTTCCATACCAATATTGTTTAATATTTCAGGTTTCCTTTGGCGATTGTGGTAACTGTGGTGGCTCCAGGGCAGAGAGAAGTGTGAATGCTCTTTATTTAGAGGAAAAGCAATCTAAATTTCTCCGATCTATTTTTAGCTAACATAGATAAATAAATAAAAACACAATTTTCTCTATTCTAGACAGTCTTTCTTTTTTTCTGCCTCCCCCCTCCAAGACTATTTCAGTGTATTTATTAGCATTAAATATGAAATCAATGCTGAAACCATTCATATTGAAGAATTGCACTTGGTTTTACAGAATAATGTGGAATAAACTTTAGAAATCACTGGAATTAGAATATGATTGGCATCCTATTTCCTTTTTATGAGTACAAATGGAAATGTTGTTTAGTTCAAAGTTTGAAACAGTCAAAGCTATGTGGTTAAGTGTTTTGTTTTATAGAACTTTGCCTTAACCAGCTACTCTTGAAATAAGTTTGTCATAAGTTTTTACAGTGGGACTTGAGTTTTTTACATATTCTCAACTCATACAAATGTTGAAAATTCACAAATACCTATTGAGTTGCCATTATGTACTAAGAAATGTACTATGTACTTGGAATGCTACATAGAACAATAAATATACTGTACTGTACTCTAAATTACTAAGATATTAAATAAGTAATTATAAAAATGTGCTCTAAGTTAAATCTTCTGAATTTTATAATATTTGTAGTGCTTGAAAAAATAAAATTCTGTTTACTAGCTTTTAAATACTTCCATATTTTGAATGATGATTTAGACCATATCTAAAATAGAACAAATACCTAGGTACCTAGGTCTTCAAATCCTAAAACCTATCTATAAAGTCCAGTCTTACATGTCATATAAAAAGCATGAAGAGTTAAGCATTTTCTTATATATTATTTTTGCTTTTATCTAGCCATCATTTAGGATAAGACAACTAATGAAAGTCTCCTATAATGTATAATTCAGTCAAAAATTGCATACTTCCCTCCATTTCCACTTATGCACAGAGAAAATGTGTGTGACTTTCAGTGAAAGCCACATAGTCAAAGGAAAACTACATGAAAATTGTGTGCACAGAAATATATAGATAATAGATGACAGATAGATAAATAGATAGATGATAGATAGATGATGATAGATAGATAGATAGATAGATGGATAGATAGATGATAGAATGATAATGGACAAAAGAAAGTGCACTCAATGTGCTTTGTGTACTGAAAATACACTCTGTAGCCATATAATATTGGGAGTAAGACTAGGGTTTGAGTATTGGCTCTGTCTAGTAACCTGACTGATGGTAAATCTATTAACATCTTTTGGTTTAATCTTACTCATCAGTAACATGGAAATAATAATGATATTTATCTCATAATGTTATTATAAATATTAAGTGTATATGTATATTTGAAAGGGATGTTTAAGCTATAAATTGCAATAAAATACTTTGATACTTTTCCCCTCTTTATGTAATCAGATTGCCACCAGAATTGCACAGTCTGAAAATTATCCAGCCAGTAGTGAGAGTAGTACAAGGCAACAGCACGTGGACAAAGGCCCTTATGTTATTATCCTTCATCTCTCATAACTCTCATGATGTTAAGTGATTATCATCTCCATTGACTACTATTTTCTGAAGACTGGTGACATTGGACTTTGGAATACTGTAGACATTTCAACATCAAGCTCATGCTTGGAAAAAAACTGTGAATGAATGATGCATCTCTATGGCCACCCATTCTTTTGAGGAGCTTTGATTATACCGCTAATTGATTCTTAATGGTCAGGCTCTTTTTAGGGTGAGAGAGGAGAGAGTTTCATTATAAAACTTTCCTAAGTGTTCTAAAAAAAAAGCAGAATGGTTTGGACATTCAAAGAAACACTGAAATACTATCAATTTAACCCATCGTGTCTCAGCTTGTCCAGGACACTGCTGAGATCACACCTGGTCTTTAGATCTTAGTAATAAAAAAAATAAAGTATCTGGTTTCATGAGTCTGAAAACAGAAGAAATGTATGGAGGCAGATATATATTATTTTTACAATATCACATTTAGGAAAACTGGATTTCACTGTATGTTTAACCCAATACTTTACTGCCCTGGGCTCCTCAGAATAATGATAAGCATTGAATTACCAAGCTTTGTTACCATTCTACAACCTTTAAAGTTCTTTTGATCTGTTTCATGTAACAATGGATAATATTTTATATACCTAGAATACTGGCACAAACATAAAATTTTCAGATTTATAAATGAAGTGTACAATAGGTCAGACACTAAGCTATCCAAAAGTGTGCTTAAGCTTGACATAAAAAACATCTTCTACGAATGCAATGAAGACCCATACAGGGCTTAATTTGTGTCATGAGTATAATCTTGTGACAGAAATTGAGATTTGTTGACATATGCTTTATAGTATTTTTTTCTCCTTGTCCTAGTTCGCATGTTAACTCCTTACCATCTATGGAGCACAGAGGAAAATATATGTGTATGTTTTTTTTAATATATTTTTTTATTGATTTTAGAGAGGAAGGGAGAGGGAGACAGAAACATCAGTGATGAGAGAGAATCATTTATCAGCTGCCTCCTACACAGCCCTACTGGGGATCAGGCCTACACCTGTACCCTGACCTGGAATGGTGACATCCTGGTTCATAGGTCAACGCTCAACCACTGAACCACACCAGTTGGGAAAAATAACTATTTTCTTAAAACATTCTCTTTTATAGGATAGAGATCATGGCATTAGAGAAGAAATAATTGTTGAGCAGCTAATGCCAGCATATACATGCACAGATACACATGTAGATAGTTGACAAGAATAGTTTAAATGATCTATATATATAAAAGCCTAAGTAACTGAATGACCAAATAGCGGGTTGACCAATTGCTATGACACGCACTGACCACCAGGGTACAGATGCTAATGCACAGGATCAGGCTCCCTCCTGTCTGGATCAGGCCTGTGGGGATTGGGCCAAAACCAGCTATCTGACATTCCCCAAGAGGTCCCAGATTGTGAGAGGGTGCAGGCTAGGCTGAGGGACCCTACCCGTACATGAATCCATACACTGGGCCTCAAGTGAAGCAATAAAGAGTGAGCTATAAAAGTGTAAATAAAGAAAAGTGAAGTAAGAAAGACACATAGGAAACATGTGTTACTATATCTATTGGGGATTTCAAGTAAAAAAAAAGCAGAATTTTAAAAGGATAAAATTTTTAAGATATCAAAATAAACATTAGAAGATGACTTTAATTTCTAAAGCAATTAGATGTTAAGCTTTATAAAAGAAGAAATCCAACATATTTCATAAAAAATTTTTTTGCCGCTATGAATCCCAACATTTATTCAATTATATATTTATTGAACACTTATTTTTGTCTGTGTATGGTTCTATAGGATATGACAATAAATAAAATGGAGCTGTTAAGCCCAGATTTCAGGATCCCCAAAAGACTACCAGGGAGCGCTGAGTCCGATGCAAAAGCAGAGAGTCTTTATTCAAGCTAGCTTGAGCTCCCCATCAGCCACACTCGCCGACGCAGCAGCAAGCGGCAGAGAGAGAGTTCTGTGGGGAGAGGGGTTTTATAGGGGGCTTGGAGTAAGGGGAGGAAAGAGGACTGTGGGCCCTGCTGATTGGCCAGGCGCAAGTTGGAGTCTTGTTACACAGGATATGGTTGTGTCTATGGTGCGCACTTCCCTTGATTATCATTGGTTAGTTTAAAGAAATCCTAGGTGTGGCTAGCAGAGGCTTGGGCTTCCGGGAAAAAGCTCCTCGCTGAGCACATGGCTAATGGCTGCTGCCCAAAAATGGAGGATCCGGGGCAAGATGGAGGGCATAGCCCTCGCCCTTTCAGAGCTAAAGTTCTAGAACATCAAATAGAGTTCCCAAAATGTAGGTAATAAAAATAAAATTTAAAAATTCAGATAAACATAAAGCATTTGAAATAAAATAGATGCTGCAATACAATATTAAATTGGGGGTTAGAAGCTTATCACAAGGTTGACAGAGAAGCCGCTTGAGGAAGTGATATTTACTTGTGACCTGACTGATCAGAAACAACTCCAGAAGGAAAATGTCTGGGAGAAGGGCAAAGGCAAAAGCAAGATCAAAGACCCTGAAGCAAAATAAATTGACATTTTTGAGGAAGACCCAAATGGCCAATGTTAATAAAGTACAGAGAGCGAGTGCCCGAAGGTGACATTGAAGATGGAAGGAGAGACTAGGTCTCTCAGAGCCTGAGAAGACTCTGATAAGGGCTTTAGATTTTCATTCTAACCCAACAATATTAGTTTTAGGCCAATAATGTGATCTAATAGGCTTTTCAATAAGATCATTTTAGTAACTGGACTGTAGAAGGAAATGGGGTGGGAAGGGTGAGGCCTATTAGGGAGCCTGTTGGTCAGGAGATTAACTAGTAATCTACATCAGAGATTCTAATGATATGAACAAGGATAGAGTGATACAGATGGAGGGGACTGGATAAGTGAAAAACATATTTTGGAGACAGCAATGATGGGCCATCTGCTAAGGGGAGAGAGATTGGAGAAAAAAAGGAATCAAGAATCATTTCCTGGTTTGGGTTGAGCACCTGGGTGGATGGCCATGAGATTTGTTGATATGAGCAATAGGGGGAGGAAAAGAAGGGCAGTAAAGAGCTCTGTTTGAGCTATGTTAACTAAAAGACTGTTTCAGAATAGATACTAGAAAAAATATACGTAAAATACATCTTTAAAGAGATATTTATATGGTAAAAACAGGAATTCATTCATTGTATCTTATCAGGAAAAAATGAGGTAATTCTCCATATAAGATACACTTTAAAGATTTTTTAAAAAAAAATTTAGATGTTGATATTCATCTTAAATCTTTAACTCATATTTAGATTTCATGAGAACAAAATGAGCTATTTCTAAGCCATTTTCTACTACTACCACAACCAGGCAATTTGAAATCATACATTGGTAAATCAAGTACAATACTCACCTTTTTTATAAATAGCAATAGGCACATTTTTAGAGCATAACAGTATAGTGGATATGCAAATAATTTCTCAATGATGGCAATTTCAGCATATATTTTATGTTTGTTTGTTTGTTTTTGCTTAATCCCTTCACCGTTTTCTCCCAGCCTTACAACCTCCCTCCCCTCTAACAGCTGTCCGTCTGTTCTTGTGTCTATGAGTCTGTTTCTATTTTGTTTGTTAGTTTATTTTATTGATTAGATTCCTCAGATAAGTGAAATAATATGGTACTTTTCTTTCTCTGACTGGCTTATTTCACTTAGCATAATGCTCTTCAGGTCCATCCATGCTGTCATTTTTGTGGCTGAATAATATTCCATTGTGTAAATGTACCACTGCTATTTTGTTCACTCATCTACTGATGGGCATTTTGGCTGCTTCCAAACCTTGGCTATTGTAAATAACGTTGCAACGAACACGGAGGTGCATATATTCTTTCAAATCAGTGTTTCTTCAGATATATTCCTAGAGGTGGAATCACTGGGTCATAGTCCGTTCCACTTTTAATTTTTTGAGGACACTCCATATTGCTTTCCACAGTGACTGCACCAATCAGCATTCCCACTAACAGCGCGTGAGTGTTCCCTTTTCTGCATATACTCACCAACACTTGTTTGTGATAGCCAGTCTGACAGGTGTGAGGTGATATCTCATTGTGATTTTAATTTGTATCTTTCTGATGATTAGTGATGTTGAGCATCTGTTCATATGTCTATTAGCCATTTGTATGTCCTCTTTAGAGAAGTGTCTCTTCTGGTCCTTTGCCCATATTTTTTATTGATTGTTTGTTTTTTTGGTGTTGAGTTGTATAAGTTATTTACAAATTTTGGATAGTAACCACTGATCAGATGTACTATTGGCAAATATGTTCTCTCATTCAGTGATAAGCATTTATTTTAGATTTAAGAATAGGAATATTTTCTAAAATAAAAACTGTACTTGGCATAAAGTTTCCTTATTTGATATGTTGAGCAAACTTTTATGAAGAGCAATTCATAAATATTTTAAAATGTCTATTCGCAATGAGTGCTTTTCATAATATTTTCATATGCACAAGTTCAACTCCAACAACACACTTGATGTTAAGTGGTTGCATGAAAATGATGCATTTTACATGACAGATTTCACATGACAGATTTTTGTCAAGTATATTTTTCCCTTTATTAAGGTATTTTTCTTTCTGATTATATCCTCATGGGAAATGCTAAGTAAATGTTTTACTAGCAGTTGGGTAATTTTATATTTTTGAATCTGAAATCGTAGGATCATTTTCAGCTGTTTAATTCTGGAAATACATATGGCCAAATGTCACTCAGCCCACAATGACACACTGATTAACCATTATTACAAAGGCCCCTAAAGTTATAAAATCAGAAGTGAAGGGTGAATGTGATAGTTTGACTCTTCCACTGATCTCAGTACACTTCATTAAATATAACAGAAATACCAAGGCCCAATGGTTGAAAACAGCACCCTTTTAAAGGAAATACAAAGTAACTATTTTTTTTAAAAAAATAAGAGAATTTACCTGGCTTAATGATCTTTACAAAATGTGTTATGCATGAACATGCACAACTTGCACTGCAAATCTTAAATTTATGCATAAGTTCAGGAAACTATTGCTCTCCTGAATAAGCAGTTGTATTGGAAAGTTAAATATAAAATATTTAATAAATTTTAACAAGTTATTTTCAATGCTATTTTACTCTGAGTCTATTTTGTGAAGGTGAATAATATGTCCCTCAACAGTGTGGTGATTATGGGGGTGTTGGAAGTGGAAGTGGACATAGAGAAGATAAATGGTGATGGAAGAAAAATAAAATAAAGAGTATGTATGAGTAGTAAATAGTTTTTCAAGATCCAGAAAATAATAAATTCCATTATAACCTCTGGATAATTTGTTTTCTCTCATGAAGATTTTAAATTTAGCTATCAATAAAATTTTTCCTCATGCATAGATAATCAACATACTGTATACATATATGTATCAATCACTATATAGATGTTGACACATATTTAATAATAAATAATTTCAAACATGCTGCAAGTTAAAATAAGAAAAGTTCAATGTTACTATTTTAACTTAGATCCCTTCTGGTGGCTTCCTTAATGCAAGAGACCTAACCCTGCCTTTGTTTAACCCATCTCACCAAATTCACATTTTACAGACCGTAACAACCACATGGTGAGTAACCAGATTTATATGTGTCCATTCAACTGCAAGTATAATAACAACGTTTAGCAAGCAGATGAAAATGTATTTGCTATATTGGTTCAACCAAATGAACTTATATGCATACACGCATAACCCATGGACACAGACAGTAAGGTGTTCCAGGCCTAAGGTGGGGGGTCGGGAGTGGGCTGGGAGAGGTCAATGGGGGAAAAGGGGAACATATGTAATACTTTAAATAGTAAAGACTTTTAATTTTTTCTAATAATTAAGTACATTGAATACTGATCATTTTTCAAAATAAGCAAAGTAAGACTATATGGAAAATTGAGGTAACTTAGCATACCAAGATAATCACTGTTAATATTACTCCTGTGTTGCATCACTCCTTAATCAGAATTAGATCAAACTATAAATTCTGGTTTTTAACATACTCATACTTAAAACACATACTTAAAACACTTAAACAGGTGACCATGTCAAAATATATATATATGTAAAAGCCTAAGCAACCTTTATGACCAGTCAACTAAACGACCGGTGGACCAGTCACTATGATGCACACTGACCACCAGGGGTCAGACGCTCATGCAGGAGCTTCCCCCTGGTGGTCATTGCACTCCCACAGTGGGAGCACTGCTCAGCCAAAAGCCAGGCTCACTGCTGGCGAGCACAGCTGCAGCGCTATCCAGCAGTCAGCTGTGGCAACAGGCACAGCAGGGCCAGGATGAGGAGGAGCAGTGTGGTGCCAGCCCTGACTGGGGCTCCTCCCCTGTCTCCTGCTGCTTTGCAAACTGCTACATTCCCTGAGGGGTCCCAGATTGCGAGAGGGCACAGACCAGACTGAGGAACCCCACCAGTGCACGATTCCATGCACCGGGCCTCTAGCTAATCTATAATAATAAAAGCGTAATATGCTAATTAGACCGGACGACCTTCCAGATGAAGCCACAGTGGCCAGGGCCGAGGCAGAGGGAGCCACGGCAGTGGCAGGGGCCAAGCCCCTTGTATGAATTTCGTGCATCAGGCCTCTAGTCTATAATAAACTTATTGGTTATAGTCTATTCCATTTTATGGAAGGATATACCTTTAAGTGATAATCTAATGTTAGATATGTAGATTGTTTCTATTTCTCAATCTTTACACACTGTTGCAATGACTAGCCTTGTACTTACATCCTTGCCGATACTCATGATTATTTCTCATAAAAAGGTGGCCATAGATTGTCAAACACTTAAGTCTTTTGAAACATATTGTCAAAGTATTATCTGGAAAGTTCATACCAATTTACTGTACTGTCAGCAATGTTTGAAAGTTTCTATTCTTATTGTATTGTACTTAATAAATTAAGACTACTCAGGCAAACTAGAATATAGACTAAAATTCAGTCAAAATGAATTGAATTCTCTTGGGTCAAATTGGCATATGTCTGTAGCTTCACAGAAATGAAGCTCATCATTTTCTCTTGTGTTTATGAAATTAGACTGTGACTCTTGAATAATGAACACCTATTCAAATAATACTTTTATTTATTTCTTTAAATCTAGTAGCCTATAAGACTTATTTTTGTGGTGGATAACATGTCAGTTTTGTATTTCAGCAGGAGATATCAGATGTTATCCTTAGCTTGGGGAAAATCAATTTCTATTCTTTAGGGAATAATACTTTATAATATGTGTATTTGTAGTCATTTTGATTTTGTGAGATATTCTCTGATTCCATTTCTTAAAGATCCTTAGTAGGAAAGCTTGCCAAGTTTGGCAAAATACTGGCTTTCAGCCTGGAGTATAATATAATATTAATATAAAGTCAACTACTTCTGTTGTAACAATTTCAAGATCATTTTAGTTTTCCTGTTCATTTGCTAGAAAGCTTGGAATTTAGCAATGAGAGAACCAATATTTTCCTTCTTTCATAGAGTTGATGGCTAGAATAATTTACATTTAATAAAAATAAAAGCTGTAAATAATTCTTGGGGTCATCTTCTCTAGTCTCTGGACAAATGAAGACATCTCAATAGGTAGTCATCAGATTGATTGATTAACTGAATGATTTAAAATAAAATAGCCCATTTCACTGTTAAGTAGCACAGTTAAAAGTTCTTTCCTCACATTGTACCTAAACCTGCACCCTTTTAACATCTACCCATCTCTTTCACATGATAGCCTTTCAGATATTTAAAAGTACCTATACGATATCCTTTTCAGTCTTTCTTTTTAGACATATTACCTTCATTTTCTGCTCTACCTTCTCATATGTTATGTTTCTGTAATCAGTAGGGTGTCCTCCATGCCCTCACTCATTGACAGTGGAAGTGGGCTTCTAGGGGTATCAGGAGAATAAGAATTTCCTGAGGTCTCCATGAGAGGATGAGGTATCATGGAAAGTTTTATTTTGGGGGAATTAAACCCTTGAATTTCCAAGGTCCCATCTCCCTCCATCCTGCCAAGGAAAAAGTCCCATTTTTTGTCTTCTGTGAGCCAGAGGAAAGCCAGTGTCCAGAGATTCTGCTCCACATTTGCACACTCCAGTTTAACATCTGGCTAAGTTAGCTTGTGTTCCCAGCTGTAGTCCATTGCATGTGGGGTCCATGTGCCATGGTGTCCTGCAGCTTCTAGGGCCACATGGCTATGGAGGGAGCATGGGTGAGTGCAAGGAAGCAGGAGCGAAGCAAGAAGAACAAGAGAAAGAGAATTCCTTTGTCTGTAGATGTGTATTCCTAAATTTTCGTGTACTTGCCGTGCTCCACTCCCTAGCCAGTTATCTTTTTTCCCAGGTTAGACTGACACGCAAGTCCCTTCTCTACATCACCTTGACTTCACTGTGCATGCATCCATCTTCCTGCTGTTGGACTCATTCCCCCAGTGGTCTGTAGGAGATGGACCAGTGGTTCCCTGGGGAGTGTGAAATTGCAGCTTCTTGGTGAAGCTGCCCAATTGACCATACTCATAATGTATGGCCTCCCCTTTGCTTTACTATTATTAATAACTAACTAATTCCAATGGTAACATTTCCTCAGTTTTTTTTTTTTTACTATATCCCTTTCTTGTGAAAACACTATATTTACTCACTAAAGCCTCATTAATAGAGGTGTAGGGATGAGATAATAGGAGAGCTGGACCCAAGTGCTTTATGTTGAGTGGCGACGTCTGAAGTTTGTCCTCAAACCCAAATATGGCCATTCAAGGTAGAATATATGCAGTAGAAATGTATGTGCAATAATCCTGAATAAATTACCTGGGTTCTCTGCAGTGCCAATTAACTAATATGGCCCTTTGTAGCCAAGATGGATCGGTATGAAATGCATACAGAAATAGTGAACACAATATTTAGATTATACTGCTATATAATTGAGGAATATTTTCTCATGTAAAAACAAGTTGCTCTACAAAAGAAGTCAGATGATTAAACTCAGTCAGTAGGATTTCAGCAATCAATTCCTTTGCTAAGTCTTAGCATTTTACCAGCACTAAGATGGGAAAGTAGCATACCTAAGACATTAGGATCTCTAACCTGTGAACTTAAAAAGTTTAAAATTTACTGTCCTTTAAAAAAAATTAGAAAGGTAGTTTTATCAGGGTAGTCACTTCTTCTACCATCTCCTGTAACCTTGGTGCCAGATAACACTTCCTAAAACTCCCAACAATTGCATTTCTCCCTTGAAAGGGTATAATGGTCAATACCCACCACTTAGTGTCTGTTATTGGTGCAAATTAAGGTCATGAATGTAATTAGCATTGCTAATCTTCCTGGTGAGATCAGGGTAATGATAAAGGTCCTTCAATGTGGAAGAAAAAGACAGTGGAGAGTCAGGTGTGGACCTTTGAAGGTGTGGAAGTGACTATGAGCCACAGAACATGAGTGGCCTCTAGAAACTGGAGAAAGAAAATGGATTCTTCTCTAGAGCCTCAACAAAATGCAACCATGCAGATACCTTGATTTTATCCCAGTGATACCCATGTCAGTCTTCTAGAGAATTGAAAGATAATAAATTTGTCTTAAGCCACCCAGTTTGTGGTAATTTGATAAGGTAGCTATATAAAACTAATACAGAGACCAAAACTGATTAACATTTTTAGTCACTGGGTGAACCAAAAGGCTTTTCTACTTCTAATAACTACTCATCATATCATACATATTTTAATAAAATTCCCTGTGAAAATTTACATATATATATATATATATATATATATATATATATATATATATGTGTGTGTGTATTTATGTAGTATATAAGTATATATGTATATATAAATTTATACATAATCATGGCCTCCAGATACTCACATGGTGTCATATACACACATGCACATATGAGAGCACACAAAAAAATGTGTTTGCAAAGCTTGCCTGAAGCTCCTGCAGGTGACATTAAGTGGAAGTGGCATTTGAAGTTACAGAGAAGTTTAACAAAGAAACTGAGTATTCCTGGAAAGCAAGGGGAAAAGAACAATGCCACAGAGGCATAAACCAGGAATTTTGAAGGTGGAAGAACTACTAAAACATATATTGTAAGACATCAGGTATCAAAAGACAAAACTTGGAGAAAAACAGAGACTAAACTGAGAATGACCTATTTTTAATACTAGAAAGCAAGATGGTAAACTTTATTCTATAGACCAGGAACTTTACCACTCAGACTTGTAAACATTTAGTGTCTTTATTGCAATACGGAGACATGCACTTTCCATACTGTGGATTACATGGTTTCGGATGGTCAGACTTTTGTATTTTCTTAATCTTGACTACCAACCTTAAACCCTTATTCATTGTGTCCCAACCCCAGTGCTAGTATTTTTGTTCCTTAAAAATGATGACTCTTTCCTAGCAGGGGTCTTTGCATATACTGTTCCCACTGGAAATGTGCTGCAGAACCACAACCACCTCCCTCTGCTTACCACCCCCACCCCCCGCCCTGCAACACACACACACACACACACACACACACACACACACACACACACACACACAAACTTCCCATGGCTGGCTCTCTCATGTTATTGTGTAGATTTATCTGTCATGTCTTCTGAAATGACCACATCTAAGCTACGTTCCGATGTCCTTCTATTATTCTCAGTGTAAGTATATTGTTTGTTTCCTTCACGCATGCCATTTATTGACATTGGTAATTTTTTTTTAATTATTTACCTGTTAAATTAGCTTTTATATAGTCCTCCTTCTCACAACCCCATAAAAAAAAATTAAATGAGGATATGGAACTGTATATTTCCCTTTTTACTACTGCAAACTCAACATCCTCAGCAGTGCCTGGGAGATACTAGTTGTTTAACAAATATTTATTGCATTAATTAATTAATCAGTTGATTATGGGTAATCTGGCCAGGTATTTGCTTAAGATAAATGGTCAAGGTAAGAGGATTTAACATTTTCTTGGGCCAAAAGTGAAGAAGGATTCAATTAGGCACTTGACTATAGGAAAATAAAGGAAGGACAAATATTAGAGACTAGCATGACTGATAGCTACAGTGAGGAGGTGATATCCAGAAAGAGATTGAATGAGAGGATTCTACAGCATACAATTAAATATGATGTGTAGCAAAACAGGAATATGTTAGAGAAAAGATAATGTGTATAATTATGCACATATTGAGGATTAAAATGCTTGTAGTCATCAAAGAAGAGTGAGCCAAACAGATATTTAGATTTACAAATCTGAAACTCAGGGAGAGGTCACAGGTAAATAGTGGTTTGGAACTTTTCACCTATAGATGATTGCCAAAATTGTAAAAGCAGTTAAGAGCTTCCAGGAGGGAAATATGAGCTAAATATCAGAGTAAGAAGTACTACAGTGTACTTAGGGGGAGTTAGAAGGAAAATAACTTAAAAAGAAATATGAGAAGTTATGATTAGCAAATATTGCTCTAAAGATCAAGGGAGAGGAGTGTTTAAAGAGTGAGGCAGTAGTTAACTATTAAATAAAAGCCAGATGACTGAAAAGTTATCTAGAATACCCCCTTCACTGATACAATAATATAGAAAACCAAAGCAACCACCTATTTTGTCTCAACCTATTCTTGGTTTAGATACAATCCTCATGTGCAGTGACCATTTTCTTTCTCAGAGGGGATAAAAAAGGGTAGGTGAGAGGCTGGGGTACAGAAACACAGGCTTAGTGGAAGGGTGGAGATAAACATTAAAATTCTTATTTTCTCTCATAACCTTAGAAGGTGAGCTTAGCATCTTAAGTCATAGGTAATATTATCATGATAGATATAGGATAAATATTTTATTATGTAAAATATCATAACCAGTAATTCTGGTGATTGCATATAGAGATAAATTCCTACACATTTCTAATCTTGTAATTTTATACAAATCTTATGATCACTAAAGAGTTGCTTTTGCCTTGTACTTTGCTTCCTTGCCCTCTATTTGACCTCTGGCATTTTCTGTTTGATACCTTGTTTATTTGCATGCTTGGAGGTCAGCAGCTCCTCTCTAACGCACAGCTTTGGTCTTAGTGAGATAAATTTTGCAGATTTCCATGAAATAATAAATCTCTCCCCAAAGATTTATAAATCAGAAAAACATGTGAAGACAAAATAAACAAAAGAAAACAAACTCTGCCACTACAGCTAAAAATAAAGGGGAACAAAATCCTTCTCCATTCTTGCCTCTTCATAGCCTAATCCTTTATATAGCCTTTGGATAGGACACATGAGGAAATCTGAAGCACTTAATATACTTTTAGTGTGATGGCTTAAAATATACAAGGGTCTTAAGAGGGAACTGGGGAACATTTTCTTTAGAATTCAAATGCCAGGCCCCAACTTCAGATTTTGCAATAACCCCAGGAATGCTCTGATGCACATTAATTACCTGTACAGGGCAGCAGGTGAGTGGCATCAGCTGGCTTCAAGCTTAGGCTGAGCTGCGGAGTCCAATCTGTTATCCCAAGATAACAGAGAGACCCTTTCAAAGAACAAATTGACCCTTGGCCTGATGCTATCTCCGGCCTGATTCATGCCTTACAGATTCACGTTGCTGGAGACATTATGAGTGACATATCACAGTCCCGGTCAAGAAGCGTTGTCCACTGACTCTCTTGGAAATTACTCAGGAGTTCTAATATTCCCAATTCATGTATCAGCAGTTCCTTTAGTATTGTGTCAGAACTTTCAGCTCCCTCCCCTGGCTAATAATTATCATTATGTTTTACCTTATCGGTATTTTAAATAACAATGCCTACCTAGTGTCCTTTTAAAAGCTATTTCAGAGAGTATCTTTCTCCTCTACTTTTGTACCACTCCAGCACCTCATGGATTCATACATGGATGGCTCTCCATTGCTTGAGTGCAGGCCAGGCATGGTACCTGGACGATGACCTGGAATCCATTCCTCTACACTGACATTGCTCCCGCACGACGTGGATTGTTATAACTGTGAGGATTCCAGACCCCTTCTCCAGTCCATCCTACCCGTCATTTCTGTCACCCTCCGTGACGTACAGAGTGCATCGTAGCACTCCCTTAATGAACAATTCCTAGTGCCATGAAGTACCTAGTACTGTGGCTCATACACAGTAGATACTCAAATACTTTTAGATTCTATTGCTAATGATTAACTAATGATTGAAATACATGAAAATATCTAAATACATTGTGATATTAGTTTGCTTTACAATGCTGAATTCAGGCTACTGCAGATCTAGTTTAACCATTTCAAGTCATAGTCTCTCCATAAGAAATATTTCATATTATCTAATTTCCTGACAAAGTATAAATTTATTTTTATTACTTCACTGCTAAATGTTTGACTAGTGTCAAGGAAAACCTGAACCTCACCCATATTTTCTTTCCCCCAAAGTAGAAAATTTGCATTTCTTATATATCTGTTGCTCAGTACGCTGTTAAATGTTTTTTTCTCAGAATGTGGAAATGAAAGCATATATCTGTAATGAATAGCCAAATTCCTAAGATCCACTGAGGGAAAGTACTTTAGCTTACACAAAGCTCAGTAGGGGGAAAAAGACTTTAAAAATTATGCATCTGTAGAAAATTAAACAGGAGTCCTCCTCTACAGGAAAAATCAATATTATGATAGAAATACAGCATAGGATCCTGTTTACAGACACATAAATATGAAAATACTAGAGGCCTGGTGCACAGATTCATGCACCAGTAGGGTCCTCAGCCTGGTCTGCACCCTCTCATAATCCAGGACTCCTTGGGGATGTTGGACTGCCGGTTTTGGCCCAATACCTGCATGTCAGGCCGTGGAACCCCACCAGTGCATGAATTTGTGCACTGGGCCTCAAGTATGCATATAAGAACTTTGGTTAATCTTTTCCCGCCCTCCCCCTTCCCCCATGAGATTCATCAGTCTGTTCCATGTTTCCATGCCTATGCATTGAGTGTTGGCCCCTAGTAGTCAGTGCGCGTTATAGCTACTGGTCTAACGGTTGAACGGTTGAATGGTTGCTTAGGCTTTTATATATAAAGACTAGAGGCTCAGTGCACAAAATTCATGCATGGGTGGGGCATCCTTCAGCCCGGCCTGCACCCTCTCGCAATACAGGACCCTGTGGGATCAGGCCTAAACTGGCAGTTGGACATCCCTTTCACCATCTGGGACCACTGGCTCCTAACCACTCACCTGCCTGCCTGCCTGCCTGATCGCCCCTAACCACCTCTGCCTGCCTGCCTGTTAGCCCCTGCTTGCCTGCCTGCCTGATCGCCCCTAATCCCTTGCCTGCCTGCCTCATCTCCTTTAATTGCTCTCCTGCCTGCCTGATTGCCCCTAACCACTCTGCCTGCCTGCCTGATTGCCCCTAACCACTTCTGGCTTGGCCCCTGCTGCTGCAGCTTCATTTGGAAGGGTGTCTGGAATAACATCTGGAAGGTTGTTTGGCTGTCTGGTCTAATTAGCATATTATGCTTTTATTATTATAGATAGGTATGACTTTGGTGACTAATTTTATTTCTGCTCTAGACAATTACCCAATACAGTTATTTTATATTGCTATTTGGAAAAAAATCAAGATAGTCATTATTTCCCTAGGCTCCTTGAACATCTTAGAGTTAGTTCTGCTACCCAGTACCAACCTAAATTATGCTCTGTAATATATGGATGGGAAAGAGGTAGAATTGAGTAGTTCTAGATGCCTGGCTAAATGCTTTACATGTTTGGTATTCTAATTCTTATGAAATCTTTTCGATTGGGCTATTATTACTATCATCTTCATGCTACCTGTAAACAAATAAAGCCTTAGCAAGTTTGGTAGATTGCTACAGGCTGCTCAAGCTAATAAGTGATGGTGCTAGGAAGTAGAAAGTAGACACGAGCAATTTGGAGTTTGTGCTGTAGTAATTATTTTAGTCAGGCATACTACTTGTTTAAACCAGGGGAATCAGGCCTGGTTGTCTAAAAGAAATGAGCAGAGAAGGACATCATGGATGCTGCTTTGAGTAGAGGGAAATACTATTAATTTCATTTGTACATCTTGACTGCAAGATTGGTTTGGTTTGTCAACTTAGCAAATAAAAATACATGATTCCAGTTTTATTGAAACATAAAAAATGCATATTTTTATGATAAGTATATCCTATTCAATATTTGGTAGTTATATTTTTAAATTATTAACTGTCCATCCTGCATTTTACCTGACAGCTGTACATAAAAATGAAACAGAGCTGGGAGTCATCATCAGTTACTAAGTTTTCCGTGTGTCTAGAGCTCTGCAGTAGCCAGGTTCTGTGTTATGTGCCATGGAAAGTTGATAGCTGAAATTCATGAACATATAAAATCCATGAATCAAAACATCTAATGAAAGCAAGAAGGCAGTTAGAGAAAAACTAATTTTTGGAAACCATTTTTATCAGGTGAGGCATGAGGTTCAAAGTATAACTAGAGCTGATGTTTTAATACAAAAATTGAGGGGGTATGTTGGTAGAAGTCAAATGCTACCTGCAATTAATGAGAATGAGATACATTTGGAGTTTACCTAGTAAGCAGACAACTTATTGTATAGCTGCAACCAAAATATTCCAACAACCTTAAGCACATTTATAGCAACATTAAGTTCATTTTTTTTCTGTCTATAAATAAAACAATTGGTATTATCCTCTATTTGAGTATACAGGTGAAGACCTATAAAAAACAACAAGGACACAGATCAAGTGGTTTAAAAAATAATTATCCCAGGAGCAAATATTTAATTTTTTTTCTTTGCCTTTAATGAAGAAAAACAGACACTAAGGAAAATCAGTAAAAGGATTAGTGGCACTGAAGTGAAGAATCCTAAAATACATCTGTATTAGTGTTCCATTAACCCATTGCAAATTACCACAAACAAAGAGGGTTAAGAAAACTCCCACATACTATCTAATAGTTTCTGCAACTTATCACAAATCCTACATAACCCAACCAGAGTTCTCTGCCCAGGGTCTCACACTATGGGAGTCTGACACCTCAGCTCTTTTCTAGAAGAATCTAATTTGCGCTCATTCAGGTTGTTGGCATTAATTCAGTTCCTTGTGGTTAAGGGACTGATGTCCTCATTTCCTGGCTATCAGCCAGGAGCTGGTCTCATCTCCCATAGGCCGCTAGGTATTCCTCACCAGGGGTCTTTTAAAAAAACTGTAGCAGACAATGTTGAATTGCCAGTTGAATCCCCTTCATGCTTTAATTTCCGTTGACTTCCTCTTCTGCTACCAACTAGTTAAAATGCTCTGTAAGGCCAACTGAAATCTGCACAGTCCCTTCACAGCAGTACCCAGATCAGTGTCTGACTGACTAACCAGGAAATAGGATCTCTGGGGAATGAGGGGATCTGTAGAATTTGCCTACTACATTATCCATCCACATTTAATTATCTAAAATTAAAAGGCACCTTGCAACTGAAAGTGAAAGATTGTCAAACACTCTGTTAGGTACCTGAAAAGCATTATTTTGTGTAACTCTTAACAATATTTCTAAGAGATAATTATCACAATTTTCAAATAAAAAAACACACAAAACCTCTGGCTCGAACTGATTACATAATTTGCCCACATTATACAGTTGTTCAGGTCACTCTGACCACCCAAACCTTTGACAGTTCCATAATACTGTGCACTCACAAAAAAATGCCAGTATTTTTTAATTCACTTTCAGATTTCTAATTTTGAAACCATGGCTAATAATAATGATCTGAGAAGTAAATTATAGTCAAACTCAACCTCGAGATTCTTTGCTCCTTTACACAGTGGTAACATGGGATAATAATAATACTCGGTTCTTATTATGGTAATTTTAACTTTAACTTCTCCATTCCCAAGTAGATTATTAATTCCATGAATGCAGGTTCTTTGCAATAAAGCACAGCCAGGTTAGACTCAACGAGGAGCTTCAAGAGGGGTTAGTAATATGGTGTGAAAGGGAGAGGATTTACCCTCTCTTCAGGAAAGTCACAGAGCTGTCATAAGAGATTAAAAAAAACAACAACCCAGAAACTATATATTAATCAACCATGTATATTCAGTTAATTCCAATATTCTTGTCCTAAGAATTTAATCTTAAGTGTAATAATGGCTGACATAGCACACCAAGTAATATCTGGTTATACCAAACCTGAGACATTCTCCAACCACAAAGAATGGAAAAAGACTATATAACATATCTACTTATACACGGTCTGTGACTTAAATTAAAGAGTGCAGGGAATGAGTGAAAAATCAATCATTGTTCTTTTGAGTTATAAATAAAAATATAGTATTGGAACTTTACACAAGTCGTCACATAAATTCAGATCTTGGTAAGTATGCTATATTTTCAGGAGATTGCTTTACCATTTTTTAAAAAAAATATATTTTATTGATTTTTAGAGAGGAAGGGAGCGGGAGAGAGAGAGAAACATCAATGATGAAAGAGAATCATTGTTTGGCTGCCTCCTGCCCGCCCCCTACTGGGGATAGAACCTGCAACCCAGGCATGTGCCCTTGGCCGGAATTGAACCTGGGACCCTTCAGTCCACAGGCTGACACTCTATCCATTGAGCCAAACCAGCTAGGGCTGCTTTACCATTTTAATAAAATCCATAAAACTATAATCAATAACATAGATGAGTTAGTTATTCATTAAATTATTGTACAGTCATTATTTGCCTTAAGAATAAAGTCCAAAAGAAGATACATTAGAAATCCCAACTTCCATTGTATGCTGATAAAAGTAAAATAGTAATCATTGCTATCATTAATATAGTAGTTAATAACTACTGATTGTGTATGATATACCAGACACAAAGCTAAACACCTGTGTGTGTGTGTGTGTGTGTGTGTGTGTGTGTGTGTATGTGTGTATCATATCAACCCCATGTCAGCTTAAGAGATCAGTGCTACTCCCATTTTATAGCTGAGGGAACTGAAGCTAAAAACATTTAACTGATTTGCTCAAGTTACATAATTCATAAATAGTGAGATTAATTTTAAACCTGCAACTGATTTCTGTTAAAAATGTTTAGTATTCCATCTTGTGCATAGTAGATGGTGCTCTTTCCCAACTATTATTTTTAGCAATAATTATGGTTCAGATAAGAGAGTTTGAAAAACATACATAGATATGTTCTAACATTATTCAGGGATTGGTATATTTCTGCATTGTTCTGTTTTGCTCACTGCTCATATAAGACACACTATACTTATTTCAAGGCATGGCAAGTAGCTCTGCTATACAATAATTAATCTACTAGTGGTATAAATAAAGGGCACTGTTCAGTGAATTGGTATAAATAAGCCAGAGATGTATAAGCAGTAAGTAACATTCTTCATGAACTGTTACATGTAACACTGACAACAGAATGTTCATTATTTATAAGAACAAATGTACTGATTCACTATTTAGCTTACCTCAGCAAACATTTATTGAGCACTCTCAGTGTCTTAGGCCCTGTGGATGTACTTGAAGCTCAGTGCAACTATTTCGGAGGAGGTCAGAAATATTCAAAAATTACTTTGCATACCTGAGAAAAGGAAAATAGAGTAGTGAGGAAGGAGCACTGAGCTCCAGTAGAGTTTACTGATGAGCATAACAAGGTGAGGACATGTCAGCTGATCTTGAAGGATTCCAAGCGTTGATGAACATTTCAGGCAGAGGGAAAAGTCCACGCAAAGGTGCAGAAATGAGTTAAATATAAGATGTCTGTGGAACAATAAACAGTCTAGTTTCCTTCTTTGATATGAAAGTCTGAGAGAAATGATAAAGCTAAAAAAGAATCAGATGAATAAAAATTGGGGCTATCCTCAAGTTATCAGAGTTTGACATTTTTGTATGTTCTTCTATATAAGAGGAATATATTTAAAAAGTTTCCCAGTGCAAAAGTTAGATAATAATCAGATTAATGTTTCACCCAATTAAATCCAGATATTGTGTGCAGAAAAAATTAAAGAGAAATTGAATATAAGATTAGGTAGGAGGAATTGAAAAATATATTTTTTATTCATGTGATCCATACCTCTATCCATTTTCCATTTGCAAAAGAGGAGATGCTTAAAGAGTTTAAGTGTTTTAAAAAAAAGAGTTTAAGTGTATACTTTTATAGGCCACATCCTAGCATAGGTAAGCAGCAGCATGTGTCAAATAATTAACAAAAATGCATTACTTAGAACATTGTATCACTTAAAACTTTGAAATAGTTGTTATTTGGTAAATATGGAACATGGCCATTATTGGGCAAAGCAATAAAAATTCACTCAATAAAGATCAGTGTGCCACAAGAAAATACCGGGTTCATATGTCATGCTGGCTGGTTGACCATAGGACTATTTTTTTAAACAGAGGAGTTTTAACACAACTTTACATATAGTAGTAAAATTATTTTTTAAAACCTCGAAAATTGTAGAAGACTATTTCATTGCATAAGGAAAAGCTTATGATACACTGAAACCAAACCAAACCAATACTCTCACAATCTTATTAAATATACACATGTCTCCAGTAATGCATCAAAATGTTAACAGTAAAAATGATCTGAGATTATGAGTTTCATTTTTTTCTATACTTTAGTTTCTAAATTTTTTTAAATAGACATCTATTACTTTTTAAAATGCAAAAATAATAAGTTGAATAACTAAAATGGCTTAGACACTATTTTTTAAAATAATGTTCTTATATGCACTACTAAAATGACTGATAACTTGAGTAAAGTAAGAATACAAGGGCTATTTGGAGTCACTCTTTAACTTATTATTTCATTTAGAACCACAAAGATATAGGGAAAATACTAATTTTCATATTCTGTGTATGTCTCCTGCATAGTGAAAATATACATTTCTGTAATGTAGAAATATCTACAGGGATATGAAAATCATTATACAACATGCCTTTTTTTATTCCTGAGGTAAAATCATGTTTCCTTTCCTGCTCTTGATATACTTATATTTCCTTTCATTAATGTAATTTCTTAGACTGGAAATACATTGGGAGATATTGCTCAAAATCATATGTCCACTTAGGTGTTATAAAGAGAGGCAAAGCAGGCACCAGATGGCAGACGCAAAGCAAAGTTATATGATAAAAGAGCAAAACAAATGATTATGGTGTTCTGTGTAAAAGAATGAAAAGAAGATTCCATCTGAAGAATGGCAATCTAAAGATGGTATAGAAAGCACAATCTCATGAGTTCCACTGACTGTGAATTTTAAGCCTTTAAAGGAGAAGGTTACACAAGAGCTTAACCAATTTAACGTTATAACCAAATAAAATGAGGGCAGTGTGTTACATCTTCTAAAGGACTTGATGAATACTATTTTTCTCTTTATTTATGTGAGAGAAAATTTTAAACTCCAAACAGCACTTTCAGCATCTCTATAGGAGTCGATTGTACTTAGGAGCAGTGTTAAAAATGCCTGTGAAAAAAATAAATTATAATCAATGTGACAAGCTCAACAGACTAAAAAATAAATACACCAAAAATGTTTTCCTCAAAAACATTTTAGATGATTTTTGAAGGAATCAGAATTTCAGTAGAAATTTCTCACTATGAACCCTGAGCAAGTTTTTAATGGTCGTTGTGATAAGCAAGAATGATCATACACATGCTGTGAAGATAAACTTCCCATCCCATAAACAGTGCAAATTTCCTTGTGCTATGTCTTAAGACAGTGCCTTTTCAACCTTTTTTTTTATCTCATGACACACATAAACTAATTATGAAAATTCTGTGCACATAAACATTTTTTTTGCCAGTCTGACAAAAAAGTAGGTATAATTTTGATTGATTTACAAAAAAATAATAATAGTAGTAATTACCTACCCTTTTAATCCACAGTGATTTTTAAAAAACAATCAGGTGCCTATACTTATATATAAGGATTTCTGGTACCAAGAACTAAGCAATCAGATGCAAACTTATTATGTGACATGACCAGTAAGATGTAACTTCATTATATGATCTACATATTTATGGTTCAAGATAGAGCATTCACACTGGAGGGCTATTGTTGTGTTGGCTGCTGTCATTTTTTTATTTGACAATCTAAGGGAAAAATAGGTCAGTGCCCCTGACTATATATCAGGTACTACATGTTTTAAAAATTCTTGCAGCACACCGGTTAAAAATCACTGATTTATGATGTTACACTACAGGCCCACACCCATGTACAGAGGTCAGTAGATTGAATATGAATGTAATTGCAATTATTTAAAAAATGTAATGGCTGTTCTGAAGGAATATGTTCCAAAGGATACTTTGGATGCTGCCTGTAAGGTATTATGGTCAATTTCCTGCTGATTTCTAGTTTCATGACAATTTCCTAGAGGCTTCACATTTTTAGCACTTTCCAGACACCATTTCTTTGGGCAAGAAGAGAAATGGAAGAGGAAATGGTACTTATTACAAGAGCAATCGTGAAAGCTCAGCTACAATTGAAAAACATAGCATGAAGCGCAACTCTATGATTGCATCAAAGTACAGTAAGATTTATGTGTCGCTGAGGCTCTTGGTTGAGTACTGGATGCAATATCATGACATATTTTACTGTCTTGTACATTACATGATTTACCACATGAGCTTTCTGTCAGCACAATATTTATTTATTGACTACAATGACAGAAATGTCACACGAGGCAAAAAGTCATCCACGGTGAATAATGATTGCATTTTTCTGAAATGATACCAACATTAGCTTTTGGTTGAACAGAGATACTATGCCGTTTCTCCTAGCAGCTTCCGTCTTCACTTTTTAAATAGATAAATAAGGTCAATTTCATTTTTTCTTCTCTCGGCTGCAGCAAGTAGGGTAATTGCTTTTTTCACTCATTCCACTTCCCAGGTGTTAACAAGAGGTTTCTTTCTGCTTTTAATGCACATGGATTAGAACACTTTATATCCCTCATATACTGGAAGTGTTACTTACCAGCCGGAGAAGCTGGTGTGAAGCCTCTTATCTTTATCATACTGAGAAAAGGCAGCATTTCATAAAGAGACTGGGCTAGCGCACAGGCAACCAGAGTTTGCCAGCCACTGTTTCCAATAATACTCTGTGTGACTTTGACAAATGGGAAACTTTTCTCAAGCCTCATTTCACTCTTCTGTGAAGTGAGTGCATTTACTAAACCAGTTCTCAGGTCCCCTGACTGTCCTAAAAATCTTTGATTCTAATTTAAATGTATTTGACTCTATTGCTTATCAATAGCATAGATGAGGGGATATTAGGTTTTTGACTTTAGCTTGTCCTACAAGAATATTTTTATTGTCATAAATAAGTTTTCCTTTATGAGAAAAATCAAATAAAAGTCCCATATCCCTATTAGTTAATATTTATGAGGGGTAATAAGCAACAAAAAGAAAAGATGAATAATTTTTGATATTTAGACTTAGTTTTGGAATACAATTGTCTTTTGATCCGTGGGCACTATAAGTAAGGAGGAAGAGAGGAAATTAAGGCTGACATTGTAGTGGTTCAAAGTAGATCTTTCCTTATGTGAGTGGATGAAATCCCTCTCTTTTCTTTCTTTAATTATCTGCTTCTATTAAAACAATAACTATGGAGAAATAGAATAGAAGTAGGACAGACAAAAACTCATACACACAAAAAATAGTATGGTGGTTACCAGAGGGAAGGGGGTTGGAGGGAGTAATGGATGAAGGGGGTCAAATAAACGGTGATGAAAGATAATTTGACATTGGGTGGTGGGCACACGCAGAAATGTACATTTGCAACCTAAGTAATCTTATTAATCAATGTCACCCCAATAAATTTAATAAAAAGAAACAAAGAATAGAAGCAGGAATGATAATGCTAAATTGCAAGGGAGTAGTGCGAACAGCAATGGCTCTGCTAGGTCTAATACCCAGCTTCCTGGAAATTACGCTTTCTGCCCCACTTTTGGATCTGCGTAATTTGTAGTGATCTCTAGTTTCTGTGCTTTAAAAAGTACAAATTCTGAAAATGGGAGGATCACCTGCTTTCTTCAACCTCACTCAGATTTCAAATCTTCCCCATTCTCGTCAAAAGGACTGATGAACTGCACAGTACCACAGGATTTAAAACAAGATGCATATTTAGGGCTCGGCGTTAACATACTTCACAATGTTGTTCCTGACAGGAAACTTCAGGGAGATGGGCCTACCTTTTAATGAGGGAGATTCTGACTGTTTTTCAATTTCAACTCATTGGTGTTGCTTCCCGCTTATAGGTGTAGCCTATAAAAGCAAGCTGTCTCATGTTTGGAAAAATGAATAGATAAATTCGTACATCAACTTGTACCAAAGGAAAACCATGAAAACCCAAGCAAACATTTAGTTTTCAGAACTGTCACTTTCACATCCCCATCTGGACCCAATCCTACTTTAGTGTATGCCCTTACAAGCAAAGATGTTGTTTTTTAAGTCATTTGTTCTTTCCAATTCCCTCCTCTTACTCTCAGAATCATTTCAATAAAGCTTTAGTTCCCAGTCCACCATCAAAACTGCTTTTGTCAGTTTCAATCTAGTGGCTAGTGCTCTCTCCCCACCTTATTTAAATTGAACCATAAGAAGCTGTTGATATTTGACTTAGACCAACAAAAATCGAATTTTGTATCATTTAATCTCATTCAACCTATCAGGAGCATCTGATTTAGTTGCACCTCCCATTTCCTTAAATCACTGTTACTTTGTTCCAAACCACCACATCCTCCTGGTTTATCTCCTACCTCACTGCACTCCTGCTCAGTCATCTTTGCCAGCTCCCCAAGCTCTCCAACCTGTGATCATTGATCCCAAGATGTAAACTTGGATGTATTATCTTCTCTATTTGTACATGTTCTCTTGGTGATCTCTTCTGGGCCCGGGCCTTTAAATTTCATCTTTGTGCTGATGATTCTCCACCCAGCTCTCACCCCAGGGTTCATATTTCTGCATATAAATGAGAAAGTTATTTAGATTTTAATAGATATGTTAAATTAACACATCCGAAACTATCCCTCTGATCTGACCCCTTATCCCCAAGCTGCTAAACCTGCTCCTTCTTTTACCAAAGTTCCCTACTTCCATTAATAACAATTTTGCTTTCCCAGTTTCTCAAGTCAAATCCTTAGGGTTATCATTACCCCTCTCTTTCTTTCACACTATATTTAATTCATCAGCAAATACCATTGACTCTAAATCTTCAAAATAAACCCTTTTCTGCTTCTACTCTGGTCCTAGTCATGGTTATCGCTCTGTTATATAAACATTTTGTCCCATCATCTCTCCTTTTACTTTTCCATCACACAGCAGCCAGTGTGATACTGTTTCAGCAGAAATCAAGTCATCTCTATTCAGAGCCCCTTGAGGGCTTTTGTCCCATTCATTTTAAAGCCTTAACTTGGAAAAGGCCTGATACGTCCTTTTAGCCTTTCTGATCTCAAGTCCTAATCCACAAAGCAACAGCCACAGAACATAAATATGTATTTAAATCATATCATCATATCCTCTAACTGCCGGGAGCTGGTCCATGCTTGCTGTTTCAAGGGACCTGGCATATATGGCATACTGTTCTTAATATGTTTGCTCACCTTCTTGGCACTATGTGTTTTAACCAAGGTCTCCTCTCTGAGAAAGGTTGTTTCCCCAGGTAGGGATTTTCCCCTGAAGTTAGGGAGGGAATAAAACCCCTCAACTAAGTGCCAGGCGGGTAATTAATCACTTTGACTATGAACAATCATGCTTAAGCTACATAATCTTTACTCCCTGGAATGGAGATAAGAAACGCCCTAACCTTTGTAATAGAGATTGATAGGATTGAATCAACTGGTATAAATACAGATGTAACAAGACAGCAAGACACAGAACTTAGAACACAGAACTTAGAAGAGAGAACCTAGACACACAACCTAGACACAGAACCTACACACAGAACTTAGAAGACAGAACCTACACAGAACCTAGAGACAGAAGAACTTCGCTGGAGAGAACATGGCAAAAGATCCTGGACTGAACCTGACTACAGAAATTGGCAAGAGAACCTGACTAGAATCTGGTGACCGAACCTGGCTGAAGAACCTGGCTGGAGAACCTGGAGAACCTAGCAAGAGAACATGGACACAGAACCTGGCTGGAGATCCGAAGAAGAACCTCTCTGGAGATCCAGACCAGAATTTGGCTGGAGATCCTGGCTAGGCTGCTGATCAACTGAACACTGTCTCCGTGTCATTCCTTCTTTGCCGACTCCGTCCACACCTTTGGGGACCCCTGGACCTGCTGGGGTTGGACCCCGGCATCTAACCATGTGACTTATTCCCAAACTTGGCTAAATGCCATCAGTATCATCTAGACCAGTGATGGTGAACCTATGACATGCGAACTCATTTTTTTTTAGTTGATTTTTCTTTGTTAAATAGCATTTAAATATATAAAATAAATATCAAAAATATAAGTCTTTGTTTTACTATGGTTGCAAATATCAAGAAATTTCTATATGTGACACAGCACCAGAGTTGTTAGGGTTTTTCAAAATGCTGACACACCGAGCTCAAAAGGTTCGCCATCACTGAAGATGGCATTTAAAATATATTGATGTTACCCAACTGCAATGTCAAGCCACCTTTAGGAACTTGCCCTTATGGTTGTCTGCTTGGATAGCCACATGACTTCCTCCACTACTTCCTGCAGGTTTGATCACATATCACCTTCTCAGTGAGGCCTCCCCTTACTACCTTTTTTTAAATGGACCCTTCTACACTGCATACATTCCCTACTGCTATTTCATGCTTTATATTTCTCCATAGTACTCACCACAGCACAACCTAACCAGTACTCTTTTATTTTTGTCTGTATCCCACTTCAGTAGATGATGTCAGAGCCTTGCCCATTCTTCCTCAGCATTCCCCATTCTTGCCACAACTAGAGAATCCTACTGCAAGTGCATACAGCTAGTGCCTGGTTCCTTTCTAACCCCAAATGTTAGCAGTACTGGGAGTAGGTAGAGTTGGGGAACAAATACCCCAGCAACTTTGGGTGAGATAACACTGATTCATATTATCTTCCAGAGTTTCCCCATGGAACTGAGCCTCACTTCCCCTAGGCACCCATGCTAGGCTTCCTTACAATCCCTTCCTCACTTCCCCATTCACCTACAGGAGCTGTCAGAGATTATCTTCTAAACTAGAGGCCCGGTGCATGAATTCGTGCATGGGTGGGGTCTGGCCAGCCTGCCCTGATCTGGACTGATCGAGCGGGCCAACTGGGGGAAGGGGACTGGGTAGTTCGCCAGCCAGTCCCACCCCCGATCAGGGTGGGGGTGGCTGGCCTCACCTCCTGGTCGAACTCCCAGTCAAACTCCTGGTCGAGGGGACAATTTACATATTAGCCTTTCACTAGTTTTATATAGAATAACTTATGTTACTCAAATCATGGTCTCTGGGTCTCCCTTCTCGGGAAAGCCCACCCAGGATATACCCAAAGAGCCCTTTCAAGGAGAAGGGTTGTTTTGTGTTTTTGGTTTTTTTTGTGTGTGTGTGTTTGTTTGTTTTTTGGAGGGGTGGGGGTCTGTTTTATTTTACTGAACAATCTGCAATCACTGGGTAAGAATTTGGCTCATAGTAGAAACTTTATAAATATCTGTTGGATGAATGAACCTTTATTTTAAAATACCCCTTGACTCTACTTTCAGCACAGCCAGGCCACGATTTTGTATTCACCTAATTTACAAATAATCAGCTTATATTAAAAATTATTTCCTATCTTGTCTCAATGACCTGATATGTTAAGCTTTTACAATATGAAAATTATGTAAAATCAGTAGGTTGAAATAAAAAGAGAAATATATTTAAAAATTACTTACTAGAGTGATTTCCAAACTTGATTGCATGTTAGAATCATTTAATTTTAGTATAAAATTTCTGATTTCTGTACTTCATTCTCCCTGAATCTGGATTCAGTTTAATATATTTTAATTTTTCTCTTAATGATCCTAATGCTCAGCTGAGTTTGGGAAGCACTTGCTTACCTAGAGGATGTAACACTAAATAATGAAGTATTGACACAATATGATACTTCAGAAGAGAAATATAAATTCCTTAAATATTTCCAGTTGTATTTAAACAAGAATCAAAAGCATTGGTTTTTAAAATACTAATATTTAAAATACCTTTGGAAGTAACTTCTTTATTATATGAAGTATTTATTAAATTTCTACCAAGTTGCAGCCTCTTTTACTTTGGCTTAAGGAGGAGAATGAGGAAATAATAAATATATGTATGAAGGGAAACTGTTAGCATGTGTACAATTTAACTTGTGCATTGATGGCCATACAAATACAGAAAAAGGACCATCACTAGAAAGTTTTTGAAGAGTCCCAGGGCTGTATTTTTCCCCAAACATAGATTATAGAGTCTAGAGCAGCCGTGGGCAAACTACTGCCCACGGGCCAGATCCGGCCCGTTTGAAATGAATAAAACTATTGAAAAAAAAGACCTTACCCTTTTATGTAATGATTTTTACTTTGAATTTATATTAGTTCACACAAACACTCCATCCATGCTTTTGTTCCCGCCCTCCGGTCCAGTTTAAGAACCCATTGTGGCCCTCGACTCAAAAAGTTTGCTCACCCCTGGTCTAGAGTTTCTAGAATTTACCTGCCAAATATAAGTTAAAGAAAAAAATCAAATATACATTTTATGAACCACAAATGAATTATATGGATGTTGCATATTTTAACACTAGTTATTGCTATCTTTTTTGCAGTTCTTTAATTTTTTTTTTTAAAATATATTTTATTGATTTTTTACAGAGAGGAAGGAAGAGAGATAGAAAGTTAGAAACATCGATGAGAGAGAAACATCGATCAGCTGCCTCCTGCACATCTCCTACTGGGGATGTGACCGTAACCCAGGTACATGTCCTTAACCGGAATCGAACCTGGGACCTTTCAGTCTGCAGGCCGACGCTCTATCCACTGAGCCAAACCGGTTTCGGCTTTAATATATTTATACTTTTGAAAACATTTATCTTTATTGTTGGAAGTATTATAATTGTCCCCTTTCTCCCCCATTTATCCCCTTCACCCCACAACTGCCCCCCCCAACGAGTTCTACACCACTTTCTGTGTCCGTGAGTCATGCATATATGCATATAAATTCTTTGGTTAATCTCTTCCCACCACCCCTCCCTGCTTTCCCTCTAAGATCTTAAGGGTTAATGTACTTGTATCTTGCTAGTGTAGTAAGAAAATGAGCACAGGAAGATAACTTTATTTTTTCTTGATATTTCCAGTGTATTATCCACATTCTAAAACAAAGGGAAGTGGATTAGAGGACCATATGCCACTGGTAGCAAATTAATGCTCTTACAAGAGCAAAATAGTCCTTACTCGTTTCCAGTCACCTCCTGCCACATTAAAAAAAAAAATCCAATCCAAGTGACAGCAATGCCTAGGCAGCATAGTAATGACCCTTGGGGAAGGCTGTGTTTTCAATCCTAATTACAAAAAATCATCAATAAACTGATTGGGGAGTTTCTCTAATGAGGTGCACAGGTCATTCTTTAGTATCAAAGGGCAGTTGTTTCCTAGGCGAAGAAGAAATATTTCAGGTCTTCTGAAGAGTATGTTTCTTACTCAATAGAGTCTGAACTATACAGAAAGATGCAAGATTACATTAGGTAAAGAAAGAAACTTCTGAAGATAGGTAGATATATGATAAATAGATATAGAAGATAGATATAAGGTGGGTTAAAAGTAGGTTTACAGTTGTTTGTATGGAAAATAACACAATAATAATTATACAAGAATAAACTCTTTTGCATACTCATGCTGTAAACATACAGGGTTGGGCACAGTGAGTAAATACGCCACAAAATTTCCCACTGCTCTTCATGTGACCCTTTCTTGATTGGGTGCCTACTCGGCTTCTGCCAATCCCTGATTGCTTTCTAGGGCTTCTACAAAATTATATTAGCTAGTCTACAGTTTTTGATGTTTCCATGGAGGAATGAGAGCCTGGGGCTTCTTAGTCTTCTACCTTGATCCATGTTCCCCCATTAGTGGATTAATATCTGCATTCACAATTTCCAGGACCATAGAGAGCAACTAATAAATAATTGTCAGATAGATAGGTAAAGAAGTTAGGGTGTGTAGTATAAAAACTAATCCATTAAATATTTGCCTCCCAGTAGACTGTCATATTGGCCAAGTTCTATAAAGCTTGTTTGACACCAGTTACTGTGATTTTACCAAGAATATAATTCAAATGATAATAAATGATTGCTATTGATAATATCTTCCATAAAGTCTCCAAGGTCTGGTGGAGTCAAAAGAGAGATTTATTTTATTTTGAATATTTTAATATATTCAGTTTTGGTAATCTAACAGAAAATTCAGGTTTAGTGGCCAAATGAAGAGATATGTAGGTATGTATAGCCCTCCACCTTAATAATACTAATATAGGCAGCTACCTATTTCACGAATGGACCAATCTGTTCCTGGAAACTGGATGGAGCTAGATACAGAGATTTATTTAGAGTCCACATGCAGATGAAAGGCTCAGGACATGTAAGGACACTTTATTATGCCCCTGCTCTGCCAGAATCAGGGAACATGATGCCATGTGTGCCATTAGTGATGCACTTTACTGCCCACAACAGAAAGCTGTGGTTACTAACAGCAGATGTCCTTTAACTTGCTGTGACTAAATCAATAAAGTCATTCTGAAAATAGGTGGATATAGCTTTGCATTGAAAGGATATTGTTCAGGGACCACTACTATTTGCAAGAATTATACTATCATAGTCCTCCACAAGGCTCACAATTGAACAATCTTCACATTCCTCCATAAGGCTCACAATTCAATAATCTTCACATTCCTCCATAAGGCAAACAAATTAATAGTGATTTTTGCTTTATTTTTATTTTGGTTGAGTGGGACCAATTGAAACAATTAGAAAACTAATCAGATCAATGCAAACAGTCAACAGTATAAAATTCATCCAAAGAGAACAAGAAAAATAGAATCCCTAAGCCAATTACTCTTCAAATGAATTGCTATTTTAATTCTCCAAATTCTACATTATGAATTGAAAATGATGGGTTATATACACATATGAAAGAGAGAGAGAGAAAGTGAGAGAGGGAGAGAGAGAGAGAGAGAGTGAGAGAGAGATAGAGAGAGAGAGAGAGAGAAAGTAGGTAATATTCAAATTGTTTAACAGTCTGCTAGGCATATACCGATTAGAATGGGCACTGGTCATTGCATTGGAGAAGGGTTATGGAGAATCCCTGCTGACTAATTGCTACTCCTTTAAGTGATGGATCCTTCTTGGAAAGGTAGAGGAGAAAACAGAAAGACACATAAGCAACTTGAGGATGGTCACATGTAAACATTTAAATATCTGTTAGCAAGCATACCAAACTGAGTATTGATTAAATGCATAGACCTATATTACAAACCATTCCTGTTGACACTATTACAAATATGGTTAAAAATGTTTCCAGCTATTAATATAGAGTGTTATATGGCATGCTTTGATTAAACTGGCAAATAGAGCTTATGATTGCAATGTTAGATAAACTGAGACTCAGAAATGTGAAACTGTTTCAGGTAAAAAATTTTTAAATACTTTCCATTGCCATGGTTGGCCACAGTTATAGGGGGCAACCTTCCCGTAGATGCATTATGGGAAGGTTTGTTAACCTATTCCTTTGTTAGCTTAGCCAAACATAAAGAGATGACCAAAATTAGTAACATGATCATGACTACAAATCAGGAAACCTGAGCTCTCTGGACTTTGGCCTTCACCTATGTCATATATTATCTGCTTTACCGTGATGAAGTCTTTTAACTTCTTTGACACTCAGCTTCAGCATTTACCAGGATGATTTTTTTTAGATTTTGTCACATTGGATCTCTTATTATTTGTGCAGGAATTCCAGGACAGGCAGAGGCAACGTTTATCTCCTACAGAAGTCAACTGAGGAAGATAACACATTTCCCCAGTGCCTGGAAGTAAAAGTACAAGGTCATCTGGATGTTCCCTCTAAGATTTTAAAACTTGAAAACTTGACACAATGGCATAAGGTTATACAAGACATGATGTTGAATGGAATCAGTGGTACAACTAAAAATTCAATGACATGCTAGTCTATGCTCAGATCCAACTGAGTCTATCTAGCACCATTGTTCCAAATGCCCAGGTTGAAAGTTGTAGACTGGTATGGTATGTAGACTGTCATAAATGTTCACATGGCAAGCCTGAACCAATTCTCCAGCCTTCTAATTAATTCCATGTGATACTTAGTATTAATTCACACAACTACTTTCGACTTAAGTTAAAGATAAAAGTTCTTTATTATAAACTACCAAGAATGATGACCAAGAAAAATTGGTATCAGGACCTGCAGTCATTAGAGGTGCCAAAACTAAGAAAAAAAAAATGATTAAATCTGTGGTTAGATGTCTGGTCCACTTAGGATGAAGACAGTGAAAATTTAATAGCTCTAAATGAGTCTGGCCTTAGTATGCAATGGAAAGATAGCCGATAAAATTATCAATTGTGGAGACCAGTATAAAGTATCCAATGAACTCAAAGCTTTGGAGAATAGTCCTCAAAAGGTATGGGGAAAATAAGGACTGTAGTGTACTCTAGCGGTGGTGGGTAGGTCTACTTCCAATAGTTTTGAGACAGCTTAGAAGGAATGGCAATCTCATATTCTTAAATGTACAGCACATACAGATTGAAGCTTATGGACTTTCAACCATTGTGTTTACATATCACTTATACTATAGTGACTTGGTTAAGATAGCTATAAAACAAATGCAAAGTTTGACCTTGCATATAGAGAACTTAAATTTCACTTAAATTTACAGGGCATTTATAAGAAAACAGTGAAACAGCCTTCTCAATAATTGAAATGAAAAGATTAGAGAAATTTGAAAGATTCTAAATATTTCCAAAGCCTTCAGTGCCGCATCACCTAACCCTTTCATGTCAGCTGAAATGTTTTTTGTTTGTTTGTTTTTTGTCAAATAAAGCTGTTTTGGCCATTTTGATGACCACGTGATACTCTTTCTGAGAGATTCACTATGTAAAGAGAGTGCACTAAACCCATCTATATTTCTCTTCATTGACTACAGACATGAAGAGTGAAATTTTAGTAAGTCCTAGAGACCAAATATAAAGTAAAACCTGGGGGGTGGGGAGAGGTTGGGAGGTTATGTAACACCAAAAAAATTAACACTTCATTTATTATGTCTGTTTAATTCTGGAGATTCTATAAGGAAAATGATTGTCATTGTAGAACAATATGGAAAACTACAAATTTAGATTGTGAAAGTATTAATATGTATGCACTTAAAAATTTTCAGGTGATGATGTCAGAACTTAAAAGGCTGATGGCTTTCAATTATTTATTCCTTGGTTGCTGCCTGAAGCCTGCTTAAAGCTAGTTCATGCTAAATAACTGACATCTCTTCGTGAAATATATCTTAAGGAACGGATTCATCATATATTTATTAAATGCCTAATTTGTGTCAAAACCTCTCCTAGGTGCTGACAAAACTGCAGTGAATAAAACAATGATCTCTGCCTTCAATTAGCTTAGAATTTTGTGGGTGGAAACAAACAATAAGTAGACTCAAAACAACAACATTGAGTAATAATAAATTCCATAGAGTAAAGTAAAAACTAGAAAGGGGGTTAGGACAATGATTATCAAGGATTGTGCTGCGAGAATTTTTAAGACATGCGATATCTGACTATTTAGGGCAGTGGTTCTCAACCTTCCTAATGCTGCGACCCTTTAATACAGTTCCTCATGTGGTGACCCCCAACCATAAAATTATTTTCATTGCTACTTCATAACTGTAATTTTGCTACTGTTATGAATCATAATGTAAATATCTGATAGGCAGGATGTATTTAGGTGACCCCTGTGAAAGGGTCGTTTGACTCCCAAAGGGGTCGTGACCCACAGGTTGAGAACCGCTGATTTAGGGGCACTGACCTCTTTTCCCTTAGACCAGTGGTCGGCAAACTCATTAGTCAACAGAGCCAAATATCAATAGTACAACAATTGAAATTTCTTTTGAGAGCCAAATTTTTTAAACTTAAACTATATAGGTAGGTACATTGTTATTAACTTAATTAGGGTACTCCTAAGGCTTATGAAGAGCCACACTCAAGGGGCCAAAGAGCCGCATGGGGCTCGCGAGCCGCAGTTTGCTGACCACTGCCTTAGACTGTAAAAAGATGACAACAGCCAATACAATAATAGCCATCCTGTTTGAATGAATAACAATTATACCTATTTTTTTCAGTTTGGAAAAAATATATTTTTGGTGTGCCTCCGAATTTTAGTCGTTTATGTGTGCCATGAGATGAAAAATGCAGAAAATTGCTGATTTAGGGAGTTCTTGTGGCAGGATTAACTTTATCCCATTCCATCTTAGAAAGACTAATATGGAAATCCCTGAAGCCCCCTCCCCCATTGGAATAATAAAAACCAGTGAAATTTTATTTTATTCAAGTAGTAAAGGCAAAGCCATATTTTTGAGAGGATCACAGAAATTACTGTCACCAAAAGTATCTGAAAGATTCAGTAATTAGAATTTATACAAATAGTTGATTATGATCAGAGCAGGAGATGGGTGGGGCATGGAGCATAACAGACAGTGATTTAAATTTAATTGATAGTTATAATTATGGCTGCTATTCTAGATATGGCTTCTGAGAAAATGAGTGTAGTCTCTCACACATGCTAGGTCACATTTGGGAGGTATTTTTCCCCTCCACAATAACAAAGAACATCTAAGCATGTTCACTTACAGAACACACAGTCCTTTCATTCTTTGCATGATTTTATCTATAGGGATCTTGACCACTTCACCATTCAGGAAGCGTCCCTGTCTGGAGTGACCCTGATTTATCATGTATTCTGATAAATCTCTGAGTAAAACTGATATACCTGTAGGGCAAGAACAAGCTACTACTTATGACCTGTGTGTTGTCTGAGGTACCATGGCCTGGGTCCATGGAGTAGAGACTGCTGGTGGTCCACCCACATCCCCCTTAGCAGTCAGGTGATCTCATGCTTAATGGCTGTGAGGGTTCGCTGCTAATAGCTCCTGGGCGTACCCTACTCCTAAAAATTGTCTTATTAGGTGTAAGTCTCCTTAGCATGAACTATTACTGAGGTAGTTGAGAACTGCCCTTGAGGTTGTGTCCAACCCTGGGGGTGGCCCACCACCAATCACTGACTAATATAAAGGTCGAAAAGGTAAGACTCCTTGTCTCCAAGGGAGTAAGTTTTGTAGTGCCATTTATGCTCCAGTCTAAGGCTAAACCTCAATTGAAGCCACTACTTTGTTGATCCTGCTTCCCACTCTCACTTAATAAATCACTCAAATGAGAATCTCTATCCAAAGCACTACTTTCAGGGAACCACACTTAAGATAGATAGTCTTGTGGAGATGTTGCCTGCAAAGTAAATAACAATTGCCAATCTTCAACTGCAATTTATGTTGACAGTACTCTATTTGCTCATCCATCACTGCTGGTAAGTATACTTTAGAAAAACTTTCTTTAAGATGGCATGGTTAAAAACACTTTTACATGTATAACCTTATTTGACTCTCACAATATCCCTGAAAAGATGGGAAGCCAAATATTATTGCCTTCATTTTATGGATAAAGAAATTAAGAAATTAAGGTCTTTAAAGTCTAGGGATCTTGTCTAAGACCATATATAACAGTGATGGCGAACCTATGACACACGTGTCAGAGGTGACACGCGAACTCATTTTTTTGGTTGATTTTTCCTTGTTAAATGGCATTTAAATATATAAAATAAATATCAAAAATATAAATCTTTGTTTTACTGTGGTTGCAAATATCAAAAACTTTCTATATGTGACACGGCACCAGAGTTAAGTTAGGGTTTTTCAAAATGCTGACACACCGAGCTCAAAAGGTTCACCATCACTGATATATAAGATCAATGTCAGAATCGTGGCTAACTTACAGGTTTTCAATTTCCTAAGCCCAGTATTCTCCATTCTCTATCTGGCTGTCTTCCAGGTTATCACTGTCTGTATAAAATCTAACTCATCAGAATATTTTAGTGTACACACAGAAACACACATGTGCATGCACACGCATACACTGCTAGAGGAGGTCCTCTTATTCACACATATAACCAGTTATAAATGCCTTGATAACACAGCAATGGATGCAACAACTTTGTATGCATTTATATGATAATACCACCAGTGCAATTCATTTTCTGAATGAATAACTGAAAACATTTTTATGTCACTGCAGTTATCAGCTTTCCTGAAAATGTATGTCTACCTTGAAAGATTTAACTTGCCAAAGCTGCTTTATGAGGAGTGAAAGTACATGCAATTCTAATCTTCATGGTGCTGCTTTAGTAAAAATGTTGATAACTTCAAGTTTTCACAGATGGTTATGTAATTAATTACCTAAGATATAAAGGGGTGGATACATCCTTCATTGGTTTATCTTATATTTCTGGGACTTTTAAGCTAAACTCCTCAATTTAAATAAATGGAAATTAGGATAATTCTTCTGGAAGATGTCATTCTAAAGTGGAAATAAGGGAAAACACATTTCTTCATCCATTTTCAACTAGTTGGAGGCTTTCAATATTCAAGAAACCAAGCTATTTTGATGTATTTATGATAAATACATCATTCTTGCCTGGCCATTGTGGCTCAGTGGTTGAGCATCAACCCATGAACCAGGAGGTCACAGTTTGATTTCTGGTCATGTCACATGCTCGGGTTGCAGGCTTGAACTCCATTGGGGGGTGTGCAATGATTCTCTCTCGTTATTGATGTTTCTATCTCTCTCTCGTTCTCCCTTTCTCTCTCTGAAATCAATTAAAAATATTTTTAAAAATACATGTTTATTCTTCCAGTTATTGAGCCAATAATTGGCTTTTCTTTTTAACTTTAACAAAGTTACTGTGTTTACTAAAAACCAGAGGCCTGGTGCACCGAATTCATGCATGGGGGGCGGTGGACAGGTGGTCCCTTAGCCCGGCCTGCACCCTCTCACAATGCAGGATCCCTCAGACATCCTCTTTGCAATCCGGGACCTCTGGCTCCTACCTGCTCGCCTGCCTGCCTGCCTGATCCGCCCCTAATCACTCTGCCTGCCTGCCTAGTCACCTCTAACTGCTCGTAAGCCTGTCTGATCGCCCCTAACCACTCTGCCTGCCTAATCATCCCTAACCACTCTGCCTGCCTGCCTGATTGCCCATACCTGCTTGCCTGACTGCCTGATCAGCCCCAACTGCCTCTGCCCCCCCACCATGGCTTCGTCCGGAAGGACGTCCTGAATGTCATTCGGCTATCTGGCCTAATTAGCATATTAAGCTTTTATTTTTATAGATATTTTTCAAAAATATTTTTTGGAAGAAAATAATGCATCTACCCAACATCCTATGGCTCTATTATCCTTTCAGGATATGGGTGATACAGAAAACTCTTCATTTAATCTTTTGAGCGCTATTTGAAATTGGCAAACACACAGGGAAACCAGATGTAAGAGGGCTGAGGAATTCTTACGAGACAGCATGGTTTCTCCAGAGCAGGTGCAGGATGTCCCCTTCTGCCTGTCCCATCACTATACATGTAATAGTGCTTTCCATGTGCAGCATCTGAACAGTTATTAAAGTGGTTGTCAACTTTACCTCGTTGTACTTACCTTACAGGGATAACAGGCCACATCAAGTCAGCAGAAGTTCAGCATTTATTTTTAAAGATCTGGGCTGACATCGACATTTTCAATCACTAATATTAGTTCCAACTTTGCCTTAGGAGACTAGACATCAAGTCTATTCTAACATAAATAAGATATAAGTCTCAGCATTCTCTTTAAAAATGTTAAGAAGCAGAATATGGAGCCAGTAATAGCCAGGACCATACTAGTAAAGGAAAAGCAATTCCATTTAATTGTTTCTAGATTTCAAGTTGCCAAGAAACTCTTCTATTAGCTAAAAAACAAAAGAGAGAATATACTTTTAAGGGAGAGATCTTAGATTTATGTGCACAGTTAGAAATGCATTTAACACTGCCGTGTCTAATTTCATCTGTTTGTTATTATTTATTCAGCCGAATTGAAAGCATCAATCACAAATCAGAGTAATTAATAAGTGCAATATTGTTTCCATGATATAGCACATATTTTCAAATGCAGAATATGAGCATCATTTGTTAGTAAAATACTGATATTTCAATCGCCAATCAAGAATGGAGGTCAAACCCTTTCAAAGAGGTCAGGCATGTCCTGGTGCCTCACCTGAAAATACAGTTTGCACCAGGGCTGCCACTGCTCTTTAGGGAGGAGGATGAGAGGAACTCTCTCAAATTTGACCCTGGCATCCAAAGGGCTCTTCCAAGTTAAACGTTGCTTCCATTATCCTCCTCACCCAAATGCCACTAACTCTGGGCAGAGCTGTGATAATGGGAAGGGATCAAAAGCTCAGCTCATTAGCTGTAGAGAGGCCTTTGGTCTGGGATCCCAGAAGGAGAACAGCCAGATGACCAGGAACCCTGAGGGAGAATATTCTCTGACCTCAGGGTAAAAGCCTCTCTCTCTATTAAAAAAAAGAAGTGGCCCAGGCTGTGTCAGCGAGGAGGCAGTTCTTAGAAGTACCCCCTCTGGACTCTCGCAGGTTAACCTGACTTCTCTGTACTTAACACAGTGCCAAGCCTGCCCAGATCACACGGCTTAGTGATTTCACAGCAAACTCTTTGGAGACTCAGGAGTCTGTCCATCTCTCTGCCCTGCATTCCCTTCCCTTAAAACCAGCCTAAAATTGCGAGGGAAGAGAGGATAAAACTCACCTATCCTTGTTATGTCTTGAGCCCCAGTGCTCCACAATATTTGCATTCTGAAATTCTAGTCCAGGAAGGCTCATTATTTTAAGATGGAACCAGAAGAACTATTTAAAGTTAGTTTAAAGCTCAAATTATCAGATTAATTTAAAATTAGGAATAACTTTTTCCAGCAGCTGAAAACTTTGTGTTCATATCTCAACTTTAAAATAATTATGCATTGTTAAGAAGGATTTAATAATGACATTCCATTTCAACATTTTAAGATTAATTTTTTTAACTTTTTGCATTATTCCTTTATTTTGGTTAATCCTCCTCTGAGGATATTTTTCATTGATTTTTTAGAGTGAAAGGGAGGGAGGAGGGAAAGAGAGAGAGAAGCATTAATGTGCTACATTGATTAGTTGCCTTTTGCATGTGCCCTGAATGGGGGCCGGGGATCAAACCTGCAACCCTTTGGTGAACATGCCGATGCTCTAACCACTTAGCACACCGGTTAGGGCTTTTATTTTTTAAAAAATAGCTTTTAGTTAGTTGTTTCTGCTAATAATTTATTTTAGCATGTAACAAGTTTATATTATAAATTGAGTTTTATGTGAATTTTTTATAAGCTATGTATTTAAAATCAATTGTTTCAAATTCACTGACTTTAATAAACCACAAATACAATTTTAAGTAAAATAATGAGTTTAGGGGTCTTTCAGGAATACAGCAAATAAATGCTAACATATCAATATCATCCTTGTGCTACAGTATTACAATCTTTCCTCCTCCTCCTTCTCCTCCTCCTCCTTCTCATCCTGTTCTTCCTCTTCCTATTCCTCTTCCTCTATCTCCTCTTCTTTAAGTGTAAGATGGCGTTGTAAGGGGATTCAGAAGAATACATTTACTAGTATAGGTAGATCTGGGTTTGAATGTCAGCACTATCACAAGTAGCATGCCTTTGCAGAGATCAATTGACCTCTTTAAGCTCCAGTTTTTCCATCTGTAGATGAGAATCATAGAACCCACCCACACAGGCTTTTGTAAAGTTAAAGCAAGGACATGTATTTGAGAAGCTTAGCAGAGTGCATAAAGAGTGTCTAAAAAAAGGTAGCTCTTTTTATTAAATTCTATTACCATATGAAGACTCAGAAATTGAACCTAAGAAGTAAGGAAGTAACAATTGCTGAGAGAATACTAATACAGATACCTCACTTGCTTCTTAATTTAATCCCTCAACAATTCTTTGCAATAGAAGTAATTACTAACACTATTTTATAAATGAGAAAACCCGGGTCAGGGAGATTAAATAACTCATCCATTGAGTGTCTTTCACTTGGAAAACTCATCATTTTTCCTGCAATTATATCATGCTGAGCTGTTCCCATGCACCATCCACCTTTGTGCATAGTACAAGAAAAGACTGATATTACAGGCATGTCAACATGTCCATTGTGAAGATCATTTGGCTCCCCAGGATCCATTCCACTTGCTAGTAGCAACCCTTATTTCCTTTGGAGAAAACTCTGTCTCATTAGTGTTAGAAAAAAAATAATTCCAGAATCAACTTCTCAGTGTGGAAGAAAAGGAGAGGGACTCTTCTCTCCCAGAACCACTCAGACCCACGTGGTTTCAAACTCTGACAATTCTGGGACTTTGAAACAATTATTGGGATCCCTGTTTTTTAATTTTGTACCTCCAGAATTCTTCTGCAACCACAGCCTCCTATTGATTCTGTGGTTAGCCTTTCATAACCTCTACTTTCTCTTATCCTGTCTCTTTATCTTGCTTGGAAGTAAGATTCCTAATGAGTGTACCTATTCTACTGTCACTTGTCAACTTCTGTCCTTATTTCTGTTCCTTGAGTATTAGGACAGTATAATGTTTAAGAGTACAAACCTTGGAGCCAAACTCCATGGGTTCAAATCCAACCCCCGCTGATTACTGGTTTCCTCATTTATATTTACCTGAGGATTATTTTGAAAATGAAATCAATTATTATTTATAAGTTTCTTAGAACAGTGTCTGGCACATCCTACACGTTATATATGTCTGTTGTTACAATTAACTTGTGCTCCTATTGTGAAAACCTTTTAACAGTAAAATTTGGAATCCTAAAGATACACTTTTATTATTTTCTACCTCCCATTTGTCTCCCCCCCCCAAATCCTGACACTTCCCAGTTGGTGAAAAGACAAGTGAAGACTAAGCTCATCTCCTGCAGAATAACTGGAGGAAGGGCAACACACAAATCTCACAAACGCTGAATTGCCTCTTAGCAGTGACCCAGTCCCACCTTCCATTTACACAGCTGGCATAAGACGAATTTGGTGCCTCCTCCACCCCAAAGTAACATGTCCTTTGTAGGATCTATTTGGTCACAGTTGCAGGAGAGTTTGCTTTCATGAGCAAGCGAGCCTGATGTCTGTAATGTCTGCCTTGCAGAGCTTCTAGCTGATCATATCTATCACGAACATTCAGTGGATTATGTGCTCCCTGCTCTCTGCACAGGCTGTCAGGAAAAAGAGCAATCTGACTTTACCACGACCTTGTTGGTTTTTAAAGTTCCTGGACAGGGAGTTAGTACTGTATGTGTGACCTCAGCCTTGGGCCCGACAGGCTATGCCCTCGCAGGTGGGCATTGTTGTGTCTTGGGTCAGTAGGCAGCTGTAGCCTTAACTCTGAGAACTGCAGAGCATGAGTCCTAGGTTCTTCCTTTTCCATTCTTTCATATCTCAGCTTCTACTCACCACCTGCTCACTGTAAACAGTGACTTCTGTTTTTCTGTCTTTGTTCCTTTTTCAACTCATTCATGTAGATAACCTGGATTAGTTTTCCTTTGGATCAGACTTCCCCTTCTCTGATGCTGCTGTTTTATTGTTTACTAGAGACCCAATGCACAAAATTCATGTAAGAGTAGGCCTGCCTTCCCCCGCTGCCGGCACTGGCTTCCCTCTGGTACCCAGGACCCGGGCTTCCCTCACAGCCCCAGCTTCTTCCGGAAGGTCATCTGGTCTAATTAGGATAGTATGCTTTTATTATTATAAATTGCCACATATGTTCTGTTCAGAGGAGCATTGCAGATTAGAATACATAAAACGTATAATGTTAGGAAAAGTAGCATATTCTAGTCTTCCTTTCCAGTAATCAAGATCTTTTTCTATAAAGCTCTATTTTAAAACTTCCCAAACATAAGTCTAGAGTCATTTAACTAGATATTAAATGCCTATGAATAGACAGAAAGGCAAGGGAGACAGAACTGAGACACATCCATTTCTTAATTCAACCCAGCTGAGCTGACACAATAGTAAAAGCACCCAAGAAAGGGCAGGCACTGCACACAAAAGCATTTCAGTAAATATTTCTTGAAAGAGACAATGGCTAAGGCTTGTTCCTTCTGCTTAGAAACACAAGGGAGGGTGGACTATCCAGAGAAGTTGCTCGGCCATTCTAGTGTTTGTGCTCCTAAATTGTATTTTTTAAATATTATGCTACCATTGCCAGTAATAATAGACAAAAGATGAGATGCTAATTGCATGAGAATAACCACTGAGATTGAACACAGCAAATGGTGGATGTTTACAATATTTATGAACTACAGTCTCTGCCTTGCCTTCATGCTGGAATAATATTTAAAAGGAGAGGGAAATTGCAAGGTGAAGTATCATTTGGCTGCAAGGAAGTCATTTATCATTTTAGTTAAGAATTTAGACTGTCAAACTCGATAAATGAAATGGTCCATTGATAGAACTCCAATCACTGATGCATAGCTTCTATATATAATGCCTAATTAAGTGTGCTTGATTAAACTATTTCTATAATGTGTTTGTGCTTTAAAGAATGCACAGTGGAATTTTTGAAGCTTCTCTAGATTATTTTTGATTACTCATGGACTTTTTGCTGCAACCACATTTTCCAAAGGAAAATCATTAAACATTAAATACTTCAGCAAAGTGAACTTTGCCCTTTGAAAGATGGTGTTATGTATGCTATAAATCTTGCAGAGATATTGCATTTGAGAGCTTTTCCTGAGATAACAAAGAAGGTACACCTTGGGATACAACATTTATTCCTCTTCAAGCAGTGACCTTTATAGTGCATTTTAAGCATGACCATTGCCTTTTAAAACTGCTCAATGTTGCATACAGACACTTTTCCCTGCACTGTATTGTGAGCAGGTAGATGAAATGAATATTTAGTGTTAACTCATAAAAATGGACCACATGATTTAACTCCTAATGGAATAAATTAGCTGTGATTATGAGCGTTTTTATTTTAGAAGAGGCTTTGTATGATTTTGTTAGGCCTCCTCAGTGCAAATCCAAGAGTCATAGGCAAGGCTGGCTTATCTTTCAATAACCTGGTTTACATTTTAAATAGTGCCTTTCTATATGGATTCCCACTCATAAACCTTAGACAAACTGTCCTGATACCCAAGTAGGCCAACCAAGGAAAAGAGACTTTTCAAAAGGAGAATAACAGGAAAAAAAAACCCAAAACTGTGCAGTTTAATCTCATTCACTGTATAACATAAATTCAATTTCATATATTTAAGGCAATTCAATAAGGCATGGTACACTTAGAATAAAAAATTCTATTAGTGAACCTAATGAGGTTTAGTTATTGTCCATTCTTGTGAATAAAATTCCAATAAAGGCTAACATAACTTTGTTATTATTTAGGTACAGATCATTAATATCTAATGAAAGTAAGGTCAAAATTCAAATCCAAGTCATTATCACATGATTTCAAGTAAAATTATTTATTTGATGACATATGATCCAACATTAAATTCAACTGCTGCTGAGGATTTCAGGGCCAAATGATGATTCAAAAATGCAAATTATACATAAGGCATTTGATTTCACATCTATATAAACCTTTCATTATTTGATTAAATGTATTATGAACTATTTAGTATTGCTCCAATATAGTCTGGGATTTGTAAAATGTAATTATAATATTAAATCATTGTGCTTAATTTAGATTCTGTATTTTTGTGAAGAACTCAATAAATTAATGTGCAAAAATAAATAAGGCATTTCACTATACAGAACACTCAGTGTGGAATCAAGATGGTGAACTGAAAAGAGTCAAAATGTCTAAATTAAATCCAGTTGCTACTTATTAACTTTCATATTGTCCAGTAGCCATTTATTCTGAGCCCTAGGTCAGATAAAAATAAAAAGCATAATGTTCTCTACCAAGAGTGTTGTTAGGCTTAAGTAGGACAGTATATATGAAGTTAGAATGTTTGGCATATATTTATTTTACTTAAATTTCTTTGGAATTATCCTTCTTATGTGAAGTTTAATAGATTGTCTCCATAAAGCAAGATATCCACAGTTTTTGTTACTAGTAATGTGAGGCCTCCTTGCTCCTTATGTTAACCAATTAAGTTTGTCCAAATAAATTCAATTCTCCTAGATTAAAAAATATTTTTTAACAGAAAGCAATATATTCTAATGCTTGTAATCCAGTATATTAAAGATCCAGCTAAATAATATTATAAGGCAGCACTTTCTTTCACTTGCAAAATGTCTTGCTATGTACAGATCTCAAACTCAGGTAAATAATAGTCATTGTAATGTGGAACACAAAATGTTAGCAAGTCATTGCAAGAAAGCACACAGAGTAAGCTGAATAAAACTACAAAGAAAATCAATGAAGTCTACCAAACCTAGCTTCTAGAGGTAATGCTACAGCTTTCATACTTAACCATTTTAATATTTCTTTATTGCCTCATTGGATTGTGTTTGTTCTGTACTACATTTCTGGCAGAAAGTTCACATCTTTTTTCAGACCACCAATAATTATTCTAACATGTTTAAATATGGAGTGAGGAAGGCTCCTGGATAGAACCCTGGCACCCCCAATTTGACCTCTGCCAAGAACCAAGCCACAGCAACCTGACTGTACTGCTCCATTGCGCATTCTCTGGGTCAGTTGCTCCTCCCGACACCAGTGATCTTCTATTAAAATGTGTCCCAGTGGACCATCTCTGCCTGTACCTGTAGTCTTTCCCCTGAAGAGCAGGCCGAGATGTATACACCAGCGCCCCCAGTATAAGGTTCAGAAGTGCTTGAAGACTCACATCATGCTGTTTTCCTCTAGTGGGTCCCCAGGTTGGAGGACTCTCAAGATGATGGTGGAGTATGAATTTTACACTCACCTCCTCTCAGGAGCAGGCTGGAAATACAACTAAATTATAGAATAATCACCCTCCATAACCAACTAAAGACTAGCTGAAAGACGAGGCTTGTAACTAAGGATTTATACAAGTTACATCGAGACCACACCAACACAGCAGCTCACATGCCATGGTCTTGGATGAGCTTCACAGTCAGCCAGCCTGTTTGATCCCATGCACAAATGGGCCAATAGCAACCAAGACTCAATTACAATTGCAGGGTCCACTTAAACCTCAGAAGGGACATTCTGAGAGCATCCAGCTCAGGATATCAGAGAGATTGCACCACTGGGTCCCACAGGACACCTACTACATAAGGCCACTCCACAAAAACTGGGAGTCATAGCAGATCTATCTAATACATAGAAACAAACACAAAGAGGCAGTCAAAAATGGGGAGACAAAGAAACAGGCAGCAAATGAAAGAACAGGAAGAAACTAAAGAAATAAAACACTAAGTGAAATGGAAGCAAGCAATTTATCAGATACAGAGTTCAAAGTAATGGTTGTAAGAATGCTCAAGCAATTTAGGAAGAACTACACTAACATAAAAAGGGACATAGGAACCATACAAAAGAACCAGTCAGAAATGAAGAATACCATAGATGATATCAAGAATAAACTGGAAAAAATAAAAAGTAGGTCGGATGAAGCACAGGATCAAATTAGCATTTGGAAGACAAGGTAGAAAAGAAATACCCCATCAGAGCAGTAAGAGAAAAAAAAAAGAATTAAAAAAAGGATAGTTTAAGGGAACTTTGGAACAACATGAAGTTCAAAGACATCTGAATCATAGGGATACCAGAAAGAAAAGAGAAAGAGGAAGGAAGGCATCAAGAACCTATTTGAAGAAATACTGACCAAAAATTTCCCTAACCTGGTGAAGGAAAAAGATACTCAGGTTCAGCAAGTGCAGAGTCCCAAAGAGGTCAACATCAACACACACCATATCTAAAATGTCAACGATTACAGACAAAGAGGGAATACTTAAAAAAGCAAGAGAAAAGCAGTTAATTACCTACAAAAGAGCTCCCTAAAACTGTTATGTGATTTCTCAGAAGAAACATTTCAGAGCAGAAGGGATTGGTATGAAATATTCAAAGTGATGAAAAGCAAGGACCTACAACCAAAACTACTTTACCAGCAAGGCTATCATTTAAATTTGAAGGCGAGATAAAGAGCTTCTTAGACAAGAAAAGCAAAAGAAGTTTGTAGCCAATAAATCAGTAGTATAAAAAACAGTAGAGAGCCTGCTTTATGAAGTTAGAGGAAGAAGAAGGAAAAAAACACAAATAAACAACAATGGGAAAAAAACCCGAAGCTACAATAAAAAGAAAAAAACAACAACAGAGGAACAGAGTTAAAAGGCTAAAATAGCCATAAATACACACCTAGCAATAATCATTAGTTCTATCTTAATTAGTTGTACATTAATTATGTATATTAATTATGTATAATAATTAGTTGTATTTTCAGTTTGATCCTGAGAGAATGTGAGTATAAAATCCACCTACTCCACCGTCATCTTGAGAATCCTCCAACTTGGGAACCAAATGGAGGGAAACAGGATGTTATGGGTCTTCAAGCACTTCTGAACCTTATACTGGGTCTACAGGTATGTATACCTGAGACTGCTCTTCAGGGGAAAGGCTACAGAAACAGGTAGTGATGGTATCCTGGGACAAATTTTAGAAAATCGCAGGTGTTGGGAGGAGCACCTTACCTATAGAATGCACAATAAAGCAGCACATCCAGGTTGCTGTGGCTTGGTTTTTGGCAAAGGTCAAATTGGGGACACCAGAGTTCTATCCAGTAGCCCTTCTTTCTCCATATTTAAACATTTTAGAAAAATTACTGATGGTCTGAAAAAGATGTGGACTTTCTGCCAGAAATGTAGTACAGAACACAATCCAATGAGTCAATAAAGAACAAAGTTGGAGGTACACAATATCTGATATCAAAGTGCACTACAAGGCCATTGTAATCAAAACAGTCTTGTACTCACATAAGAACAGGCATAAAGATCAGTGGAACAGAACAAAGAGCCTAGAAATAAACCCACACCTATGTAGCTAATTAATATTTGAAAAATAAGGCAGCAAGACAGTCTGGAATGTCTCTTCAATGAATGGTGTTTGGAAAATTAGACAGGTAAATGCAAAAAAATGATACAGGATGACCAATTTATGCAAAAATAAACTCAAAATCAATAAAAGACTTAAATATAAGTGGTGAAACCATAAAAATCCTAAAAGAAACATAGGCAATAAAATAGCCATCTCTCATAGCAATATTTTTGCCAATATGTCTCCTAGAGCAAGGGAAACATAGGAAAAAAAAACAAATGGGACTACATTAAACTGAAAAGCCTCTTCACAGCAAAATAAACCATCAACAAAATGCAAAGGGAACACTCTGTATGGGAGAACATATTTGCCAATGGTACATATGATAAGGGGTTAATTTGCAAAATATATAAAGAATTTACACAACTCAACACAAGGAAGACAAACAACCCAATTTAAAAATGGGCAAAGGATGTGAATAGACACTTTTTCATAGAGACATACAGATGGTCAATAGACATATGAAAAAATGCTCAACATCACTAATTATGGGAGAGATATAAATCGAAATGACAGTGAGGTATCACCTCACATCTGTCAGAATGGCTACCATCAGTAACTCAACAAACAGCCAGTGCTGGCAAGGATGTAGTAAAAAAAAAAAAGGGGGAATCTTAGCGTACTGTTGGTGGGAATACAGGCTAGTACAGCCACTGTAGAAAACAGTATAGAGCTACCTCAAAAAATTAAAAATTGAACTATCTTTGACCAAGCAATTCCACTTCTGGGAATACATCCTAAGAATTCTGAAATATCAATTCAAAAGGATACATGTACCCCTATTTTATAGACGCATTATTTACAATAACCAAGATCAGGAAAGAGCCCAAGTTCCCATTTGTAGATGAGTGGAAAAAAAAAAAAAAAAGCGGTGGTACATTTACATAATGGAATACTTACTATGCAACTGTGAAAAAGAAGGACCTCTTACCTTTTGTGACAGCATAGATGGATGTGGAGATTATCATGCTAAGTGAAATCAGCCAATCAGAGAAAGACAAATGCCATATGATCTCAGTCATATGTGGAATATAAGAAAGAAAACAAACTGATGAATAAAATAAAAACAGAGGCATGGATATATGGGACAGACTGACAGCTGTCAGAGGGTGTGGAAGACTAGATATAAGGAGGTGAAGAGATTAGGCAAAGAACAGTGTGGTGATGGATAGAGGGAAGGGGGCCAGGGCTTGGTAGAGGCAGGCAAAGGGTGGGGGATAGGGACATCTGTAATAGTGTCAACAATAAAATCAAAGAAGAATAAATAAATTAAATGTTTAAATATGAAGAGTTCTTATCTTGTGTTATGTTAGAAATGCAACCTGAGTCTCTTATTATATCAAGTGGAACTCAACAAAGCCCTCCCCAAGAATGCTGTGTTTCATGCCCAAGACAAACCTGAGGACCATAATTCCTTTGCATTTGCCTTAGCAAAAAGGAGAGAGCAACAGAACCAATCTGAAAAATGTTTAATCAAGAACAAACTTCTTCAATGATGCCATGAGACCCGGTTTAATCATTGTTGAGTTTATAGAACTCCAGATATACAGTTACTTATATAGTCTATTTCCATCATCAATATATATTTTAGAGCACAAAACAAAGTCCTTGTTTGTAAGGAGTTATAATCTAGTTAGATAATGAACACATTTAGGAAAAGTGAAGCTGAAATTTAAAAAAATAAAATAAAATGGGAAAAGTGACTTTGTAATATAATGTTCAATCATCTAACAAAGTTATTTATACATTCAACAAAAACATAAATGCCTACTTTTTCCAGGCAGTGTATACAATAATAATAATTTTTAAAAGCCAGCAGAGTATTTAACTGATTTTTCTTATAGAGACTGAAAATAATTTCTCTGATGTATTTAGATGCAAAAACTATATCTAAGTAAAATCGGCGCACTTAAATATAAGAAGAACCTGGCATGGCTAAGGACACATATGTAACAACTTAATCAATAAGAAATTTAAAAAAAAAATTTAAAAAAGTAAAAATGCAAATGGGTGATTAAGGTGACACCTTAATGTGAATAAATTTTAGGTGGTGTAAAAAAAAAAAAAGAGAGAAGAACCTGGAAGTTGTGGTGTGAACAAATAAATTAATGAAATGGAACAGAGATTTATGAGTAAATGGTAATGGTAATTTATACTAGCTTCAGTATGTTGAATGACTGTATTGAGGGCTAACATTTAATGAGTACTCATTATGTCTTAGGCATTGTTCTAGGCACTTTTGCATGAATTAATTTCATATAATAATTCTTTGAGGTAGATGGTATTTGCCCTCATTTTTACCATTGAGGAAAAAGATATAAACATGTGAAATAACTTTCCTAGGTTAAACAGCCTATAAGTACCATAGTTCGGATTTTTAATTCAGGGAACTGGGCATCAGAGCTGAGTCATAGCCACTAGGTGTATGAATTTCCTCTCCAATAAATACAGTGTTTCAGAAGAGGTTTCTATTTCATAGAATTCAATATAATTTTCAACTATAAGAGAAAAATACTGCTTCATTTGGTTTATTGTCTACTACGCTTTGATGATTAATTTACTCCATACTCTCCTCCATGTTTCCACACCGGTTTCCACAGTATACACCTCAAATTAGATGTGGCACATAGAGCTAAAGCTTGTATTAGTTCAGATCATCTGTCTTCATAAAACACTATCACAGTAAAAGTGGAGGAAATTGAGTGAGCTATGTAGCCGCTGGAGAATGTGGAGAGAGGGTGGGGAATAAAAAGCTCAGAGGAAAGGAGACAAAATTTGAGCTGTGAAATGGCCCAAGCATAATTAGTACTAGAATGTTTAAAAAATTAGCAGCAAGAACTTAATCTACCTTCTGTACCTTTCGATCAATAATTATGACCTATGCAAATATATAAAAAATGTATATATATATATGTATTAGTATAAACTTTTTATTGTAAATTTACACAGTTTTTTTCTACCCATTATATTTTCTTCTATAGTAACCTCATCTTTTCATGAGAAAGATAGTAGGCATGAGAAAACTGTAGACACCACTGTAGTGATAATGCATCCCAAGGAAAGAACTTCAAGTCAACAGATATATACAGCGTACCGAGCACTGAGAAGCTTAAGGTCCATTTAATCTGTGAAGATTCCAGATTGTCCTGGGTAAGAGTCTGGTTTCTGTTTTAAGCCACATTGGTACAGATTATGCCAGGGGATTACTACTGATATTTCTGATACCTTTGTAATTAACTAGTGATTAAGAACAGGAAACAAGTAAAGGGAAGGCCAGACATTATAGGAATGTTGCACGCAAAACACTGGAGGAGGGAACCAAATAGGAAAAATAGATGCATGTCCAGTGAAGTTGGAGTGACACAGAGAAGGTAATTGTTTGTCAGTCACACCTGGGGACTGAGATGGTTGGCCAAAATGGGTGTCACCACTGTAAGGGCACGAAGATTGGAAACACATAATCCCTTAAATTAGTGGTTCTCAACCTTCCTAATGCCGCGACCCTTTAATACAGTTCCTCATGTTGTGGTGACCCTCAATGTCATTGTTACAAATTGAACATAATTAAATCATAGTGATTAATCACAAAAACAATATGTAATTATATATTCCGATGGTCTTAGGCGACCCCTGTGAAAAGGTCGTTTGACCCCAAAGGGGTCGCGACCCACAGGTTGAGAACCGCTGCCCTACATAAAGGAGCTTGCTCTCCTGTGTTCTTGGGACTCCTTGCTCAGCATGCTCTCTCTAGGTTCTCTTGTGTTAGCCTGTGTGTCCCAAGGCCATGTGAATCCCACACACAATGAATTAATGGACTATAGTTATCCTAATGCTGAACTGAGCCTGGCTCCAGCATGTAAAGGAAACTCTAGACCAGTGATGGCAAACCTTTTGAGCTCGGCATGTCAGCATTTTGAAAAACCCTAACTTAACTCTGGTGCCGTGTCACATATAGAAATTTTTTGATATTTGCAACCATAGTAAAACAAAGACTTATATTTTTGATATTTATTTTATATATTTAAATGCCATTTAACAAAGAAAAATCAACCAAAAAAATGAGTTCGAGTGTCACCTCTGACACGTGTGTCATAGGTTCGCCATCACTGCTCTAGACACTGGCTCTGACTTTAGCTCTACTGAAACCCTAGCTACACTTCTTCTTTGACTGGACTAAGGGAAATCAGACTTTGGAAACATAAGAGTGTGATTCCATGGAAATAAAGCTTTCTACTATAGCATATCCTCCTATCAGAGTCTCAGAAAATTCCTTTTCTCAGGATTTTGTTAGAATCTCACACCCAGCAGAGCAGGAGAAGATGAGGCGCCCTCCCCTCCCTTAGCACTTGTAGACATTGTCTTCACTAAAATTGTTGCTAGGAGCACCAATAAGTCTATGTCACAGATAGCCCTGTCTTGGCTGTAAACATTACTTGCAAATGCTCATCTATTGCTTATAAAGGCTTTTTGCTCACCCATCCTTTTTCTCTTCTCTCACTGATTAGGAAATAGGGGAAAGGTAGACCGAGAGATTCATTTTTTTTCTTTTTTTATTAGCAATATATTTTTCTTTAAAGCTATACATTATTATAACCTAAGATGCATGCTGGAGGAAAATTAGTAACCATGGCCCACCTACAGTTGGCTGAGAAGCCATTTGTAACCAGTGCCTTAAGAGTTGGAACAGAGCAGCTAACATCATCTGCGCAGGAAAAGGCCATACAGTAGTGCTCTGCAGTTCTTACAGATGGAGGGACATATGTGCGTGGAGGATGAATCGAAGTTCACAATAACGCCTCCACCACACTTTCACAGAGGCACTGAGAAAGAGAGCAGGCAGATGGCAAGATATATTCCCCAGAAGCATATGTGAGAGACTAGGCAACAGGGAATGAGTGTGTTTGCTTTCTAAGGGACAAACACAAAGCGAGCACTAGGAAAGCTCCAAGTCTGACATGACAGCGTGAGGAATTCCACAGGCCCACTCCCAGCTACACTGGTGAAAACTGTTTAAAAACAACTTCATAACATCTTTGGAAAGGCCAGTGTGGTTTTATAGCCAGTAAATACATATTTATTCAAGTAAATCTACCCAAACTGGGTAGGAACTGCCAGAATCTGTGACCCATAAATGAAGGCCCATATCTGTCTCCCCCTTTCCCAGAGAGCAAGACGGAAACTCCACTTGAACTGGTAAAGCCAAGAATCCAGGGCCAGGTTTCTCTTCCTCAAGATCCCATCCAGAGGCGGGATGTCAGCATTTCTCAATCCGCTAGCAGCCGTGACCGAGGCTTTGCTCTGGCTGAGTGTGGCTGGAAGATGGACACTACCATCTCCCACTCATCCCCCATGTGTTAGATGGATGCTCTGCCTTAGGCAGGACCCTGCTGAGAATACCGGGGACACAAACATCCATGCTCCATCTCAGGGGGTGGGCATTTCAAAACCAAGGGAGGCAAGTTGAGAAGACCTGCAGGTGCTGTCCCCACACGCACCAAGTGCTCAGTTCCCCAAGAGGGAATAGCACTCAAAGGAAAGCATGGCTTGTCAGTATCCCCAACTCCAGAGCCATGGCCCAAAGGTTTTACTCTAGGACAGTGGTTCTCAACCTTCCTAATGCCGCGACCCTTTAATACAGTTCCTCATGTTGTGGTGCTACTTCATAACTGTAATTTTGCTACTGTTAAGAATCATAATGTAAATATCTGATATGCAGGATGTATTTTCATTGTTACAAATTGAACATAAAGCATAGTGATTAATCACAAAAAACAATATGTAATTATACATGTGTTTTCCAATGGTATTAGGCGACCCCTGTGAAAGGGTTGTTAGACCCCCAAAGGGGTCGCGACCCACAGGTTGAGAAGCACTGCTCTAGGAGAGCAGTAGGGTGTAGAACAGAGAGCTCCACATCCCCTCCCAAAAGACTTGATTTCATTTACAAAGTCCTGTGAAGTTCAAGCCTAAGGACATTTTCCATAACAGTGGAAGTTGTGATGAAAAGCAGCTGGGAGAAAACTGAGAGATCCATTGGCACAGAGATTGAGCTAATTTTCCAAGAGGAGAAGGGAGAGAGGAGAGAGGCTCGGGGGAGAGGGAAGAGGGGAGAGGAAAGCCCACCAGGGAGGCCAGAAAAAACCCCCTCAAACATTGCCCTCAGGGACTACTCTTTAAAGGAGATGAACTTTGTGCTGATCACTGCACAGCAATTTGTGCCCTGGGGTATTGCTGAAACCAATAGAGCAATCACCTGCAATGAATGCCCTTTAAGAACTGAGTGTGGTTAGGGAAATGAAAGGAAAAAAAAGCCCTACCAAACCCACCTCAATCCAGCGGTGACTTGAAATACCCAAAGCTATGCCCTATGAGAAGCGATATCAGAAGATGCTTAATAATATTAAATCTCCTCAATATCCCATCACAGCTCTTCCTTTATTTAGATCTTCTTTAGTTTCAGCATCACTTAGCATGATGTTTATTTTTAAAACTTCAGTAAGGCTGCTATGAGGAAGATTGTACCAGATTATAACACTAATAACATGCATTCGTTGTGTACTGAATCTTTCGCACATAGCAGTGTGTTTTGCTCATATTAGCCAAACAATATATCTGTTGGCTGATCTAAGTACTAACAGATTCAGAGTGCTTGTTGTGTGCCTCAAACTGGGCATTGTGTAAATTAGCACATTTAACCCTCAGGCATATAGTATTTTGTAGGTAATCGTGTTGTTATACGCATACATAATCTAATAAATGGTCTGGCAGGAACTAGATCTCATTCTCTTTCTTCCTTTCCATAAAAGTGAACAAAACGTGTGCCTCTGTTTGAGGGAGCTTTCAGAAATACCAACTTGACAAGTAATGTATTCATGAAGCGTAAAGAAGGGAGGCATGGGGCCCAGAAATGGGTGGGAATTCTTGTTTGTTCTCACTGGCTTTTCTGAAGAAAACGACTTTTCATATTTGTTTGATACTAAAAATGGAAAGTAATACTATGGGAGGTAAATGCCATAGTTTATTTTTTCTGTAAAGTTTATGGTTATCATTCTTTTATAGTCTAACACTTACATTAAAATAGCAAAATCTGACAAAAGAATCTTTGAAGTTTAACAAATTGTAGCTCCCTTTTTCAGGAAAAAATATTTAAGGCAAAATCAATTAGTACACTTGCCTGTATAGCTTAAAGAAGCTCCATTTTAAAATGTAATATATTATACATATTAATGGTATCAACAAAATATTTTCTACATAATTCATGTTTATATTAAGCTAGTCTGCTGACTGAAGTTATATAACAAACCCTTTAAAAATAGCTATAAAAATATTGATTTCCATTTTTTAAAATATCCTCAAATCATATTTTCTCCCATGGCTGAAAATGTACTTTTCTTTTTGTTCTTTTACTCTTTCCATTCTTCTATTGAGACAGAAATTAACACTGTTTAATGACACTACAGAATTATGAAAAGGACCCAGTTATGGAAATTTTTAGCTATTTGGACTTTGTGGGGGTATTTGAACATTAATACTAACTTGTAGTTTGTTGTGAAAACAAAAGATACCAAGCAAATTCATTTAGTAAGTGTTCAGTAAAATGAGCCCAGACTTGACAAATTCTGTTTTAGCTTTCAAATATTAGGATAAAAAATAGTAGCCCAGTGAATTTAATGCAATATCTCAGTCTAGGATATAACATAGTGAATTATTGTAAGTGCATGTTTGTTGGTATGCATGTCTGTGTGAATTTTCATGATTGAATATTCTATTTTATTATCTATACCATTATTTTGATTACAGTTATGTAAGTTACCTAATGCCCTTGATAATCTGTTGAGTGTACATAATTCTATTTATAATATAGTATAGGTTAATCATTCTTCCCAAGTTATATTAGTTCTGTAAGTCTGAATAACTGCGGGAAACTTACCAACACATAAAATACTAATGGTGCTCATGAATATTAACACCCATTTTTTTATTTATGAGAAAAATGATTCTTATTAAAGAAAGTCCTAACCAAAATAAATGATAAAACTTTGCAATAGGAATATAACTAGTATCCTGACTTAAGATTGTTATCATTGCACTGCCTGGTAGAATTTAGACTTAGAAATAGTTTACAGTCTTTGTTTTCCTTTCTGAAAAGATCTGTCAGAAGGAGAGAAATAAGAAATAATGGGTCATAAATAAGAAACACAGGATCAAATTATCCAAGGTAGTGGTAACTGGTTATAAGGACACACATGAAATAAAGGAACAAAAGAAACCATGTCGGCAGTCACACAGCTTTGTCTTAACTAGAACAGGAGGGTGCATCTTCATTTCAATATATAATAGGAAAGACCAGGAATCCCACGGTATTGTCAACCTGTCACCCATAAGAAAAAAAACATCTGCTTTCCCTTATTCTGGAAACTGTCATTCTCGGGACTGATGTTCTCATTACTCTGCTACTCTATCTACTTTAATGTTCTTATTTTTTCTTTTATGTATCTTCTTCTACAGTGACTACCATTTAAAAAATTATCTCTCTCTGCCTTAAATTTGAACTCTTACCCAAGTAAGAAACTTATTAGCTCAATCAATCACCATTCAGTACAGACCCGGTAGAGAAGTAAAACACAGCATTCACATTCAGGGTCATCTCAAATATAAGAAACTCTCATTTTTTTCTAACCTCTAGGTGCATGCCTTTTGTTAGAGTGATCCATGAGCTGAGGCTAGTGAAGCATAATCACATGATGCAAAATGAGAACACTTTTTCTTACCTGTCAACACATACAACCCGTTTGTATCAAAAGAAAATTAGGAGTATGGTAGACATTTAAGAGCCTCTTCACCTTCTCCCTGGACAGCACCAGCACTCACCTGTACTTGTTCCTTTCTGTAATTACATCATTTCTTGTATTACTAGTACTCATTCAACAAAAATGTTTGAGTGCTGTCACTGTGCCTCCTTACCCTCATTTAGCTTACAATGTAGGGGAAGGACTTATGTATAACTAATTAAAAAGTAGATTACTCACCCACTATTATGCTACATTTAAAAAAGATATATGTAATGTTAGGATAGTGTATAAAAGGAAGAGGAAAGATTATTCTTTGTGAGAGATTTTTAAGGTGATTCCTGAAGAGTTAGTATGGGTTAGGTAGCTAAATTTTTAAGTGGGGCCTGATCGCAGCCCTAAACTAGAAAGAAGAGTTGAAATATCAAAATTATTAAGAAAAACATGAAAGATAATGATGAGAGAGACAGAGTACACATGAGGTATGATCGTCTGTTTGCAATTGTGTACAAGGTGCTGATATGAAAGAGACTAAGTAGTTAGTCAGAAGCCATTTTGATCATGTAAAAGATTTAGAATTTTATTTTTAAAAAATCAGTAAGCCTTAAGAGAATTTCAAATAAGGTATAAACAGATTTGTACTTTAAAAATGAAGAAATTGAATATTAATGAAATATTTCTATTTAATTGATAGTACAGATTCAAGCACCCCCATTTGTCCTAGCACCCTCACATGTTCTACCACTTGAGTGCTAGCAAACATATGCTCAAGGGAGTGTTCCCAGGTAAAAAGTCACATAAGCAAAAATCTTACCCAATGTTGTGACTTCTTTCACTATCAATCCCTCTTCATCTTCCTGATTTTCTAGTTTTCTAATTTTTATAAAATATTTTGCTCATAGTTTTTATCATTGCTAATTGTAGGTCAGTCTGATACAAATTATTTCATCATTACCAGAAGGAGAGATGCAGATTTAAACTTTCAAAAGACTCATCTGACTGCCATGTGATAAATGGTTTGAAGGGAACCGGTAATGAGTACACAAAGCTGTTAAAAGGCTATGGAAATAATCTGTGAGAGATTTTTCAGTAACTTGGACTAATGTGGTGGTGGAGAAGATAATAAGTAGTGGACAAAGTTCAAATATACTTATTAATTGTGATTAACAAGATCACTTATTCACAAATACTACTGAGTTAAATAACTTAGTATTTCCAGAAACATAAGGACTAGTTACCTCCTTGAAAAGAAGACTCTCTTAGTACAGTGGGGCCTTGACTTACGAGTTTAATTAGTTCTCTGACGGAGCTTGTAACTCAAATTACTCGTATGTCAAATCAAAAAGTGAACGAATGAGACACGTGATGTGGGCTGACTTTGTGGCGTTCACTGTGACGTTCGCTGTGCCAACTAGTGGTGGGCTATCTGAAGCTGGCTCGTAACCCGAATTTTAGCTTGCAACTCAAAGCAAAAAATTGGCCGAGAGACAGCTCATATCTCGAAAAACCTGTTAGTTGGGACACTCGTAAGTCAAGGCCCCACTGTACTTAAAGAAAATGGCTTTTTACTTGAGATCTATAATGGGATAGTGTTTGTAATATGCAACATTATACTATATTCTACTCTGAAAGAGACAAAATACATTACTGCCAATTCAACCTTAATATGCCATTTGAGTTTAAGATGAATCTTAACTTTAGAGATATTAAAATCTGAGAAAACATTAAAATATCTTCTGAAATCAATGAAATATTGTATTTTATAAAAATTATTTTGAAAGTTCTCTAGTGGATATAGTACTTTCTCTTTCTTCCTAACAGAACCTGAGTTTTGTTCTAGAAACTTCAATCATGAGCCCCTTGACACAGGGGAAGCTGATTTTGATTATCTTAAGTTAACCATGATGGTCTCATCTCCATTTCCAGTGACTGAGGGACCCAAACTCAATCTAATCAATGAAAGACATTAGTCTGGGAGCTATGGCTGATTTGGGGGTCCCTTTTACTAAACTGAACCAATCAAACTAAAGGAAAGACTAATTTTTGATTGAGGGAAGAATTTTCACATCAACTGTATTTGTTCAAAGAATTATGTCACTCCCATTGCAGCCAACAACTACTTTGCAAATCAGAAGTGAAGCTAGTAGGAGGATCAAATCAACACAGAGAGATGGGTAGATAATAGGGAATCACAGAAAAGTAGAGTCTGTAGTCTGTCCAAGCCAGTGCCTGTATTACTTGTCAATTTTTTAAGTCAATTTGATTTAGAGTTTTGATTATTTGCATCTGAAAGCACCCTAAACCATATACGGTCCAAGTGAAAATCCAGCACCTCTAGGTTGGTGGTTCATTTGCTTCTGACATTTAAGAACAAATTAATTGGGTGGCACTGATCAGTATAATTATATAGTGTTCAAGTATACAATTCTAAGATACATCATCTGTATATTGCATTGTGTGCCCACCACCCAAAGTAAAATCTTCTTCCATCAGCATATATCTGACCCCATTTTCTTTTTACTACCCTCACCTCCTTCCCTCTGGCATTTTCAACTGACAACTATCCTCTCTCTCACTTGATCTGCCCAGAAGACAAAGGATCTGTCCTTTGTTCTCCTGAATACCATACCCTGATCTCATCCCAAATTTGCTGCTGCCATACTCTCTCATTCCTCAAACCAACTTTCCATGACTCTGGCTGACCTACTTATTTTTTCTGTTTCTCTGTCCACTGTTGACAGTTTACAACTGCTCTTCCTGTGACATAGCCTAGATGGGATTGCTCAAGTGAAGTTATTTATTTTCTATATACTGGCCATAAATCATATGTGTAAAGGGCACAGACTAGGTGAATCATACCAGTTTGCTCTCATAGTTCTTTTTTCTTTCCCAGGGTAGATCCAGCAATTAAAGATAGCCTTTGTCAGAATTGTCCTTTTGATGTTATTCTTTTAGAAGTTTCAGAGAACACTTAACAGTATTAACACTCATGGTCTAAACTTTATCCATCTTTTCAGTCCATAATTGCTTTCATGACTAAGTGACAGTTCTGTTTCACTTTTCTGTTCAATTCTACATTGAGCCACACTATTTTAACTCTTTGTGGTCGTATTTTCTTCTTCTTTTTTTTCTTTTTTTAATTTTTTTGTCTAAAGCTTTACACATGTCTCCTTTTCCCCCCCGACTGACACCCCCCCCCCCCAGCCATTCCCACCCTGGGTAAGCCCCCACTGCCCCAGTGTCTGTGTCGATTGGTTATGCTAATATGCATGCATACAAATCCTTTGGTTGCGCTCTACCCCCACCCCCCCAATCTCCCCTGCCATTTGTCTCTGGATCTATTTTTGTTCATCAAATTATGTTGATCATTATATCCCACATATGAGTGAGATCACGTGATATTTATCTTTCTCTGACTGGCTTATTTTGCTTAGCATAATGCTCTCCAGTTCCATCCATGCTGTTGCAAATGGTAAAAGTTCCTTCTTTTTTTTTAATATATTTTATTGATTTTTACAGAGAGAAAGGGAGAGAGATAGAGAGTTAGAAACATCGATGAGAGAGAAACATCGATCAGCTGCCTCCTGCACATCTCCCACTGGGGATATGCCTGCAACCCAGGTACATGCCCTTGACCGGAATCGAACCTGGGACCTCTCAGTCTGCAGGCCGACGCTCTATCCACTGAGCCAAACCGGCTTCGGCAAGTTCCTTCTTTTTTTTAATGAACATATATGCTTACAATCTATATTTTCAGAATGAAAATATTTTTTAAAAAATATATTTTTTATTGTTTTCTAATAACAGTATTTAACATCTATCATCTCCCCTCTTCCCTCACTCCTATGTGTGAAGGAATAACAGGTTTGCTTAAGCAGAAAAGGGAAGGCATCTGACAACTTAAGTTTTCATCTACTACCTTGTTTGACTTTGACTATATTTCAGAGAGGGTCACAACTGAGAGAAGATGAGGGATATGCTTAAAATGTTGCGGAAAGCAGAATTAACATAATAATACAGATGTAAAAGGTAAAATCGCAGTCCATAATCTTAGACACGAAAGAAAATTATTTTTAATAATTTATTTTAAATTTCATTTCAACTTACTTTTTGCCAATATCTACACCCTCTTTTCTATTGGTCAGGTAGAGTATTAGGGGTAATAGAGGGAGAAGGAGTTGTTGGAAGGGCTCTGACCTCATAGGAAATCTCCCCTGAACACTGTAAAACTTCTCAGGCCCATTTCATCTCCTGCTGCTAATACAGATCACTGCTGTTTCCCCCACACAACCAGACCCAATGCCATATCCACTGTGTATACACTCCTCTTGGACTGTGTGCATGTGTATATATATGTTTATGTGAGTTATTCATTGTGTGTGTTTGGGGGAAGTTTTTGTTGGCAGATGGGGGGTAGAAAGGGTACAGAAGAAAATGCGTTGCTTTCCTGAACCATAGGCAAGGGAATTCTGACATTGTGCCAGGTAATCTCTTAACTAGACACATGAAAAAGTAATTCCTTAAGGGCACAGCTGAACTTAGTAACACATCACCTTTTTGGTTTCTTTGCCCTAAACTAGAAATATGGCTTCTGGTATTTTCAGACCCATGGGCTATATATACTCTCAGAATGCTCTTTTTATGACATAAATGTATATCCCCATTTCTTTAAGGCATTAGATACTTAAAGGCACAGGCTTTTGACACTCATAATATTTAGTTTCCTCAAAGCTATCCTTGGAATAAATTTCAAATGGCTACCTTACAAACTAAAACTTCCAGCGTTCCAAGCATACTCTTTTTCTGCTGTTATGACTTTCCTGGAATAATAAACATAAAAGTGTCTCAGCTGTTGCCTAAATAGGAGGTCACTAATTAACAGAAAGTAAAGGAAGAACGCACATTGATCATTGTAGCAAAATATTAATTCATTACACCATTATTGACCTCCAGATGGTTTGCTTACTCTCAGTATTTCTCTTTGGAATTTTCATACACACAAACACACAAAATTATTGAAGTGACAATTGGCTAATAAAATTATACAGGTTTTAGGTATAAAGTCTACAATTCATCGTCTGTATATTGTATTGTGTGCTTATCACCCCAAGTCAAGTCTCCTTCCATTTATACCCCCTTTACACTCCTCTACCACCCCCTGCAACTCCTTCCCTCTGGGAATCACCACACTATTATGAGTCTTTCTTTTTTTTTCTTCGCTTAATCCCTTCACTCTTCTCACCCAGTCATCAATCCCCGCCCCTCTGACAGCTGTCAGTCTATTCTTTTTATGCATGAGTCTGTCTCCACTTGGTTTGTTAGTGTTGGTGAGGATGCAGAGAAAAGGGAACCTTCGTGCCCTGTTGGTGGGAATGCATATTGGTACAGCCACTGTGGAAAGTAGTATGGAGTTACCTCCAAAAATTAAATATGTAATTGACTTATTTTTTTTCCTTTACTGATTAAGGAGGATAAGGTATATATGTCCTTATCCTCCCATTGTCCCCTCACATCCCCACTCATGCCCTCACACCCCTGGTGTCTGTGTCCATTGGTTAGGCTTATATGCATGCATACAAGTCCTTTGATTGATCTCTCCGCCTTACCCCCACCCTCCCCTACCTTCCCTCTGTGGTTTGACGGTATGATCGATGTTTCTCTGTCTCTGGATCTGTTTTTGTTAATCTAAGTTTATGTTGTTCATTATATTCTACAAATGAGTGAGATCATGTGATATTTATCTTATCTTTCTCTGACTGGCTTATTTTGCTTAGCATAATGCTCTCCAGTTCCATCCATGCTGTTATAAATGGTAAGAATTCCTTTTTTTTTTTTTTTTTTTTTTTTACCACAGCATAGTATTCTATTGTGTAGATGTACAACAGTTTTTCAATCCACTGATCTGCTGATGGGCACTTCGACTGTTTTCAAATCTTAGCTATTGTAAATTGTGCTGCTATGAACATAGGGGTGCACATATCCTTTCTGATTGGTGTTTCTAGTTTCTTGGGATATATTCCTAGAAGTGGGATCACTGGATCAAATGGGAGTTCCATTTTTAGTTTTTTGAGGAAACTCCATACTGTTCTCCACAGTGGCTGCACCAGTCTGCATTCCTACCAGCAGTGCAAGAGGGTTCCTTTTTCTCCACATCCTCTCCAATACTTGTCATTTGTTGATTTGTTGATGATAGCCATTCTGACAAGTGTGAGATGGTACCGCATTATTGTTTTCATTTGCATCTCTCAGATGATTAGTGACTTTGAGCATGTTTTCATATGTATCTGGGCCTTCCTTATGTCCTCTTTAGAAAAGCATCTATTTAGGTCTGTTGCCCATTTTTTGATTGGGTTGTTTATTTTCCTTTTGTTAAGTTGTATGAGTTCCCTGTAAATGTTGGAGATTAATCCCTTATCGGTGATAACATTGGCAACACTTATGACCCAGCAATTCCACTTCTGGAATATATCCGAAGAAAGAGAAACACTAATTCAAAAGAATATATGCGCCTGTATGTTCATTGCAGCATTATTTACAATAGCCAAGATTTGGAAGCAGCCCAGGTGCCTATCAGGCTATGAGTGAATAAAAAAGCTGTGGTACATTCACACAGTGGAAAACTACTCAGCCATAAAAAAGAAGGAAATCTTTTGTGACAGCAAGAATGGTCCAGATTTCCAACTGCTCTTTTGCTCCTTATTTTCTAGAGATTAAATTCCAACATTTTTAGTTTGGCATTCAGGTCCTAAAATACAACTTAATTTCCATCCTGGTTTCTCAGAAGATGTATGTAAATAAATACACATGTGGGCGAAAGGAGGTTTACGATTGTGAGTATGTACAACACAGAGTTAATAAACCTGCATGTCTTTTCCGTACCAACAACTGTAAAATGACTTCCCCCCGTATGTACTCCCTCCTGACAGCTTGCTTGCTCTTTTTATGCATCTACCTAAAAGCCCCTAACCATGATGTCTCCCATCAAATCCTTTTCTTCCCTGATGCCTTCTTCAGTCACACCAGCTTAAAATGCTCTCTGCCCACTGGAAACCACAGTAAGGCTTGGCCCCATCACTACCACGGCTCAGAGCTGTCATATGCCTGGACTGCTTCTATTGTTCATAGTTTTTACAGCTTATGAAGATAAGTATCTGAAGCACAGGTCCAGGTCTTCTCTCATCTTACTACTTATAACATGCTTTACACTGAATAGTCACACTTGATGCATTTGGTAGATTTGTTTAAATTAAAAAAAAAAAAAACTAGAGAAAAATTTTCCATTTTTGTTCTCTAACTATGCTGGCCATTCACTCAATTGTTTAAGCTGTATAATTTCACTTTACATCTGCCATAAATATTCAAACATAGAACAAAGAATTTATAACCATTTACGCTACTGTTTCATTTGCTACTCCAATACAACAACAACAACAAAAATCACAGAATAAAAAAAAATATGTAGAACCTAACCCTCAAGAACTTCTAAACACACACACACACACACACACACGTTTGTGTTTGTATGCATGTATTTAGTGTATAAAATTGTCACTTCATTTCCCTCTAAAAAAACATACAATAGAATCATTCCCTAAAACAATTAATTGAGATAATAAAAGAAAAAAATAGAGGCTATGAGAAAATGGATATTCAAACCAATTATGTTCTTTATAGGAGTTATGTATCAGGTCCATTTGTTGGTCAAATAAAATTTTCAAAGTTTACTAGTCTCTCTGCTTCTGTAGTAGCAATTGTGCTTGAAAATCAGTTATCATTTTGATTAAAATTATTGTTCTACTCTCTCAGGCCTTGGCAAACCTACTTACTTTCCTCAATCATGTTTACAACTGTGGTGGCTTTAGGAAATGTTATGCTTATACGCTCCAGTCAAGACTTCCTCTGTTATGTCACTGAAATTCATCCTCTATATACATCCATTGTCATAAAAAGCAATAGATGGGGAAAGTCATATCCATTTAAATAATGTATCTAAACAAAAGACTATATATAGTCTTAAACAATATTCAGTTTTGAGGAATTTTAAAATGTTAATTTGACTTAGGCAACCAAACAATATAAGATGGTGTGTTTTAAATGACTTCTAAATGTTACAATATGTAAATGTAAAAAATTCATCCCATTACTGATTACTTTGTATAATAAATTTATAGACATTGGGTGAAGGCAAGGTTCTAAAGGGGCTCTTTATTAATTATTCTTATTCCAATTAACATCATATTTTCATTGGAAGACAAGCAGGGAAAAGACTTCTTTAAATATTTGCTCATCTTTTTATCCATGGACTAGTTACTAGTTTGTTAACTTATTCCTTGCTTGAATCCCATTTTGATATTTAAAATGAATGGAATGGAACTTGTAATCCATCATGCAGAACTGTCTCCTCATGCATTCATGACTCACATGATTATCAGAGTTATCCTATGCAATAATCAGGGCTGGCACTGTAATTGTCATTTTACTGATGAAATGAGGAGCAGAGAGCTGACTTGATTCCCTGAAGATCACACAGTAAAACAGTGAGGATGGAGAGAACACAGGACCCCTAAAGATACTCTTTCAATGTCATAACTAATTCTAAGTTATGAATATAAAGATGAGTTTAAATTGTCCCTTTTGGGCCTATTCTCCACTCTGGATTATTTGAGTTTCAGACAATCTGTTAAACTCTTCTGGAGATAATTCAAGAGTGAGTATGGGAACAAAAAGGTATAAAATATAGTATCGTTCTCTATCAAACTGGCATCATTTCAACGCCACTCTCAACAATTGTTACCATATCTATATATCACAATGATTTTTATTTACATAATATTTTCTTCAGTATAGAAGTCATAGGTCAACTAAAACATGAATTGTGACTCAATTACTTATTGGTTCGGTGTTTCTGATAAATAATTTAACCTTTTTGAAACTAAGTATTCTTATATATTATTTTAAAATAATAAAATCTGCTTGGTGTGAATTGCTTATAAATAATATATGTCAAGTGCCTGGCACATCGAATCTGCTCAATAATTGTCTTAATTTATTTTAGACTTTATGAACCTAAATCCATTAGTTCTTCTTAAAATGATATATTGGTTTTATTATGCTTATTACATATTCATTTCCTGCCATTTAAAAGCCTCCCAACCTAGCCTTTCTTTCAAGTCTTCTTCATCCTCAATGTCTACTAAAATGCCATCATATTACACATGTTCCAATTTTCCCCCTCTACTTTAAATACTAATTCCTGATTTGTAGCATACAACATATTTTATAACATGATATTTCTATAAATTCCAGACGCATCAACCACATTCACTCTTGCACATGACTTCCCTCCAGCACATTCCTATTTTTCTATTTCAAGTAATTATCAGGTTTCAAACTAAGTTCTAATCTACAACAGAGTAATAGCACACTCATCCTGACTTTCTCTTCAGAAATGCCTTGAATATTCTTGGTACTTTAATCGTACAAAAAATTTGAGACTCAAATTATCAATCTCCAAAAATACTGCTTTTGGAATTTTAATTGAAATATTATTGAATATATAGGTGGATTTTGAGATGAATGAGTTCTTCATGATATTAACTACTATTATCCAGGATGGTATATGTCCCTATTAATTGTATTTATTACCTTAGTATAATTTAAAACTTTTTCTTTGGAAGCCTTAAATATGTTTACTTAAGTGCATTGAGATGTTCTGCAACTATTGCATGTAGGTTTTATGTTTATTCATTTGTGTTTTTTTTTTTTTTTACTATCCAGTTATTTACTGTTGGTATATAGATATATAATTAATCTTATATCAATTCAGATTGCTAAATTCTCTTAGTATATTCAGTAATCTATCTTCAAATTATTTTGAATGTTCTAATTAAATAATCATAATATCTACAGGTATCATTATCTTTATATCCTTCTCCTAAGGCTTATACTTTCAATCTTAGTATAAGACTCCGGCACAATGCTGAATAGAATGATGATAGCTTTGTCTTATCCAGGATTAACAAAAAACAAACAAACAAACAAAAAAAGCCACACAAGTAATTCATTAGTGGAGAAAATCCCAAGGAAGAGGAGCAGGAGACTGATGAGAGTAAAATGTATAAGGAGGGAAAGCTAATTCAAGGGCGAGTAATTGATTGATCATCTCTGTGACAAATGGGGCTTGCTATCATCAAGATCACATAAGATGCCATGAAGACTACACCTCACAGATGTTCACTTAAAAGAGGGAAGAGAGGAGTACTTATCTTCTGGCCCATATCCCCCATTATTCAAGAATTACCCATGAGTTATGAACTCATTTGCTCTTCCAGGCCTTACATGCATGAATACTATTAAATTTTCACAGGTTTCTCAAGTCATTGTAGGAAAGACAGTGAAAATGTGTGAGGTAGCTGAGATAATGTTAGCTTATACCCATGTGGCTATAATGAGTGGTGTAAACGATGAGCCAAGAGGATGTGAGGCATGGCCTAAGTCCCTGATACAGTGAACATCTTTGTCTTAAAGAAAACAATCTGAAAGAGTCTCCTTTAGATGACATTTAATCAAGTTTTTTTAAAAAAATTATTGTTTAAATAATCCTATCTAATAAAAGAGAAACATGGTAATTAGCGTACATCCGCTACCATTCCCATTGGCTAATCAGCGAGATATGCAAATTAACTGCCAGCCAAGATGGCAGCCGGCAGCCAGGCAGCTTGAAGCTAACATGAGGCTTGCGTGCTTCAGTGACAGAGGACTCCAACATTCCCCGCCTGCCTTGCCGGCCTCTGAGCTTGCAGTTTGAAACATTGTTACAAATATAGAAGCTAAACAAAATGCCAGAAACCTGCTTTCAGCTAGCCGGGATCTCAGAGCTGGAGTTGATACAGTATTTCGATTATAGAACCCAAATAAACCAGATACCTGCTTTCAGCAAGAGAGGCCTCAGAGCTGGAGCCAGAGCTAAAGCTGGTCCAGAATAAAAAAAAAGAAAAAAAGGAGTGGTTGGGAGCTTCAGTCACCTGCCAGTCTGAAAACAGCCCTCAGCCCCTCACCCAGACTGGCCAGGCACCCCAGTGGGGACCCCCGCCAAAGGGGGTGTGACCAGCTGCAAACAGCCATCAGCCCCTCATCCAGGCTGGCCAGGCACCCCAGTGGGGACCCCCACCCTGATTCAGGACACCCTTCAGGGCAAACCAGCCGGCCCCCAACCCGTGCACCAGGCCTCTATCCTATATAGTAAAAGGGTAATATGCCTCCCAGCACTGGGATCAGTGGAGCTGAGAGGCCTCCCGGCACCGGGATCAGTGTGACAGGGGGCAGCGCCCAAACCCCCTGATCGCCCTGCGGCTCTGTGTGTGACAGGGGGTGGGGCCACAACCTCTCTATCCGCCCTGTTCTGTTCGTGACAGGGGAAGGCGCCCCAACACCCTGATCAGCCCTGCTCTGTGCCTGATAGGGGGGAGCTCCCCAACCCCCTGATCGCCCTGTGGCTCTGTGTGTGACAGGGTGCGGCACCCCAACCCCCCCCCCCTGCCCCCACGGGCCCTGCTCTGTATGTGATGGGTTAGAGCCATAACCTCCCCATCAGCCCTGCCCTGAGTGTGAGAGTGGCGGCACCCCAACCCCCTGATCGGCCCTGCACTGTGGGTGATAGAGGGCAGCGCCCCAACCCCCCCTCTACGGGCCCTGCTCTGTGTGTGATGGAGTAGAGCCATAACCTCCCCATCGGCCCTGCCCTGAGTGTGACAGTGGAGGCGCCCCAACCCCCTGATCGGCCCTGCTCTGTGCGTGACAGGGGGTGGTGCCGCAACCCCCCCATCAACCCTGCCTTGAGTGTGACGGGGCGGTGCCCCAACCCCCCAATCGGCCCTACCCTGAGCGTGACTGAGGGTGGCATTGCAACCTTCTGATCCGCCCTGCTCTGTGCATGACAGGGGGCAGCGCCCCAACTCCCCAATCGGCCCTCTCTGAGCCCAACCAGGGGCTGCACATAGGGATTGGGCCTGCCCTCTGCCACCCGGGAGCAGGCCTAAGCCAGCAGGTCATTATCTCCTGAGGGGTACCAGACTGCGAGAGGGCACAGGCCAGACTGAGGGACCCCCTTCCCCTCCACCCCCCCCCCCCCCCGCCCAGAGTGCACAAATTTTTGTGCACCGGGCCTCTAGTTACATAATAAGTGAGGAATATGCTAATTAGCCATTACACCCTGAGGTGTAAGGACCAAGCGCATCAAGACAGGATCAAGGATCAGCAGGAGGGTGGGCCAGTGAGGTACAAGGGGGCTGCAGAGAGCTACAGGAGGGGGCAGGGCAGCAAGCTATGGGGAGGGAAAGGGGGAGCTACAGGAGGGCCACAGCGACCTACTAGCTACAAGTGGGAGGCAGAGAGCTATAGGACAGGGCAGGGCAGCAAGCAAGCAGGAGGCGGAGAGCTACCGGAGAGGGCAGGGCAACAAACTATGGAAACTAGATTTAATCACTCCCATTCCATGAAATAAACCCTCACATCACGTACTTATTCTTCATAGGAAGAGGATATATTTATTTTTAAACCTTAGGGTTTTGAAAAGAGAATGATGGGGAAGAATTTGCCTACTGTTAGTTAATTTCACTTTGTCATAGCATAGAACTTTTTCACTAGCTACCCATTTATTTCTATACACCTGAACCAACATATGGAAGCAAGCGTTATTTTTTCCCCAGGCAATGGCCAAGAAGAAGTTAGAACAAAACTCCAATAATTCCCAAGCTATTTTAATCTCGGCTGTGCTTGACTATCTTCTGTCTGATGTCAGCATCCTCCATATACCAGTTCAAACCCTCTAGTCTCTTGGGGTGGGGTGAGGTGGGGTGGTTGTCACAATTTTCTCTATTTTCCCTGCTCAGATTCCTCTGAAGCCCAACTTGAGGAAGAGAGTCAAAAGTCATGCCAGCTCAACCTTTCAGTAAGAGAAAGAGTAAGCAGGAAAGAGGAGGAGGAAAAAAAGAATAGAGTCCACTATACTCCAGTATGAGCTCATCTTAATTAATTATATCTGCAATGACCCTATTTCTGATAGGCTGCACTCTTTCTAATAGGGAGTTAAGACTTCAACATGTTAGGGGTCACAATTCAACCTATGTATCCAGTTTAACTTCCTCTTGATATTCTACTTGGTTATTTCTAGGGTGTGCTTCTCAGAACTGATTGCACATTCAAATTACAGGCAGACATATAAAAAACACGAATACCTAAGCCTTACTCTAGAGCAATGGAATTACTTTTTTTTCTGAATGGGGCCAGGGAAACCATATTTTTTAATCTCCCCTGAGCCCAATTAAATCTAAAAACAGAAAGAGGAGATATATATGAAACCCAATTAATCTCAATCATTACTATCAACAGCTAACGCCTTGATGGATCTATCAACTCATTTTTACTAATTTGTAGTTGAACATATAAAATCTCTAGTGGTTCAAAGTCTTTGTATGCAAGAATAATTTGTATCTTCAATTTAATTAATAAAATTATGTGTACATTTATGCAATTATATATACATATATTAACATGCTCACAATTATATATTTACATACAAACAAATACACACAGATATACACACATCCTCTCTTCTGCTATATAAATTTTAAGAGGCCAGGGATTTTTATCTGTTTAGTTCTATCCTGAACAGTGCTATATCTAAAGTGGGGAGGGGAAGTGGTGGGAATGGACAGCCTCCATAATTTTATAACTAACATTTTTTAGAATTCCTAGGACATTATAATAAAAGCAGACGTTTAGTTATTGTTATTGTTTTTGGATACTCTACTAACAATAAATCACTTATTCCTTGTACTTACCTCATTCCCATTTGCCACTGGTTCCTTGGCACCTCCTAGGTGCCTTATAAATGTTCATTGATTGAATGAATAAGTAAGCATAAGGTGCTCAAAAAATGCTTGATGAAAGGATGAAAGGATGGATAGACAGCCGAGAGTAAGTGAACAAATGGACTAGTATTTTTGCCTGCATAAGTGAATGAGTGAACCTCTTCAATATATTTTGGTACTGTTTATTAGACTTAGGGTTTCTGATCTATGATCCCAGAAGCCAGAGTAAGAGTTGTTTTAATAAGAGAAAGAAACCTAAATATGATAGCCTTTTCCAACTTAGAAGTCAGATCAAAGCATTAATATCAAGTGACTACAGGCAAAAGACACAGAAGGAAAAGAAATTAGTATCGAGCAAGAAAATGTAGTAAAAGGCAATAGAAAAAGCAAACCCTAAGTCTGAGTACACATGGGAATAAAATCACAGTGTTTTTTCCCCTCAACAAGAAAGAAAACACATAAAAATGAATAAAAGGGAAAGGACAAATATTATAAATAGCGGCAAAAACAGGAAAATGAAAGCAAGGGAAATGGAATAGCATGGTGAAGGAGAGGAAGAAATAGAATCCTCAAGGAAGAAATAAAGCAAGCTAGCAAAGAAGCAGACTGCAGGCCTCTGATTGTATTTCATTTATAACTGTTCATACATTTTATTATATTTCTTTGGCCGGAGTCCCACATCCCTTTATGTCTGAAGGAAGTGGGTGGCAGAAAAACGTTGCTCTGGGGACTTGAGATTTATTGCCTTGTACACTTAGTGTTAGGCTGATTTTTTTTTCTTTAAATTACATGCCACTGTCATGTTCAAAATAAAAGCTTAAGATGGACTGCGGGCCCTGTATCATTGTAAGGACTGCTTTTATTAACAGTGAAAGCCTAATGCAAACATGTTTTTATTCTAAGCAAATCAGAAACCACTGAGGTGATACCAACTTCTATACTCATGTGATCAAAACCATGTCTCCGGTAAAGAATAGGGCATGGGTAATCTCCCTCAGTAAATGAAACATTCCACAGGAAATGTGCAAATACAGCCTTGAAAAGCCTGGTGTTTGAATCCAGGCAGACCTGTATACATCGTGGTAACCTTGAGCAAGTTACTTAAATTATCTCAGCTTCAGTTTCCTTAGGTGTAAATAGGCATACTAGTAGTACTGAGCTCATTATATTTCATATGAAGATTAAGTATTATAATGTTTATAAAGTTCTTAGCACAGTAACTGGCAAGTACTCTAAATAATGAGTAATTTTATGAATAAATTTCTTTTTCATCCTAAGGTCTGCTTTAAGAAAAATTCTTCAAATCTTAAATGTTTATAAATGTACATTCAGATTTAAACCACCCAATGAAAGGGAAAATATGATTAGCTACTTCCTCTATTCTTTATAGCTAATTAAGTGAAAAGTTGTATTGATTATATTTTCTTATTGTTTATATTCCTTTTAAAATTAAGGTGTAATTGACATAAAACATTATATTAGTTATAGATGTATAACATAATGATTTGATATCTGTATATATTATGGAATGATCACCAAAATAAATCTAGTTAACATCTATCATCAGATGTAGTTATAGAATTTTTGTGTGTCCATATTCTTGTCTGTATTCTTGATGCTCTGGCATTTGAGGGTCTTGATCCTGGAAAGACTGCCCCTCCTAAGGCTAGCTAACTATAAAGCCATGACTTCTCTGGACATGTGTCTTGGATGAACAAACCAACCAACCCAGAGCCCACATCCTCAACCATCTCCTTTATTAAACTCTCACAACCAGGCCAGTATTTTTCTTGACTCAATAACCCCAGAGCCAGGTACCAGACAACTAGGGACTACCCATAGAGTCCAGAGCCTGCCAAAATTGTTTCAACTGTCTAATTTTAAAGCTTACTCAGCATCCCTATCCTGCCTGACCCATTTTTTCTCCCCTGGTAAAGACTCTGAACCATGATCCTCCCTCCCCCACTCTTCCTTCTGAGCAATTCTGGACCTTCTCCAGGTGGCCCTGAATGGTATGCTGTGCCTCCTGTTTCTAAGAATCTGAAAGTAAAAACATCTCTCTTCATGATAGTCATTTCCATGTCTGCATGTCTTACTGTATATGATTAAAAGAAGTCCCAGGTATATTTCAACACACAAGAAATTCTGTGTTGTCATTTTAATTATATAGGCTATAAATTCTTTAATCAAAGAACCCAGAATGCAACAAATTCTCTGACAAATTTACTACTGTCTCATTCACATAAGCATTCTACCACCATTACTCCCAAATTTTCCTCATTGTGAAACCCATTGTAGCTTTCTATAGCACTGCTCCCACGCTGAGACAGATCCAGTGGCTGCTAATGTGGAGAGCCTGGCCTGGCTTCTGAATCACCTCTCTGCCTGGTTTGCAGGTGTCTTTCACACAGAGCATCTGCCATTTTCCTCAGTGATTCCCTCTCCTATTTGATATTCCTTTAAGTCTGCGGACAACTTTTTTGAGTTCTCGTTTTTAGAAATTTCACTTCCATTTTAGCCACCCAGTGAAAGAGCTTCAACCTAAAACATCCAGTCTTATTCAGCTTTCAAGCCCTAAGAACTTAAAATCGTCTACTCTAAAAACCTCTATGCTATATTTTTTTAAAATTTCTTTTCACTTCTAGTGAGAACTTCCTCGTATACTTTGAATGACTTGTGCCTCAATTTCTCACTTTTCTTGTAGTAAATACCATGTCTCTGTTTTGACTATAGATTTCCCCTCATCTGCCTCAATGTCATGATCAGCTATTATTAATCCAAGCACTTCAAAATCCAGATTTTTTCTATTCTAGGATTTTCTATCACTCTTGATGTGTTTGCCTCACTTCTAAGCTGCCAAGCATTTTTAAAGCACATTGACCTTATTTGGACAAAATCAAAGGCAGCCAACTAAACTGGGCTCCCGGTATCTTAGCGATAAATCATTTTTGGTTGGCTCTCTCATTTACTTTGCACAGAAGCTGGCTCATAACTTTTTCACACTTTTCAAATGTTCAATCTAATTTATATCCCCTTTATCTTCAGTATCTATTCTTGTCTCATCTATTAAGGAGGGTCTAATTTTAGTCTTTAATTTTTTAGGTACATATAATTATCAATTTTCTCCTTTGCTTCCACTGTTTCAAAATCCACATTCGACTTAAATCCATTCCCCTCATCCTCTATGAGACCTATGTGCCACTTAAGACTCCTTCAGTGGCAAATAATAAAAATCAAATTTAACATTCAGTCAATAATAAGAATTTACAGATTCATTTCAATCAAAATCCCAAAGTTATAGCTGGATTTAGGAATGTGCAGATACAGGGACTGAAGGTTGCCATGAGGACTCTCTTTCTTTCCATTTCCCACTATGGATTCTACTGCATTTACTTCATTTTCAGTTCCCAGATAGAGAACCCAAGAAATCCCAGGATCACTTTAATCCATCACCAGATGGAGAAGAACAAGAGTCCACTTCTCCTGTTAAGACAAAGAAAAGCCCAATAGTTGGGTCTCAGTGGTCCCTGATACCATAGTTTGAAGATCATCTCTCTCACCAGTTGAAAGAAGTGGGTGGATAATCAGGTCTGGTCTATGACACATGAAATTAGGGAGAACAGGGGATAAAAGGCATATGAATTCAACTCTACCACAATCACAAAGACCAAGAATAAAAAGGTAGATTTTCAAACCAAAATTGGGAAAGAAGTGGGTAAAATAACACTAGATGACCAATAGACAACTATTAACCATGACACTTAGCTCTATCAACTTCTTCCTCTTTATATATGTTCTTTTATTTCTTTCATTTATAAAGGACCACATTATAGGAAAAAAGTCATTAAAATGTGTCTGTCTTTGACCTACTTTCTTAGTATAATCCTTTTTTTCACCTCAAAACTGTTTACAAATGTCAATGTCACTGTCTGCTTTTGAATCACTAGTGTGTCCCTAAACTATGGCATTTTGATTTCTTCATTCTTCAACCTAAAAATAATAATAGCAAGTGTTATTAATGAATTGATAATTGCCATATATATACTTTCCATTTGGGCTTTATCATCATATCTGTTTCTTGAACTTCTCCCTTCCTTAGCCTCCAAAACATTGAAATGCCTCACATCACCTAACAGCTATCTGATAACTTTCCCTATTTCTCTTATTAGCATAGTTTTCACCTTTCAAAACTTTAAATGTAGTAAGTAATGTAGTGGAGTATTTTTCTCTTTTCCTATAGTCTCTTCATCTATTCTCTAAAGCTTCAAATATCACTTCCCTGTTATGCATCAACACCCAAATTATGTCTCATGTTTTCCATTTACCCTTTCAAATTTCCAAATACTACTTAACATCTACCTTCTTAATTGTCTCTGTCATGTCAAACTCAACTTATGCTTAAATCAAACTTATTATATTATTCCCAGGGGTAATTTTATTTTCTCTATTGTTATTGGTGACATTATTATCATTGGTGATGCTATTATCATTTTAATTATATAGGCTATAAATTATTTAATCAAAGAACCCAGAGTGCAACATATTCTCTGAAAAGGCAAGCACTCAAAAATGTTTGTTAAATTTATTTATTCTATACTTTTAATACTCTCACATCCATTATTTTTTCAAGTTTTCTACATTCTTTAGCTACAATATCACTTATATTTATCACTATTATTCCACTCCACATGTATTTTCATATTTCCAAGCTTCCTCAGACCTCAGTTTAATGTCTTTCATGATCTCCAACCTTATATTTCATTCCATTTTTAATCGGTACTCTACAGCCTAAATAAAGTTTGAACAATGAGGTTATAATTATAACATACCCCTATCCAATAAAACGTACACCATCAAAATCCTTCAGCTCTATCACTTATCACATAAAGTCCAGTAATAATAATCTAATATATAAGCCTCAATATGATAATTACTACTATTCTCCTAAGAATATTGGACAATTTATTATTTCCCAAATACTATATTCTCAAATTACTTGATCATTCTTTGTTTTCTTTCTTTTCTTATATATCCATGAGTGAAAATTTCATTTTTAGCTCAGAAAATTTGTTCAGACCTCTGTTAAAGTAGTTACTCTATTCTACATTTTGTTTTAGATATTTTTGAACATACGTGATATACTCTCCTTGATTTCCATCCTTTTGAGGGCAGAGGCCATTTCTGATTTATTATTGTATCCCCATAGCTTCTCATTTCTAATACCCCCATTTTGCAATATCACTGTGTTGCTTTACATTTTTACTAGAGGCCCAGTGCATGAAAATTCGTGCACTGCAGGGGGGTCCCTCAGCCTGGCCTGCTCCCTCTTACAGTCTGGGAGCCCTCGGGGATGTCTCATGGGGAGTGGGCCTAAGCCACAGTCTGGCCTCCCTCTGCAGGAGGCAACCAGGCTGATCAGGGGGAGGCACCACTCCCATCACCACGCTGTTGCTGCCACTGCCAGCCACGGCATCTGTGAGGCCTGAGCCCTGGGCCACACAGCCCCTAGGGCTTAAGGCTGCCATGAGCCCAGGGCCTCACAGCCACCAGGGCTCAAGGCTGCCGTGAGCCCGGGGCCTCACAGCCACCAGGGCTCATGGCTTCTGTGTGCCTCAGGCCTCGCAGCTTTGTCCAGATGGACTTCCAGACGGACATCTGGAAGACATCCACCTTAATTACCTTATTACCCTTTTATTAGTATAGATGCTTTCTTAAAAATACTAATATTAAGTAATGTTGTATTGTCTGCCTCATCTTTTGTTTCATTTTATTATTATGAAATCTAGTCATTATTCACTTTTCCCCAATTAAAATGTGGAATAATTATATGTATAATGCTTTCACTATTATTTCATGTAAAATGTCATGTTTCTCCCTAGGGAATTTTACTTTCTTTAACACAACAGTTAAAGGAGGAGCACATGTATACCTGAAGCTTTTATGAACTACTAGTCTCCATGTCTCAGCAATGCCATGCTAGCAGTTTGATCACACAACTCATACGTCTCTAGCCACACAATATAGTAAGTAATTATTGGCAGGATCCTGACGAATGAAGCTCAAGTGGTTAAGGTCAATTGCCTCAGCTTCAGTTAAACAAGCTGGGCTGCTTTCCATTCTGCTTGCTCAACAGAGAAGGATTTGCTTCCAAAATTAAACATGAAGGGGTCACATTCAGAGGAAGGCTCCCTAGACCTACTCTCTGAAAAATATCTCACACAGGACCCAAAAGCATCCCTTAGTCTTCTTCTTTTCCTGATGGGACAGTGACAAACACCTCCTGAAAATCAGGGTTCAGGATGCCAATAAAGATACCTAGCATTAAGGACATAGTTCAAGTATGATTTCAGACACCACGTATGGTAGGATCAGGGTCTTTCTGTTTTGGTCAGTAGTGAGTACATCCAAGTAAATCTATGCTTAATCCAGAGTTATATTCACAGAGTACGAAGTGCCTGCCACAGAGTAGGTATAAATAAGTTGTTTTGGGATTGATCAAATGAATAAAAATTAATAAATAAATGAGTGGATTGCTCAGGGCCTGATAGGTCTGAAGTGAAATAGCTAACTGCATTTACAGGAATTGGGAAATGCAAGGGTAGGAGACAAGACCACATGTTTGCTCTGGTAATTTTCTGCAGGAAACCATTAGTATGATTTTGAACATTCATTCTTGGGTAGAAGGAAGTAAAAGGAAGTTTACAAAGCAAACTAAAAATAGTCCCAAAGTTTCTTTAAGCAACATTTTTATCATTTCAACTTATTAATCAAACAATTTGACAGACAATCCTATATAATAATGAGGTATTATGCAAATTAACCCTCATGCCCTCACAAGATGGCTGCCTACGACCAGGCTGGTAGGGGGGGTTAGTGAGGGACGAGCAAACAACTGAACAAGCAGGCTGCGTGGGGCAACCAGGCTGGTAGGAGGGTTAGTGAGGGATGACCAAACGACTCAACAGTGGTTGCGTGGGGCGACCAGACCGGCAGGGGCAGGGCAGTTGGGGGTGACCAGGCTGGCAGGGGGGGGCAGTTGGGGGTGACCAGGATGGTGGGTGGGGGGCAGTTAAAGGGAACTAGGCTGGAAGGGGGGGCAGTTAGGGGTGATCAGACTGGCATGCAGAGGCAGTGAGGGGCAATCAGGCCAGCGGGGGGGGGGGGGGGTCAGTTAGGGCGACCAGGCAGGCAGGCAGGTGAACGAGTAGGAGCCAGCGGTACAGGTTGTGAGAGGGATGTCTGACTGTTGGTTTAAACTGGCAGCTGGACATCCCCCAAGGGGTCCCGGATTGGAGAGGGTGCAGGCTACGCTGAGGGGACCCCCCTACACATGAATTTCATGCACCAGGCCTCTAGTGAAATTATAATGCCTTAAAATACTATACTATACTATACTATACCCTCAGGACTTTCACATTGACCTCTATAGTTCTATTTTTAATATTAAACTTGCAATAGCCCTTGCCAGTGTGGCTCAGTTGGTTGAGGTTTGTTTCATGCACCAAAACGTGTCTGCTTTGATTCCCAATCAGGGCACATGCCTGGGTTGCATGCTCAATCCCAGGACGGGGTGTGCAGGAGGCAGCCAATCAATGTTTCTCTCTCACATGGATGTTTCTCTCTCTCCCTCTCACTTCCTCTCTCTCTAAAATCAATAAATACACATTTTTTTTAAAAAAAGAAAGTTGCAATAGCTACAACTTTTTTCCACTGCATGTTTCTTTTTCAGTAATCTTTTGTGAATACAAAAGAGTACAATTAAGATATTAAAATATTTAAAAATAATAAAGCATACAACTATATATCTGTACCCCTACTTTAGAAATAAAAATACTCTCAATACTTCAAGCCCTATGTTCATCTTTATAATTGTCCCATGCTGCGTATTCCCCTGCAACAGAGGTAACCTTGTCCCAAGTATGTTTACTATGCCCTTGTTTTTCTTTACAGTTGTGTATGTGTGTTTCTGTGTATCTGTTTATGTATATGTATATTATAGAGATGAGTCTGCATGTATCTATGTATATATATTTATGTAATATTTTGAACTTTAAATAAATATCCTATAGAATAAAGATGTAATATGCAAATGGTTGTTACGCTGTGAAGCGTAACGACTGACCATGTAACGACCGGATCACAGATCAGCAGGAGGGTGGGGTGGCAAGCTAGAGCTACAGGAGGGCAGCAAGCTATGAGCGGGGGTGGGGGTGAAGGGAGCTACAGGAGGGCGGCAGTGAGTTACTGGTGATATACTGGCACATGATTTGTGTGCTAGGCTACTAGTCTATACTAATAAAAGGCCTGTGGCCGTGACGCTGTAACATGTAACGATCAAACAACCAGTCACCAGGAAGTCCACAGACCAGAACACCACGGCCCCAGCAGGGACATGCACCCCAATCAGGGGCATGGCCAGCCTGCAAGCCACCGGTGCCCCAAGCCCAGTCCGGCCTCTCCCCCAAGTGGAATCAGCAGTTAGTCAGCTTGCTGTTAGGGGCCTGACATCCAGGAATCCCATTCACCCACACCCAGGACCCAGACATCAGGGCAGAAGGAAATTAGTCAAGCACTCTGAAAGTGTTTTTACTCTTAATGTCATATACAGGGAGATATTAGAGTAAGTTTAATCAATTTATCAGTCATTGTTTGTGTCAATGTTGTTTTTATATCATGTTTTTGTTGTTTTTATATCATGTGTTTGTTGTTATATCATGTTGTTTATTTTTTAATAAATTTATATATTACTTTCATATACATTTTTCTAATTTTCTTTACTCTCTGACACTTCTATTATAGAGAAAGGGCAAATAGTGATATTAAAATATTTCTTCTAATTAATTCCCTTTCAATGTGCACGAATTCGTGCACCGGGCCACTAGTAATTATGTAATACTAGAGGCCTGGTGCACGAATTCGTACATGGGTGTGGTCCCTCAGCCTGGCTGGCGATCAGGGCCGTCTCACCCACTCCTGATTGGGGCCAGCTGGCTCGGGGGAGGGACCGTGGGAGGTTGGCTGAGGGAGCGCACTAACCACCAGGGGGCAGCTCCTGCATTGAGCATCTTCCCCCTGGTGGTCAGTGTGCATCATAGCTACTGGCCAGTCATCTGATTATTATAAAGGTTGCTTAGGCTTTTATATATATATATAGATAGATTCTCCTGTGAAATGATTTTTCATACTCAAAAAACAGGAGAATTTATCCACATTAAAGTGTGAGTCCACAGTTTGTTAATTTTCTCTGAAGTATGGTATTTCATTAGGTGAATATGCTACTATCTGTTTTTCCCTATTGAACATCTGCATTGATTCTGATATTTTTCTTTTAGTGAAAAAAAGATGGCACTAAACACACTGTCCATGAGTGTGTTTCTGAACCTGTTCAAGGACTGGGTCACCAGTGTGCACAGTGGACAATACCAGGGAAGCTGCATTTCTGGAGGGGCCCATGAACAACCCTGAAGCTTGATACCCTCACTTGCGTTCCTCAGGACATTCTTGGCTCTTTATGGCTCTTGCCTCTTCTACACACATTTTAACATTGCTGTATCAATATGGCGAAAAACATCTGTTGGGATTTGATTGAAAATTGATTGACCCCATTAATCAATTTCAGGGGAATTTGCATATTTCTATTATGTTTTCTTATTCGAAAACAGTATATATCTCTCTAGGTAGATCTTCATGCATTTGAGAACTTTCATAAATCAATACAAGTTTTACAAGCCTTATATTACATTGATTCTTCTGTACATAATATTTTTGTTTCTATTACAAATGACATAATTTTGTATCTTCTGTTTACTTGCTACTATAGTGTAGAAATGCAAAATTCATTTGCGTACCTAACATCCTTATTAAATCTTATGAATTCAAATACATTTCTATTGTGTACTTTTAGTTTTTATTTGTAAGCATTTTATATACTTTTACAATCATTTAATCCTTTTGTTATTATTATTATTATTATTATTATTATTATTATTTGCTTTACTGGAAAAACCTTATAGGAATTATTTCCATTTTAATGTAAACTGATTTTATGCATTTACAAAGTTTTTCTTGCCTTCTTTTGGGTAGATTGAGGTTTTGAGCTTATCTGTCCATGTTTTTTACCCTCAACCCCTCCCCCCATCACATAAATACACACTTTTTAAATAAAGATGTTATATCTGAAATTTGTATACTTTGAATGATTCTCCTAGAAATTATTTCATGTATATTTTGATTAACATTTATAATCAATCAGTATATTTATCCTCTTCTTAAATAACATAAATTACTTAGAATAATTTAACTATTCGCTTAACTTTTGTGTTTTCTTTGTTCAGTATTTCTCTTTTGGCTGTTTTTAGTAAACCAAAATTGCATTCTTGATTATCTTTTTAGCTCAGCAACTAATTCAGCAATTCTTGATCTATGTCCAATCTTCCTTTTAACCCTTCCATGGGGCATTTCATTTCATTAAAATATTATATTTAGTTATTTTTAAATTATTTTGGTGATATGCTTTGAATGCTAATCATATTTTGTTAAAGATGTAAGATATTTCTCATATAGTTATTCTAACATCAATGTGTATATGAATTCTAACTTGTATCACGTGTTTGGGTATTTTTTATTTTGAGATCGTATGCAATGAAACTTTGTGTGATTTGAGGTCTTGGTTGTGGGCTAATTTCCTAGAGAAGATTTACCTTATTTCTATGAGGTTCCTTGGACTCTTATCATCCAGGACTATTTTAAATTAAATCCTTAGTCTATTTTTTCCCTGGACATATAGGTAGTTTGACTCCATATTTCAAACCTTTGTTAGATTTTTCCTTTTTGTTTCATTTTCTTTCCTCTTTGAAGACATACATTCTTTTGTTATCTCATATTTCTTGCTGTTTGTTTCTCTAGTCCAATATTTCACTTAAAACTGTTCCTTTCACGGTTTTGATTTTATTCAGCACTCTCTATAAATGAATCCTGTCTTTTTAAAGCCAAATGCTGATGATTATCAGATCCCTGTAGGCAGCCATCTACTTTGGGGCTTGCTTACTTCTTGGATTTATGCTTTCCTTATATTTTTGACTCTAGATGATTCCCTTTTTACCTTATCTATTATTCATGCACTATAGTTATTCATTTTTAATTCTATTTAAGGAAAGGCCTTACAGTGAGAAGTGCTCAGGATGTGAGAAAAATGGAGAGGTTATCTGAAATATACTGGTTGTGAGAAAGAATAGGCTGATGAAATAAAAGGTTTGCATAGGTCAGCAAGGCCAGATGATAGGGCATTGAAGTACACGAAACACAAATGGATTTTATTCTTTTGGCTGAAGGAAGCCACGGTTGATTTTTAAGCTCTCATAAGGCTACATTTCTTCATTCTTCTACTTTTCTGGCTGGTTTACATTTTTATTTTGTCCTTGTGAAATTTATACCACTTTTCTTTAAAGTCAATGTTAGGTAGATCTTAGGCAAGTATCACTTCAGTACTACACAAGCCTTGTATATTTGAGAGGGCCATGTTGTCTGGGCTCCTATTTAATATCGGCCAAACAAAAACTGTGTCAGTCTGTCCAGATGGTATGGCTCAGTGGTTGAGCATCAACTTATGAATCAAGTGGTCACCTAGTTCAATTCTTGGTCAAGACACATGCCCAGGTTGTGGGCTCCATTCCCAGTTAGGGGTATGCAAAGGCAGCTGATTGATGTTTCTCTCTCTCATCAGTGTTTCTATCTCTTTATCCCTTTCCCTTCCTCTCTCTTTCAAATCAATAAAAAAGCATTTTTTTTTTTTAAAGCCGTGTCAAGCTGATAGGCACTGATGTGTTCAGGCAGCAATTACAGGTAGTTTTAATTGGAGTGTAATGGAGCATAATAATGGTAATAATTCTAACTCATAGAAGTTGGAAAAATAATAAAATCTAGTTATGCTTAACATCCAATATGGACCATGGATAGGCCAGTGATGAGACACTTCAAGAAATGATACACTAGGTATAAAAGCAGGTAGAGTGATATATGAAATTGTTGTTCTAGCACTATGCTAAAATATATCAATCTGTTTTGTGGATATCGTTACTCATGATTATTATAGAACCAGTATTCTATCCCTGGGCTTAAATTTTTACTTCTTGTGCATGCAATCTGTTTCTTAAGTTTCAAAGATAGAATTTTTCCACTCAAGAACTCCAGTCTTTATATTTCAGTTTCTATAAAGAGTTCTGCAAATAGCAACTCTGTTATTTTTCTTCAAAGTACCATTCTTGCATTTCTTATTTACCAGATGAAAATATTGAAAAAGTTGAGGATGATATTACTTAGAAAACTTGATAACTTGAAACTTTCTACACTTTGGAGAATGGCAGCAGAAAAGTATAAAGAAATATATATTCTATCCCTACTGTCACAGAAGATGTATATTAAGTCTGTATAACAGGATAGTTCTCTGTTAAAGTGTATTTAATAAAACCTCCCATTTTTTATATAGAGACAGTATAATGTCTGTTAACTGTCAAAATAAAATTGTGTTATTAGATAAAATATATTTTAAACAATTATTCCAATTATAGTATTTTTCCAGCACTTTTAAGAGATCAAAATTAATTTTTTATCTAATTTCATATCCTTTGACATATTTAGTTAATAATATGTGGGAAGGCAGACACTATATTATATATTTGGGAGGACAGAAGCTCATGGGTTCATTATGTCTGAGATTTCTACATGTCCTAATAGGATAATTCTAAAGCCAACATTATGAATATTTTGAACAAAGTCACTATTTTAGCTATCAGCCTGGTGAGTTGCTTCAGCTGAAGGTACTAGATGAATAGTTCATTGTGGGAGAGGAGTTGGACATCCAAAGGGTTATATCAGAAATTCAAGGGGAGCATACGTAATTTTAAAAAGCATGTCCGAACTTATTATTGTTTCAATTTGGTTTTAAATACAATCAATTTAAATAACATAAAATGAGGGTCAAAATTTAATATACACCAAAATTATACTTTAATCATTAAAAGCATGGATCAAACTAAAGATATTAATTAGTAACTTCCCTTGAACAATTCTAATATAGTTACCTATACCATAGTTCCTTGCAAAATTTTACTTTCTCTAGATATAGACCTAGAGAAAAGATGTATAATGTACTGTGGAGATATTCAATGAGGTATAAAATGCTACATCTATCTGAAACAATTTTATCACAATGATTCTCTTTTTTTCTCTGTTTAAATTTTTGTCAGGGGGACTACTATGAGCTTTAATCTATATGATATCAACAGTAGTGTCAATTTGCCACTGATCTAATTTGATTCATGTAGATACAAATCAGGTAGTCCAAACACTAGAATCTCTTTCTTTATAAGTTATTTGCATGTACATAATATTTTTATCTTCAAGGGAAGTAATAAACACTGACTAATTAAGCTCTGGGAAGGCATTATGAAATGGCAGCTTATGCCGTCAGATATCATAGGGCAGTGATGGCGAACCTATGACACGCTTGTCAGAGGTGACACGTGAACTCATTTTTGGGTTGATTTTTCTTTGTTAAATGGCATTTAAATATATAAAATAAATATCAAAAATATAAATCTTTGTTTTACTATGGTTGCAAATATCAAAAAATTTCTATATGTGACACGGCACCAGAGTTAAGTTAGGGTTTTTCAAAATGCTGACACGCCGAGCTCAAAAGGTTCGCCATCACTGTCATAGGGATTACTGACTCAGTAGAATAGAGGAAAAAGACTGTACAATTATAGAATCTGAGTTTAAGTTGGAAAGGGACTTATGACACACGGCTCATTTTACATATATTAAAGTTTTTATATATGTTTTCTTTACTGAGTTAGGTCCACATTCCAGAATCTTCATCTTAAATTGTACTAAGGGAAATGGTTGAAATGGAGAGCAATCTCAACTTTCTACTCTTCCTTTGTCCGCTGTTCTTGAAATGAATGAGAGGACAGATGGAGGTGAAATACACATATTGAGAATGAAAGAAATTATGTTAGAAAAAACAAAGACATGCTATTTGTCAAATGTATGGTTGGTGTAGCAATGGGGTGCTATGTAAAATCTTGGAATTTGTTAAACACTGCAATCCACAGTATCTTCTGTGAAAACACATCTATACAGATTAGAGTAGACTTCCAAATAGTAAAGATCTAATCCTGTCAGAGAAATACTAACCACATGAGAGTTGATATAATTATATTAATATCTGACAAAGCAAAAGTGTTTATCTTAAGACTTAACGATTATAACATGAGGAGAAATTTTTCAAAGAAATAATGAAAGAAATTTACAAATTTGATGATAATTATTAAATACACATAAAAGAAGCTCAACAGCAGCCAAGTAGGATAAACATCAGAAGAAACATAGCCAAACATATTACAAACAGAAAAGTTGAAAGCTAAAAGTAAAGATAAAATGTTGAAGGTGGCAAGAGAAAAATGACTCTTCATATACAAGAGAAACCCAATAAGAAATTCAGCTGATTTCTTACCTGGAACAATGAAAGCAAGAAGGAGGTAGATTGACATATTCAGAGTGTGGAATGAAAAGAAAATACTACCAACTAAAAATACTATATCCTGCAAAACATATTTTAAATATTAAGGTGGGATAAAGACATTTCCAGATACCGATTTTCTAATAAAAGGTCTTCAGGGTAAAAGCATGTGAAACTGCATCCTGCATCCAGTGAAAATATACTTCAGAAATGATGGAAAGCCCTATCTGGTTTGGCTCAATAAATAGAGCATAGGCCTGTGGACTGAAAGGTCCCAGCTTTGATTCCAGTCAAAAGCACATGCCCGGGTTGTGGGCTCGATTCCCAGTAGGGGGTGTGCAGGAGGCAGCCAATCAATGATTCTTTCTCATCATTGATGTTTCAATCTCCCTCTCCCTCTTCCTTCCTCTCTGTGAAATCAATAAAAATGAACTTAAAAATTTTTGTAAAAAAGAAATGATGGAGAAAGCAAGATATTCCTTGACGCTTTAGTCACAAAGTCAAGACTAAGACTTTTTTCACCAGCAGATATATTTGCTCTCCACCACCACCTATACCTAAAGAAGTACTCTAAACTGAAAGAAAGCAATATAGAAAAGAATCTTGAAACATCAAGAAGGAAGGAGAAACACAGTAAAAGCTATATGTAGGCAAATACAATAGATTTTCTTTATTCTTTTGAGTTAACTAAATTATGTTTGATGTTTAAAGCAAAAATTATACTACTTAATACAATTGGATGTAGTTTTGATGCAGGTAGAGAAAATATTTAACAAAATTTAGCTATAAATGAGTGAGGATAAATGGAGGAAAGGGAGATAATATTTCTACACTTTAACTAGTAATGTAACAATACCAACAGAAATAAAAACTTATGTTGTGATATCTTAGGTATAAGTAATAGAATAAAAAAATCAACCTATTTCCTTTTATCCCACAGATTTGAATGAATTATTGACAGGGGAAAAAAGAATAGCTATTCTGCTGAGCAACTCAAAAGGGGTTAAGTAAAATTGTGACATCATTAATAATTACTTTTTTCTTCTTTTCATGTTTAGTATCCCACCCTACTGTCCTTATTAGTATGTCACAGAGTATTCTGAAATGAGTTTCATTTCCAGAAAATGTTACAGCTTCACTACAAATTTATCTGTTCCTTCAAATATCATTGAAATTCCCTGCTCTCTAATAGGGAGCTTAAACAGCTGTCTAAGTCAAGTGAGAGTTCATAATAATAGACTTTAAACAATACTCTGCCCAGTCCAGATAACACTTGCCCTTTAAATAGCATCTTTGATGCTTAAGAAAACTGGAATTTAAATGTGCAAGTTAGAAGAAATCCTAAAAGTAGCTTATTACTTTATCTATATGAAAGTTGGCTCTTAAAAAGTAGAAATCTTTCTTGAAAACAATTGTAGGCATATAGAAAGAAAAAACGAAAGGATCTCTGATTCATGAATCACTTATTACTAAACCACCTGTGAATAATTCTAAGAACTTAAGAGTGAAAATAATGATCTTATAAATATATACAAAGTTCAATGTAGTAATATGTTGTCCAAAGGAATCTCATATGTATTAATTTGCATCAAACTAGAAGCATATGCACACATTTTTAAAGCAACATACTCTTAACAGCAGATAGATCTCATTAGGGCAGAAAATCCTAGGCAAACTAAATCCATGAGTATATATTTTTAGGTACATTTCCTTGCTTTAGATAGGTTCTTGTCTCAAAACTTGTCCATATTGGTAAGATCCTTGAGGAGAAAATTTGAATGTATGACTCAGTACATGCTAAATAAATTAATGAGCATATAGTGGACAAATGAACATAGGATAGAGGAGAAGATGTGGATAATCCCCAGTGACCAAAATTTTGAAGGACATACCTAGCCAAAATGCTGGCAACAAATATTTTTAAGTGCCTCACCTTGCTATGTTCTTTGGTTAGAGAAGAATGGTACCCAACCTCTCTCCTTAGGAAACTCACTTTCTAAGAGGACACTAACTTTGTTCTAACACTGTTTGTAGTCCCCCCATCACAGAAACCATAGCTCCTCACAACCTGCTTACACTTCCTTTCACTATTTGAGAGTAGTCCTGAAAAGCAGTCCTGCTAGTTGCTGCTGAGACTGGCCATCTGCAGGCAAACCTGTGTCACTGGGTTCGGAGCAAATAGAAACTGAAGGAGGATGGTAGAGGGCTTGTACCTGCTAACAACTGAAGGCCTCAGTTTTAAGGGAGAAGGACTTTGTACTGTAGGTTGTGGTTCACTGACTCTACAGCAGCGGTTCTCAACCTGTGGGTCGCGACCCCTTTAGCGGTCGAACGACCCATTCACAGGGGTCGCCTAAGACCATCCTGCATATCAGATATTTATATTATGATTCATAACAGTAGCAAATTACAGTTCTGAAGTAGCAACGAAAATAATTTTATCGTTGGGTGTCAACATGAGGAAATGTATTTAAAGGGCCAGAAGGTTGAGAACCACTGCTCTACAGTGTGGTCTTAGGTTTCCCTCACACACTAGGAAGGAGGTAGAGAATTGCTGGATAGAAGAGTAAAAAGTAATATGTCATTGGTCGAGTGAGAGTTGGGGAATGGGATGCTTGGTATACACCCCTTCTAAGCCTAAGCATATGACAAGAACATCAAACACCCACATACCTGGACTATTTTTAACCAAGTACAAATAATAAGCCAACAGTATAAAGTTTTTTGAAAAAGAATGCTCTTCTCCTTCCCAGATGGTTTCATAGAGATATAGATGTTATGCAATTATCACTATGGTAACCCTGTATCTAACAGCAAAAATCATCATATCACTTATTTCTAACATTCACTTGTCTTTTTGAGCAAGAATTCTGATCAAGATATCTTTTTGAAGCACTACCAGAACCCTTAAATTCTTATTTATGTTACTTAATATTTTCTCCTCTCCTCCCACAATACATTAAAGTTAAAGCCAAAGTAATGATTGCATAAAATATAAACATATTTAATTTTTAAGTAGATGAGTTATCTATTTTGAAATTTCCCTCAATCTTGCAAAGAGCAGTCAAGTATTGATGTTCATATCTGTTAAAACAATGTTTAATCCCAATATTCAACAGCTATCAGTTTCAGGAATGTGAATGCTGATAAATCAAAGAAATATCATTATATGTATTTTCGCTGCAGCTGGCCAATGTGTCACCAATACAGATGAATTGAGAGACACTGCAAATGGAAACACCAATCTATACTCACGTGTCTTGTCAGCTGAATCTAGCATTCATATGATATACTTAGGGAAAACTGTGATCCTTGAATATTGTTGTCTCCAGATGCAATAGTTATAGCATGTCTTTTCTATTATACAGAAAATGTAAATATTCAGGTAGGATTATTTACAATGGGATCAGGAAACCCTTTCAAACTTATCTATGTCTATGGACTTTTCTATTCTTCATCCATTGGTCCAAGAACCCAATTCCCTTCCTCAAAACTCAGCTGGATATAAGAATAGAAAGTAACATGTCATTTGAGTGAGAATTGGGAAATGCGATGTTTGCAACTTAACACATTGTTTGCGGGTAGTTTTTATTGCACGCTAACAGGTGGCGCGGGCCATTTTTGCTAATTTTCTGCGCAAATGGCAACGTTCAGTAAAATTACGATAACTTTAGTTTACGTATTTATATGTTACCCGCATTCTACCGCTAGTCTATAAAAAATGTATTAATACGTGTCCCGCGCTCTACTACACTGGTAGAACGTATAAATACGTAAAACGTATAAATATGTTTCCCACATACAATGTGTTAATATCCTAAAACAACTAACATTCATTAACTCACAATTTCTGTGGGTCAGGTAGCTGACTTGACTGGATGTTTCTGACTTATGCTCTTTTATAATAGTACTAGAGGCCCGGTGCACAAAAATTGGTGCACTCAGGGGGGGGGGGCGTCCCTCAGCCTGGCCTGTGCCCTCTCACAGTCTGGGACCCGTCAGGGGATGACCACCAGCTGGCTTAGGCCTGCTCCCTGGGGGATTGGGCCTAAGATGGCAATCAGACATCCCTCTGGCAGCCCGGCAGCCCTCAGGAGATGTCCACTTGCCAGCGGGGAGTAGGCCTAAGCTGCAGTCGGACATCCTTAGCGCTGCTGAGGAGGCAGGAAAGGCTCCCACCACCACCGCTGTACTGGCAGCCATCAGCCTGGCTTGTGGCTGAGCAGAGCTCCCCCATGTGGGAGTGCAATGACCACCAGAGGGCAGCTCCTGCATTGAGCGTCTGCCCCCTGGTGGTCAGTGTGTGTCATAGTGACCAGTCATTCCTAGTCTTTCTGCTGTTAGGGTCAGTTTGCATATTACCCTTTTACTATATAGGATAGAGGCCTGGTGCATGGTGGGGGCCAACTGGTTTGCCCTGAAGGGTGTCCCAGATCAGGGTGGGGGTCCTGCTTGGGTGCCTGGCCATCGTGGATGAGGGGCTGATGGCTGTTTGCAGCTGGCCACACCCCCTTCAGGGTGGGGGTCCCCACTGGGGTGCCTGGCCAGCCTGGGTGAGGGGCTGAGGGTCGTTTTCAGGCTGGCCCGCGACTGAAGCTCCCAGCCTCTCCTTTTTTTCTTTTCTTTTTTTATTCTGGGATTTATTTACCTTCTATAATTGAAACTTCACTGCTGTCACTGGAGCTGAGAGCCTGCTCCAGTTCCATGGCCACCGCCGGCTGAAAGCAGGTATCTGGGGTTTGTTTAGCTTCTATAATTGAAACTTTGTTACTTTTGGAGCTTAGAGCGGGGCCACGGCAGGCGAGGAACCTTGGCTTCCTCCATCATTGGAGCAAGCAAGCCTCCTGCTCGCTTCAGCTGCGTGGCTGTTGGCCGCCATCTTGGTTGGCAGTTAATTTGCATATCACCCTGATTAGCCAATGGGAAGCATAGCAAAGGTATGGTCAATTACCCTTTTTGTCTTTTATTAGATAGGATTCACAATAGTAAGAGGTCAGCAGGCCTATCATCATCTCATGGCTCAGCAGGGGACACGTATCTGCTTCCAAGCCCTCTTACATGGCTGTTGATAGTCTTCAAGGCTTCACTGGTTGTTGGACAGACAATTCAATTCCTTGTCACATGGATCTTGCTATATAACTATTCACAATATAGTTGCTTGTCTCCCAAGAATGCGGGGAGTGAGAGAGGCAGATTGAGAGATTAGAAGATGAGAGATGTTGAGAGGGAAGGGGAGAGGAGGATGTGAGGGAGAGAGGGAAAAAAGAAGCCATAGTCTTTTTGTAACTAGATTTCAAAGTGACATTCCATAATTTTTTCCATGTTCTATTTGTTGGAAGAGAAGCAATAAACCCAGCCCACACTCAAGAGGAGAAGGTTACCCACAGCTGTGGATACCTGAAAGCAAGAACTATTGAGAACCAATTTAGAGGCTGCCTACCCAGGTAAATTCTGGGATTGCAAATATGGACAGACATTCCATTCTAAAGTATGTCTATCAAAGGAAATTAAGAGTGAGAATTTACTAAGGAAATTACATAATGTGTTTTGGCTAGGATTTGATGCTTGCATATAGTACGTGATTCTCAGGAGCAGAGAAAATTATGTTTCAGAGACTGATGTGTGGCAAATAAAAGAATTTGAGTCAAAATTGTCTTGGATTCTAAAGATCCCTAATCTCTGGATATAAAATCTAATTTAATTGTCTATCTGGAAGAGTGAACAGCTACAGAAAAGATGAGCATGAAGTAATAAGGGAGGAAGCATAAATGTGCCCACTTAGCCAAAGGAGTCCAAGCAACATACTTAATCCATTAGGCTACTAATGCCAAAGATTAATCATCTTTTCATTCTATCCCTAAAGGCTTGCAATTTCTCTTTTAATTTCCATTCTAGTTTTCCCAAAGAATTATGCCCTATTAGCCTTTGGGTTTGACTTCTAGGCAGATGTTCATTGGAGCTACCAGAAAATAGGTAAGAAAGTTTGGATTCATTTTTTAAAAACTATATCTAATCTGCATTTATCTCCTATGCTAATGAGTTGGAGAGAAGTTATAGATTAGTCATCTGTGGGTTAACCTCCCCCTTTCAGAGTTATGGAAAGGTCCAGAAGGTTTTACTTAGTCCTAAACGTTCAGGAAATCTCTAGCCTGCATCCATGCTGGTGACCATTTTATATGTTCATTTTAACAAGCTGTATATTTCCTTGAAAATTAACTGTCCTTGTGAAAATCTAAACCTGGAACTTTGAGACCTGGACCAAGGCAGGAGGTCCCAGTGCATAAGATGGAGTCTCCCTGGGTGTACCACTCAGCAATTTCCTTCTAAGAAGCTCCTGTTCTAAGGATCAACAAGTTTCAGCAGCAGGGGACATTGCCTGCTCAGGACTCTTAATCTCCCTTTCCAAACCCAAGGGTAATGTTTACCTCCATGATTGCCCCATCTCCTGCTCCTCCACTACCATGATTCTGGTCTTTCCCACATAAATGCTTTTTTACTTTAGAACAAAGTAAATATAATCTCCTCAAATATATTGCTTTATTCAAAGAATCACTGGTTTTAGTTGGGAAGAACAGGAAGATAAAAATGACCATCTTTATTTTTTCCTATAGCAATATGAACAAAACATAAATGAATCCTTTAAAACATTGTGCTATCGCATATTAAATGAAGTACTGCATCCTGAACATTTACCATTAAGTATCACATTTTTCAGGAAATTATGCAAGATTCAGGTTAATATCTACCTAAAACAGTCACACCCTCATCTGCTGGGATAACAGAAAGCCTTGCTTATCCCTGAATCTAAGGCACCCAAAAGTCGTTGAACCTCTTCGGAAGTAAGTCACCCATAAAGTCTGGGCGGGCTCTCGAACAGGCCAAAACACTTTGGGAAAGAAAGAAATAGCAATGAGAATTAGAGAGAAGTGTAAAAGAGACTCTTACATTGCTTTGGCACTGGCTCAAAATTGGGGGCATGCCCGGCATTTTGCTTTTTCCCATTATAGTTTAAAATAAATCCATAAATATGCCTTATAGCATAATTCTGTCAGAAATGTATGTTCACATTAGTTAACCTTATAAATATTCCTACATGAGCCAGCAAGAAAATCAATCATATTTGTTACTCTAGCACTGGTTAATTACAATAAATTTTATCAAATAAAAGCATGTTAATTCCAATCTAGGCCAAGGTATCCATGCCTTCCAATATTGCTCTACAGCCCATATCACAATGCATTGTAATTATTGCTCAACCATCCTTTTGTTTTATTATTGTGCATTCTGCAAGGCTATAAAGGCAGCAAACATACTTTGGGCATCATAGAAATACCAGTGCCTAATTAATAGCAGCTATTTAATAAATATTCCTTAAGAAATGACAGACAGGGAATGTGAAATATAAAGGCTTAGGAAGAGAGGGTGTAACAAGTCTGCTCATTCAAGGCTTCTACATGCTACACTAAGGGCAAGAAAATGTAATTGATAATCAGATATTTATTCCCTGCCCCTCCCATTTTTAACTTTATAAATTATTCTGTATTTGTGACAGATATAATTATATCCTATGCAGAGTAGTTATTTTTATGAGCTTTAGAATTAATATGGGGCTGGATTCAGGTTCTATATCCTGCATTTACTAAATATTTGACTTTTGGCAAGTTACTTAACCACATTATGTCTCATTATTCTTACTTCTAAAATGTGAATTTTAATGGGAAATAATTCATAGGACTGTCCCAAGAATTCAAAAGACAGTTTTTAAAACAGTAGTTAGCATAGTCCTTGAAACAGGATAAGGCTTCAATATATAATGAAATAGTAGCTACAAGAATACTTTTATTTTGCTTTGCAGCCATGGACATAGGCTATTTATACTGCCCAGTTCTTCCAAGAAAACAGTAAAGCTCCAATAAGAGATGGAAGTGCCAGCAGCAGGGCAAAGACAAAAAAACAAACTCGTATTAGTCATTCTGCTCTTATATTTCTGGATGGCCTGGGGAGCCATTAGCTAAAGGGAAACCCCATATGGAATGAAGAGGCCCTATCCAATAACCTGACTGACTAGGGAATAAGGTATGATGGTATTCTCTACTCACTATGACTCAAGTTCAGGGTTTATTATAGTAACACACCCCTAGCCCAATCTATAATCTCGTCATTAGTGTCAGAATAAAAATAAAATAAACTGTCATTCTCTGAAGACCTTCTATGTTCGTTCAAGGTTCAACTCTGCAAGATGAATTTGTTACTTTCAACTTCACTGAGAGAACCAATAAAATACTAAGGAGGTTATGTAATGTTCCCGAAGTCACACATATGATCAATAACAAAGTGAGGATGGAGACTAAATCTTCCTGCCACCAAAGTCTAGTCTGTGCCCTCAATTGTCCTATCACTTGACTCATGAATATCACAAGAAGAAAATAACATTCCCATGTACAAAAAATAAAGTTTGTTTCTCTCATTTGCATATACCTAAGCATCTCTGTGGGTTTTGCTCCATAATTATGTATGTAAAGGTAATCGCTGTAAAAAGTTTAGCTTAGTTAATTGGGACATCCTCTAAGATAACTCCTCATATGCAAAATGGGTGTCACCTTCCAGCTATGTCTAGTTGCTTCCCATTTTTTAAATTATCATGCACTGATTTTATCTTAGCATGTGTAGGTTTTTCTGTTAGAACATACATTGTGGACATGTCTATTTTTTTTTCTTTTTTAAACCTCAGGACAAGTGTCTCAGAAGAGCTTTCTAAGAACTCCTTACTCCATGCCTTCGCCTATTCACCCCACTTTATACAGGTGTCAACTACACCATTTCCTGTGTTTCATAGTAATTTTTAACCTGTTTTTCTTTCACTTTGCTACACTAGACTGTGATCTGCTTCAGAGAAAGTTTCCTCTTTCCTAGATCTTCTCAATGCTCATCACAGTGCCTGACATGTAGCCTAACCTACGTAAATATCATCAGCTTCGTTTTCTCCTACTCTTACTAATAGCTTCTCCAAAATTCAATAAAACTATACACACTTCAACATTCTGTGCCATTCTCTAATGTATGACATAAGTCTGTGACATTATCTCATACCTGGCCTGAGTCATGTGGAAGGCCTCGGTTCTCTAACATAAATCAACATCTCACTTCTATGATTCACGGAAGTACAAGATTCTGTTAAAAAGCCCCTTTGAAATAAGTACCATCTTATTTTCTTTTAATAACCTGTCACCAAAGGAAGTTATCATACTAGCCTTCGTTTTTCAAAAGCTTCCTGATAGTATTGATTTAAGGATGACCAGATGGCTTCCTACAAATGAACTCCAGGTAGAATCATATTAGTTTATTTTTAATCATCCCTCTTCAAAATATGTTTCCTTTTCCTTTTACAGGACAAGAATTGAATCAATTCCAGACTGTCTGGAGCCAGTAGAATTCAGAGAAATATTGACTACCGGAAAATAATTTTGATGTACTGTATATGTATATATTAAATATATATGTATACACATTTAATTACATACAGTGTGATTTAATTGTCAATAATTATTAAAAATCAACCTAATGCCATGAAGATAATATATTTTGGTCACTAATAATTAAGCCTGGCTCTACAGAGGTGTTCCTAGAACAAGATTATTATGGCTAATACTAACATGTGAAGTGTTATCCTCCCAGGGTAACCTGAAAAATTAGTAAGCATATACTTGCTCAAGCATTTAAGAGCATTTATGCATCTAGCTAGTCCTTTCTTTCTTCATTCATTCAAGAAATCCTGGAAATATTCTAATCACTGGAATTACAAAAACACAACATGCAAATCTGAACATGATGGCAGTATATTGGGGGGTGTATGCACATGTAGAAACACCTACAGTGATGTGTGAATAAATGCTTATGTAGTAACCTGCAGGCAGAGCCATGCCATGCCAGCCCAGGAAGGGTAATATCTCACAAAGGTTTTCAGGGAAGAGGTGGTATTTGAACAAAAAAGATTATTCAAATGTGATTCCCTTCTAAATTCCAATGCTTGATAGTTGCTGAATCTATACATGAGGTAAGTAATTATATTTTGGAATCAGATTTAAGAGTTCTGGAATAGAGGTCAGAAAAGGAACATATCCCAGGGAAGGGGGCATTCTCTCCTTTGTAAAAAAGGAGCAGAAGTCATCCAGGCAAGTACATGGGAAATAACATTCTAAGCCAAATGATAACTCACCTGGGAGAGAAAAGCAAGGTGTCTGGGAAGCTTCTAGCCTTTAGACTTACGTGGTGCCCCACAGACTGGTTCTTTCTGCCCTGTGTCACCTAACATTATCTCTGCTGCGTTGCACAGAGAATACTGCAGCTAGGGCTGACTATGGGAACAGCAGAGAACTGGAAGTTATCTCTGGCATTTATTACCTGGTTGAGTTTTGGCAAATGACAATTTTTCTATGTTTATCAGTCTGCAAGATGGAAATAAAGATCATCAGCATTTATTTTAAAAGTGGTTACATTTATTTAAAAATATAACTTATGTGGAAGGTAAAATGAATATTCCAAAGCTTACTAATGTTTTCTGGATTCAAAAATGAAGAATTGGAGCTAGTGAAAATGTCCAATAAAAGGGGAGGGGAGAGTAATGAGTGAAGAAATGTGTAAATTATATTCTGGGACATTACATACACTCTAATATTTGTAACACTACTATTTAAATATCTTCACATTTCTAACACGTCATAGACAGTGACTGAGGCCCTGTATTTCATTGTATCTACAAGTGACTATAACAGAATAGGCTGACAAAGAAATTGACCCTAAAATTTAGTTTTTCTTTGACTTCATTCAATTTTGTCCCCCCTAGTTGGTAACAGGGCTTCTTAAATGTCACACTCGGCTTGCCAGACAATAATAAAAACCAAGCTATTCACACATCATTTGGCACTTGTTGAAAGGAAACCCAGATGCTTTTGACTAATTCATTCTTAATTTTGTGTTTGATAATATTTGTTTATCTTGATCCAGAAATAGCAAACTCAGGAACAATAGGAAATTTTTAAATTACTACTTGTTTCAATAAAGGGGATGTTAATGTTGGCCAATACCAAAACCACACAAGGCATAGCCTATTACTAGAGATATCTTGTCCTTTGTTAGAAAATTAGCCAATAGATAAGTATATAAATATGTGAATAAATAAATACATGAGAGGGAGAATTAAAGAGATTCTATGTTCTTAAATAAATTTAAAGAGAGTGAAAAAAATCACTAGAAGTTGTAAAAAGCTCAACAATATCAAAAGATGTGTTTATTTCCCATGGGAATTGGGTTTATAAATACCAGTGATGGCAATACTATTTTAAAATCAGGTGCGGAGCTGCAGAAAGTGTTTTTTAAAGGATTGGGGACATTAAAATATATTGCCATTTGTAAAATTTGAGCCTGGTGACCTGACATAGTCCATTAAATTAATCCAAGTTTCAGTCAAATGCTGTCGCTGGTGGAGTCTGTTGAGACTGCATTTCCATCTCCCCCTCCACTGGAGAAAGAACCCTTTCTCATCCTAGAGTTCACTTTGCCTGACGGGGCCCCTGGGATGAGTGAGTTGGTCTTACTTTTTTAAAATATATTTTTATTGATTTCAGAAAGGAAGGGAGCGGGAGCAGGAGATAGAAACATCAATGATAAGAGAGAACCATTGATCAGCTCTTTCCTGCACATCCCCTACTAGGGATAGAGCCCACAACTGGGCATGTGCCCTTAACTGGAATCGAACCCAGGACCCTTCAGTCCGCAGGCAGATGCTCAATCCACTGAGCCAAATTGGCTAGGAATGGTTTTACTTAATATTGTATTTCTACTCCTCCTCATAGCAAGAAATGTGAGAGACATTGAAATGGTTTCACTAAGCATTTTAAAGAATCCCTCATCATAAATGCTCCTCTCTGAAATTCTGTCTACACAGAAAATCTTTGAGCCAGAAGAGAATGCTACAAAGAATTGGTAACTATTAAAGCAACTTTTCTTAAATGTAATTGGGACTCTGAGATGAATATTTGATTCTGAGCTCTGTGTTTTCTTTATCTTTCAGAAACAACGTATAAAATGCTCTTTATCTATATTATAAAAAGCCAGTGGCAAGCCAGTGGCCGTAACGACATAACACTGAAACGACCAGACAACCGGTCACCAGGAGGTACATTGATGGGTCTCGCGCTGTATCGGGTCTGGGTCTCACGGTGTGGCGCGGCAGGAGTCAGTTTGGGTCCTGCTGGCACAGGGGGTCCTGGGTCTCACGCGATTTCGTGTGCTGGGCCTATAGTTTGTATAATAATGGTCACTAGTATTTAATAATCTGCTCTGATGTGCCAGGTAACATGCTTTGCTTTAAGTGAAGTAGCTCATGTAGTTTTCTCAGGAGTCCTATGAAATACATATATTATTATCCCCTTTATCCAAATAAGGAATGTGAGAATGAAAGTTCAAGTAAGTTGAGCCTAGTGCCATGGTTAACACTTGATGGATAGTTTAGAACTTCCGACTTCAAAGCCAATGTGAACCCATAGGCTTTGCTGCCTCCATCAGCCTTGTTACTGTGTCATTGGTCTGTCCATCCTATTGGCTTGAGGTGAATAAAAGCATTCTCAGGTCAGACAGGAATACCAAGATTCAAAGAATACCAGTAGCAAGCATTGTGCTTTCTCTTAAGTTCATAATATGATTTTTTCTAAAATTCTTGCAGACTAATTCACAAGTGAACTTCAAAAAGAACTCTCTCCAAATCTACCGGCAAAAGACTTCCATAGATTCATAGGATTATCCTTCCTTTCTACCAGGAGTTTGTAGACTATCTAAAATAGTTGTGCCTAAATTTCCTGCCACCAAATCCAGAAATAGTTGTGTTTTGTGTTTTGTTTTGTTTTTGCTGAAATATATTGATCTGATGTTTCTATATTCCTGACTTTTATAAGCTGCAGAGATCTCAGTTGCAGCACCCAAGAACTCTTTGTAAATGAAAACACGTTGTAGGTAAAAACGCATTGTAGATAAATAAAAAAAGATAGGAACTTGCCTCTTGTTATATATGTCTAAGCAAACCTAAGGTTGAAAAATCACTCACTTGACCTAGGATATCATAGCTTTTACTTTGAATGATATCAAATTAGGAAATTCCATTTCTCAGAACTCCAGTCTCTATTTGTCTCCATGAATAATGACCATATGTAGAGTTCTTTTCAACTCTGCCTGTTTATCTCCTTTAATCCTCAAGAGAACTTCATGAGTGTGATGATTCCCATTACACAGAAGAAGGATCTACAGCAAAAGCTACTCCATGTCTCACTAATGGTTAAATAGCTGAGACTTGGTTCTCTTAATCCTCTCACTGTAAAGCACTCGATGTCAACCACTGCTGTTGCACTCTCTACTTCTGCCACTTGACTCTTTCAATATTTTAATTAAGAAAACATATATATGTATACTTATAATTTTCTTATAAAATGCTTTAGTGCTTCTTGCAATTTAAAAAAATTATATTTTATTTGTCTTTATAACATAATGATCAAACAACTTAGCTCATTAATATTCATTTGGATGAAATTGGCTGGAAATTACCTTGAGTTAAAATTATTGAATTTGAAGTTAAAAATGTCCTTTCCTTATTTCACTTTGCATTCTGTAGCGTTGATACAGATTCACATAAATTAAGGGAAAGCCTGGAGTCCCACCCACAGTGCTGACAGAGGGAAGACAGAGGAATGGCCCCTGTCCCTTTGCATTATCACAATTACCTTTGAAAATGTTGCTTTTAGGCATGTTGACAAAGCCCAGATGTTGTCAGTGGCTTTTTACTTCCAAACATGCAGGCTGCAGAAGTCTACTGAGACTCGACCATATTTGTTACAGAAAGGGAAGGACATTTCACACTCCTTAAAACTACTAACAGACACCCAAGCCACTGGCATAAATGCTTTCCCAAAGAGGACTCATTAATCCTCCTTTTGAAAGATGTTTAAGAAAACTGAATGCAGGAATTCTGTACACATATGATGCCTAATGTTCCTATAGAGCAGGAGTTACTAAGTTGTTCATTGAGAATTCTGACCATATCTCTATTAGGAAGGAAAATGATTTCCAAGATTAAAGACTATGTTTCTCACAAAAAAAGGGTTTTTTTTTGTTGTTTAAATATTGAGTTAAGACCTTTTCTCCTGGGGCTATTTTTGTAGGTCTGATATTTCCTTAAGATTCCAGAGCCATCTTTTCCACTCTGAAACATATATTTCAATGCCTCCTACAAATCAACATGTCCAAAGCTAAATATCAGATTTTGTCTCAAAGCAGCAACTTTTCTTATATCCTGTATTGATCCTATAGAACCACCATTCTTCAGAAATATAAGCTATTTTAATGATTCCTATTACTTTTTGTTTCCAATCAATTTTTCCTTTCAAAATATACATGTTGATTTCCTAATATGTGCCCCACATGGTTATATGGCTATTTTGGCATATAGCAGTGGGGATGGGGGCGGGGGGGAGGAACAGACTTCTGAATTGCTTACCTAATTGAAAATATTGTGGTTGAATTATTGAGACATTCAAGAAATAAAATATGGCCCTAGCTGGTTTGGCTCAGTGGATAGAACATCAGCCCAAGGACTGAAGGGTCCTGGATTCAATTCCAGTCAAGGGCACATTCCTTGGCTCGGCGCCAGTTAGGGTACAAGCGAGAGGCAATCAATCAGTGTGTCTCTCTCACATCAATGTTTCTCTCTCTGTCTCGCCTCCTCCCCTTCACTCTCTCTAGAATAGAAAAAAATATTCTTGGGTGAGGATTAACAAAAAAGAAAAATAAATAAAATATGTAGAATGCCAGTTGATGGTAAAAGCCACAGAGAACAACCAAACATGAAAAGAAGATAAGTGAGTTAAAGAAGAGTGTACAGGCCTAGGTGAGGTCTGGCCTGGATATCAAAGGCTCCCAGTGGTAACTACTATAAACTGGATTAAAAGAGTGAGTTTGTTCTGTTGGTCAAAAGATGGTAGTAGTGAGGCATGCATATTGGGAAGGAGAGGGCAGTAGTGGTCTTGAGTTGTGCACAGACATTCAGCATCCTTTTCAGACTTGCCAATGGTGACTTGTGAAACCAGTGATTTGAATCTATCTGATTTATTCAGAGCAAGTACAGGCCAGAGACTCTCATGACTTCATAAGCCAGAGGCCAGGCATGGCTGTCAGGGGTTGGGTGGGGTAGGCACATCTGGTAATATTTCATAGTCACCAACTCCTTTAATTCTATGTCCCTCACCATAGTTACTTTACAATCCCAATGTCCAGGTTCAGAAAACTGACTCCTAGTTGTTCTTTTAGCTTTTAAACTAGAATGAGGTAAATAACTCAATCATACATTATCCTTCTGCATTGAAACTGCCCCTTCTTTGTATAATACATCTGTATATACAAAAGCCTATGCGACCAAACGACCGTTGACCATTTGCTATGATGCACACTGACCACCAGGGGGCAGGCACTCAATGCACAGGATCAGGCTCTCTCCTGTCTGGATTGAGCCTGTGGGGATCAAGCCCAAACTGGCTATCTGACATCCCCCAAGGGGTCCTGGATTTCAAGAGGTACCCTACCTGTGCATGAGTCCATGCACCGGGCCTCTAGTTGATTATAATATCTTCAACAAGAATGATGTGTTGCTCAACTTTTTATTCTGTGTGCCTTGACTTAGAGTAAAAGTAAGTGAGTCTTAGTTTGACTTACCTCCTGGAATAGGCAGTAGCGCTGCCCTCTGAATTTTCAGCATTATATTATTCCACATAAACCACATTCCAAACATGTTGAACTGACTTCGGTTCCCCACATACAGTCAGATATGTATATTTTAAACTCTGTATTTTGTTCAAGTTCTTCTCTGAGTCTGGCACATCATCTTTCTCACTCGCAATATGTCATTTTTATTTACTTTTATAAACCGATTGCAATATATTTTTCCTACAGTGTTTTCTTAATATCTATTCCATTCATGTATGTCAGTGATGACGAACCTATGACATATGTGTCAGAGGTGACACGCGAACTCATTTTTTTGGTTGATTTTTCTTTGTTAAATGGCATTTAAATATATAAAATAAATATCAAAAATATAAATCTTTGTTTTACTATGGTTGCAAATATCAAAAAATTTCTATATGTGACATGGCACCAGAGTTAAGTTAGGGTTTTTCAAAATGCTCAAAAGGTTCGCCATCACTGATCTATGTAGTTAACCATTTCCTCCCTGGGCTCCCACAGACTGATGGAGAACTTATTCCATCACATTGTAATCAGTTGTTTACATAATCGTTGTACCTAGAGAGTACCACTTTTTATTTATCAGAAAATCTTTTTTTTTTTCCTATTCCTGCTAGGTCTCACAGGAACCAGTCCATTTTAAGATGGCTAGGACTAGTGAAGTCCCAAGAAAGAAGAAAGAGAGGAAGAAATAGTAGGGTTGGGATTTCTTAGTTTGGACTGCCTTACAGGGAAACAGAATCTCTTTTGATTTTCCCCTTTTAACCTTTTGAAGGACTTGGAGGAAAGAAGGTACTATTGGAGAAGATTTTGAATAAAATTTGATTTCTGACTCAGGAATGTAGAGTTATTTTTTCCTTCCATTGTTACTTAATTGTCATTTAAAACCACATCATTTTCATTCCAACAGTAGAGAAAAGAGTCAAGGGCATGTATGGATCACAAGGGAAATTTGAAAAAAAAATTGAATATTTGGATAGGTAAATATTTTAGGATTTATTTTATGAGGAAAAATATATGGACTGAGTTAAAAATTAAATAGTTACTTTTTGAATCATTAGTAGATATTAAATTTTGTTATCCATTTCCTTATAGTTTCAAATAAACTAATGAAAAATCTAATAAAATGGAGATGTCCAAGGTAAGTGGCTTCCAGAAGGCCTATTATTTTCATAAAAAGAGCATTATACTAACATATACACATACAGAAACACATTTCAAAACAGAACAGTTATGTAATCTGACATCTGTACCATGTACCCATGGCAACATTCAAGCAAACTGCCAGCTTCTTGGATGAAGCCAGAATCTATAGTGACACCCCTAAAATATTCTATTTAAGTCTGTTCCTAAAGTTAAACCAGTTAAATATTTTATAAACCATATGATTTCACTCAACTGTAGGATATAAAACTGAAAGCAATAAGTGAACAGACAAGAAAAACAAACAAACAAAATCTCATAGACACAAAAGTATGGTGTTTAACAGAAGGAAGGGGGGTGGGGAGGAGTAATGGGTAAAGGGAGTCAGATATGGTGATGGAAGAAGATTTGACTTTGGGTGGTGGGCATACAAAGTAATGTTTAGATGATGTATCATAGAATTGTACACTTAAAATTTTATTAACCAATGTCACCCAATAAATTTTAATTAAAAAAAAAAAACCTGTTGTCCCTATCATTGTTCTCAACATTTTCTAGGTGATACAAGAAGTTATAATAATTACTTTGCAAATATTTCACAAATCTGTGCTAGCAGAACTTAACAACTCTCTGTTCCTGTCAAAAATACCCTATATTTTCAATTTCCTCAGCTGTTTTCACAGGTTCTGTTCTTCCTTCCCTAATTCTGCATTCCTTAGTCTATGCTATAGAGTTACTGTCCATCAGAATTAAAAGCCAGTCAGCACTTTTTGAATAATTACTTCATGCTAGGATCTACAAAGTTCTTTGCAGATATCAGTACATCATATTATCTGGTGGAAATGGCTTTGGTGGGCTAATTTAAGACAGAGATTCTGGTTCGATTCTCCTTGTCCATTCTTAAAGTTTCAAATTAAAATATTTTTATGACAAGATTTTAATGATCTGTACAAAATGATTTCGAAGCTGCTATATACCATATGCCTGAAGAAGCTCGACATGTGGCATAAATGTGTGAGAGAGACTATATTTAAGGTAATAAGAAAAGAGGGACTAAGGTAAACTGGAAAGTATGCACTTCACATACAGGCATTGAAACTCAAATATGTTACTATTTTTCAACTACTGTATTGGTTATAACAAGTCTAATTGTTTCCAAATTTTTAATAAGAGTTTATGTTTATTATTATACTAAAGCAATATGATATTTTTAATTAAATATTTCACTTTAGAATAGTTATAGATTTACAGAAAAATTTCAAGGGTAAGTACAGAGAGTCCCTGTATAACTTGAACTAAGTTTACACGATTGTCAACACCTTATATTAGTATCACATATTTATCAAAAGTAAGGAACTATTTCACTTATTAACTAAAGTGCATGCTTTGTTCAGATTTATTCAGTTGTTACTAATGTCCTTTTTTCTTTTCTAAGATCCTGTGAGGATACATATAGTAGTCATGTCTCCTTCGACCCCTGAGACTAAGATTATTTCTCAGTTGATGTATTATGCTCTTAGGTCATTTATATCCCTTCTGCTTTTCTGCCTTTTTGCTGAGAGAGGTTAAACTTTACAGCTATAATATTGTCTATTTTTCATTTCAGTCCTATCTGTTTTTGTCTCAGGCATTTTAATGTTCTGTTGTTATGTGCAGTAGGGAGTTTAATGGTGGCCCCCAAAAGTTATATCCGTATCCTGGAACCTGGGAATCTGACATTATCTGGGAAAATGGTCTTTCAGATGTTATTAACCTAAGGATCTCCAGATGACCTCATCCCGGATTATCCATGTAGGTACTAAATTCAAAGACAAGTGACTTTGTAAAAGACACGAGGAGAAAAAAACATGCATGAAGAAGAGGAAAAAAGCCATGGGAAGGTAAGTGCAGAAAGCCAAGGAATACCTGGAGGCGCAAGCCACGGAACACCTAAACCACAAGAAACTAGAAGAGGCTTTTTATTTTGACGTAGTTTCATTGGTTTATTTTCTCCTTAGTTTCCATTGTCCCAGGAGTTGTATGGGTAAAGATATTGCTACAACATAGGTCTGATATTTTGCTGCCTATGGATTCTTCTAAGATTTTTATGGTTTCACATTTATTTTTAAGTCCTTTATTCATTTCGAGTTTATTTTTGTGAATGGTGTAAATGGGTGGTCTAGTTTCACTTTTTTGCATGTATCTGTCCAATTTTCCCAACACCATTTATTGAAGAGACTGTCTGGACCCATTGTATGCTCTTGTCTCCTTTGTCAAATATTAATTGAGCGTATGGCTTGGGTCGATTTCTGGGTTCTCTGTTCGGTTCCATTGGTCTATATGTCTGTGCTTGTGCTAGTACCAGGCAGTTTTGAGAACAGTGGCTTTATAATATAGCTTGGTATCTGGTATTGTGATCTCTCCAACTTTGTTCTTCTTTCTCAGGATTGCTACCCCTCTGTTCATAGCAGCACAATTTACAATAGCTAAGATTTGGAAACAGTTTAAATGCCCATCAGCAGATGAGTGGATTAAAAAATGGTGGTACATCTACACAATGGACTACGCTGCTGTAAAAAAGAAGGCACTCTTACCATTTGCAACAGCATGGATGAACCTGGAGAGCATTATGTTAAGCAAAATATGCTAGTTGGAGAAAGATAAATATCACATGAGCTCACTCATTTGTGTAATATAACAATATAACCTGATGAACTAGAATGGATCCAGAGACATAGAAGCATCGAACAGACCATCCAACCTCAGAGGGAAGGTAGCAGGGGGGAGGGGGGAGGGAAGAGAGATCAACCAAAGGACTTGTATGCATGCATATAGGCATAAACCATAGACCAGTGGTTCTCAACCTTCCTAATGCTGCGACCCTTTAATACAGTTCCTCATGTTGTGGTGACCCCAATCATAAAATTATTTTTGTTGCTACTTCATAACTTTAATTTTGCTACTGTTATGAACCATAATGTAAATATCTGATATGCAGGATGTATTTTCATTGTTACAAATTGAACATAATTAAAGCATAGTGATTAATCACAAAAACAATATGTAAAGGGGTCGCATCCCACAGGTTGAGAACCGCTGCCATAGACAACCAGTGAGGGCATGTGCTGGAGCACTGGGAATGACTGGGAGAGGTCAATGGGAGAAAAAGGAGTCATATGTAATACTTTAAACAATAAAGAATTAAAATTTTTAAAAAATCTATCAGAGGCAAGGAAGGATTCTCCCCCAGGGGCTTCAGAGGGACTTGGCCTTGCTGACATCCTGATTTGAGCCATCTGTAAGAAAATACATTTCTGTTGTTTTGGCCACCAGTTTGTAGTAATTTGTAAGGCAGTCACAGGAAACAAATACAGATTGTCCCATTTGATGGGATATAATGTTTCATAGTAATCCTGTATAATAAAAGGCTAATATGCAAATTGTCCCCTAGAGAGTTCAACCGACCGGGAGTCTGACTGCTCGCTATGACATGCACTGACCACATGGGGCGGCGTGGAACAAAGGAAGGCCCTGGCCAACAGCCAGCAACCGGGGAAGGAAGGCCCCGATCAGCCCTGATTGCTGGCCAGGCTTAGGGACCCTACCTATGCATGAATTTCATGCACCAGACCTCTAGTCTCTTATAATACCTGGTATTTCTACAGTCTCAGGTATAACTTTTCTCATTTCCTTTCTAATTTTGTTTATTTGAGCCCTTTCTATTTTTTTCTTGGTTAGTCTAAGGGTTTGTCAAATTTTCTTATATTTTCAAAGAACCAGATATTAGTTTTATTGACATTTTCAGTATTCTTTTAAATCTCTATTTCATTTATTTCCACTCTGATCTTTATTATTTTCCCTCTTCTACTAACTTTGGGCTTTGTTTGTTCTTCCTTTAGGTGTAAGATTAGATTGTTTATTTGAGATTTTTCTTGTTTCATGAGGTTGTGAGTTCCATCGTTTTGACTTTAAGCTCAGTGGCCCACACTTCTGCTTCATCCAAGCAGTTATTGAACCCCTTTAGTGTTGTTTTGATGTTAAGATATTGTATTCCTTAGTTCTGTAAATTCTATTTGGAACTTCCTTATATTTTCTATCTCTTTGTTGAAAATCTCACTATGCTCACCCATTCTTCTCTCGAGTTTGTTGAGTATCTTTATAACCATTAGTTTGAACTCTTTATTAAGTGGATTGCTTCTCTTCACTTCATTAAAGTCTTTTTCTGAGATTTTGTCTTTTTTTCATTTGCTACACATTCCTTTCTATCCTCATTTTGCCAGGCTTCCTGTGTTTGTTTCTAGGTATTAGGCAAATTGACTATTTCTCCTAATCTTGATGGAGAGACCCTGGGTAGGAGACATTCCTATGAGACACCAAAGCACAATTCCCATCTGGTAGGGCTTGGCACTGAAGGAATGTTTCTTGTGTGGGCTTGCCTGCTTTCCTACTTGGTGTGCCCTAGCTGCAGTGTGCAGGTGGGTGTGGCTCTTGCCTGACCTGGCTTTGCGGTACATGAGTATAGCTGTGACATGGTCAGATGGTGAGAGGACTCTTGCCTGGCCTATTTAGTGCACAATTGTGGCATGGCCCAGCTGTGAATAGGGCTCTCTCGCAGCCTGGCTTTGTGATGTGCAGTTGAGGCATGAGTGTCGAGAGACTCTTAGTGAGGTGCTCCCATTGAGTCTAGCAGATTAGAGAGAGAGTTCTGTAACAGTATGGCCAGCTGATGTTGGTAAGGTAGAATGAGATTACAAAACTGGCACCCATCAGTGTTTTTGAGAGAGCCCAACTGTTTCCTGGCTCTCTGGCAGATCATTTAAAATTAGTAAGTGGGTTTCCTTGGCATATGTCTAGGCACTTTTCAAAATTGTGTTTTTGTTATGGGTCCCAGTGTGAGTGATTCTACACAAGAGCCCCTTAAGAACAGGTTCTCCTTTCCTTTCAGGTCTATTATTTCCTAAACGTAATCCTCTTTGGTTTTCAAAGCCAGGCATTTTAGGGGCACCTATCTCCTGTGCAAGATCTAAGGGTTGGGGTGCCTGATCTAGAGCACAAGCCCTTTGTTCCTGAGGGAAAAGTTTCATATTTTTGTGATCCCTCCAAATTGTGGATCTGTACACTTGAGGTGTTTGGGAGTTTTGTTTTTTGTTTGTTTGTTTTTGGTGTGACTGCGTCTCTACCTCTCCTACCCATCTAAGATGCTACCCTTTATCTTTTATTGTGGAGTCACTGTTCATCCAGTTTTCAGATAAATTATTCCACATATAATTGTAGATTTGTTGTATCTGTGGGAGGAGGCGAGTTCAGGATCTTCCTATACTGCTTTCAATATCTTAAACCACTCTCCTTGAAATTGCCATTTTAATAGCAAGGACTATGCTGATAAACTCAAACAAGTAACCTGTTATTAAAAAAATTTGTTCTTTTCACATAAATATGAAATATTCCCTAAATTATTAATAAGATACAGCATCATTGCACATTTTAGGAAGGCTAGCCAGGGATAGTGCACAGTCTATGACTTCCACAGGTACCTACCCAAGGAATGCAATTAGTTTCCATGGCCTTGGTCAAGCAATTGAGCCAGCCTGCCACATAGCCCCTGATAAAATATAAGCCAATGTCATATGGATATCTGGTCAGAATTACCTGAATAATTTTTAAACCTCTGTGTTTCTGTAAGAATGGGCTGAGTCTATTACATTGAAAGTTGAGTAAAGTTAAAAAGAAAAAAAGACACCAATAAACTGCATTTAGTTCTGCACACCAATTGTGTAAGTACAAGGTGAAAAGTTCAGAGCTAAGCACAAAAACATAGAAAAAAAAATCTAGGGTATTTAGATGGTAAAAGTTGTTAATCCATCAATCCTATGATGTAATTGACCAGATTCAAATATAGAAGCAAGCCAGTTGGAAACAGAGGCATGGAATTTAAGTAACTTGTCTCAAATCACAAGTACATTACTATGGCTGAAAATAGAGCCATATCTGACTCCAAATCTCTGGGTTATTTCTTTTCCTGAATACATTTATTCACTCTAATGAGGGAATTCAAAACCATGAGACAAGAGAAATAAATTATTGGAAGAACTATAGATGCTTCCCCTTGGGATTAGAAGACATGGAGAATAGTGAAGACAAGGAAAAGTCATGATTCTATGATTCAAATATCTGATGATCCATTAATGACACAGAAGATAATAAAAGAGGAACAAATTGGTAGAATTTAAGAATAGTAAGCCATCTACTGAGCCAGAAAATTTTAAAGAAATAAGTGGGCTACCTGTGAGGTAAGAGTTTCATGACAAGAACGGTGCTTAGGTAGAGATTAAATACTTGCCAACAGAATTATTAAAAAGGGAGTTTGAATATTGTGAAATGACCATGGTATAGGATATTAAAGTCTAACTCTCAGAGTTTTTATAAGTGTATAATACTCTAGAAGCATACATATAATATAGGAATATCCCTAGACTAACCTGTCATGACTTTTATCTTTGCTCCTTCCCTTAATTCAAGTTAACCACAGAATGGCTACCCAGAAACAGAGGAAAGAAAGAAACAAGGAAAGAATCACTTCAGCGATGCGTCTTCAATTTCACTATTACATGACACCATTGTCTATGATACTTGGTTTCCTAAGAGATGCTCAGTGACATGATTTAGGCAAGTGCATTATATTACTCATCTCAATACCTGCTCTATGTCCTACTTCCCCTGAGGATCAAATAGCAGCTTATCATTGGTCTAATAATACTCTGCCCTGAGGTCTCTTACCTCTGCTTCCCTCCATTACTGATTGGCTGCATGACCCTGATCAAGTTACAACTGTCTCATGGGTGTGCTGAGCAGTGCTAGTCGTCTTTCAATCTAATTTACTGTAGGAATAAAGTAACTCAGGAATGATCTATAGAGCGGTGGCAATGCCCAGGAGACTTGGTGAACTCTAGAGCAAGGTGTTTGCAGCAAAAGAGATATCCAGCTCAGGAATTTAACATCCAACTCAGAAAATAAAAATGTAAATATTTATTTTATTGTATATAAATTAGGGAATCTAGATATGCATTGCAGGGAGCTAAATGTCCAAAAATATCCATATAAGGTATTTTCACGGTCTTGTATCATGGAAGTATTTCATGTAGACACAGTAATGTAAATGGAATCCTGGAGTTCTGATGGGGATACTGTCCAGAGTGGGATAAGGTTATATAATAATAGTTCTATACCAGGCACTATCATAGCCTATTTGCATGTATTTTTACCAATATTCCTCATTATGACCATAGAAGGTATGTACAATTACCTCCACTGTACATAAGGGGAAATTTTTATCAGTGATAAATAATGATTTGCTCTAGTTCAGCTCTTTTTAATAATGCTTTTTTGAGGATATGACTTAACTTCACTTAATATGAAATTGTTAATATGATATGATGGTAATGCATATCTTTTATTGCATGTTATCGTGATAATGCTGGTAAGGCATTGTAACACAGCAAAATACCATGACAACATAACCTGCAATAACACAAATTTGGATAAAGTGTGATTTGCAATTGACCATCATGCTCTTTCTTTCACCTAAACTAAGCTCTCAAAAGGATGCAGACTAAGGTTCTTCTAACTGATGGGAATGGGGTTGGTGTAAAGGAATTTCATGGGAAGGGATAGTAACAAAACAAGAGGAGGGGAAATCAGGCTGAGAATCAGGTACCCCATGTCTAAAGCAAGGAGGGACATTGTGGGTCCCTGTTTCACCAGTAATCTCTTAGTTTAGTTTCCCCAGAAAGAGCCAGAAAAATGTATCAACGAATCAGAAAGTTCCTGAAAGTCCCAGACTCAGAATTATCCCTGTCGTTATTTAAGCTACAGCTAAAAAACATCACCAGACTACACTAAACAGCGCCTGGAACTGGGGCATATTTGGACCACTGCAGCTACCCTAGATTTCCCAGTCACCACCTGTGCAGGTTTACTACAGTTATTTCACTAACCCCCTTATAGTCAATCCTTCATTTTATTTAATTGATATTTGGGGACAAAAATCTATCAAATAATGACTTTTTTAAAAATAATAACCACTATCATATACTGAGATCCTCTGTAGCTATCACTGTCTTAATCCTTATTCTTGTATTAGCTCATTTAATAATACTAATCCTGTGCCATTGGTACCATTAACATGTACCATTTATAGATAATAAAATTAAGACTTAGGGAGGTTAAGCTAAAGCCAATCCAGAATGTAACATAGCCTTTCAATTATCTAGTAATATAACAAACCACTCCACAGCTTAATAGCTGAAAAACATCAGCTGATTTCTTTGTTCACAATTATTGGTTGGAGATTTGTCTGGACACGGTTGGAGCAACATCATAATGTTGGAGGCCTCTGTTGGGGGTGATTAAGTAGTTGGAGGTGGATTGGATAGCCTGAATGAAGCATATGTCTGATGTTTGAATTCTGGCTATTATCTGGGTCCTCTGGCATTTCCCCACAAGGCTAGTGTGAGCTTCTCTGCATGGTGATATAACGCTTGCTAGAGAAAAGATTCTGAAAGATAAGTCCACTGGGAACATACTTATTAAGCCTCTGCTTGCGTCATGTTTGTTAGCATCTAATTGACCACAAGTCACTGTCTCTGCAGGAGAGAACTAAACAAAGTCTAGTAGGAAAGAAAAAGGATACAGCTATTTAGGGGCTAGGAGACCCCTCAGGAGAAACAAGTATACCAGACTTGTGAGTACAGGTATATTACAGGTATGTGTCAGGTAAGATTAAAAAGAAAAATAATTCATAGAACTATAGGACTTCAAATAGAATCTGTATAACTAGTCTAGCCCTTCATTTTACACATAAATAAGTTGTGGCCATAATAGGAAAAGGAGCCCATCTAAAGATACAGAGCTAATTATTGGCAAACACTAGACTCAGAATGCATATCACACCAAAATCCAAAGCAGAAGCTTTAATAGAGACGTTGCAGCACGTGGTCACATTGTAGAATGTAAGAGTGCATGGGCTGGATGAGGTGCAAGAGGACTGAAAAGTTCAAATGGTGAAGAGTCTAAAAGTCCAGTCCTGAGAAGTTCAAGTAGCCCGCTTGAGAACCCATTAGACTTGTTATGCCCCCTTGCCTGCTGCGACCAGGGCGCAAAGACATCGCCCTCTTCCATGTCACTGGCCCGTGTGATTATTTGGAGTGCTTGCATTCTGCTCTTTGTCTACAGATCTTTGAGCCTCTAGATAGCAAAAGGCTGCCCATGTTCAAACAGAGCAAAGAAAAATTAAGTTTGTAATAAAGACTTTTGGGTTATAAAAATGATGATATACATATAGCGCCTTAAAATCACTAGGGGACCGATATGTCTAGAGTATTTGTTATGTAGCAAATTTTGAACTATTTGTACTATTTCATAGAGCTTTTATTTAATCATCTTAAAACTATAAGAGGGATGCGTTTTTAATCCTTTCTTTTCCACAAGGAAAACTAAGTGTGAAATGGCTAAATGACTTGCCTAGTGTCACATCTAGCATTTAAAATTTGACCATTATCCTTGTGCTACTCTTTTTTTTTTAATGTAATGAAAGCATAATCACATGGAAAGCTAGGATAGTGTGTTTAAAACCCACGGGGTTTGAATGCAGGGTCAGACAGTTATCTCTAAGTTGGTCTTGAGGAAACAGAGATAACCTTTCTGAATCTGGGTACTTTCCCTTGCAGAATGGGGGACTAGACAAGAGTCTATCTAACATGCAGTTCACCTCCAAAAAACGCTTCCAGCTTTCCTTGGCAATTGAAAAAGCAATGCTATTCAATGCAGTGCCATCTGGTGTTCATTAATGAGATTACCGGATGGTTCTGGCTAAATTAAAAAAAAAAAAATCAGTTAACTCCATAATACATAATAAATATAAGCTATTTACCAAAAAATTTAGCTCATTGTGAATTTCATGTATTTCCTTGTATAATTTCTATAAAGTAGGTGTTAAAATATCAAGAGCATTACGCCAACTGAATGGCTGTGCAATGTTGCATTCAGGAGTAGACACTACCTTCATAAACAAATGGGGTTGATTCTACCTGAACACTTCATATTCAAAACAAATCAGTAATAGGTCCCATCACATTTCTATGTAATTAGTGTTAAGTACATTTTAATCCCATGTAGCTCCATGTATTTGAACAGTAACCAGCACTATTATATTTGAACTGTGTAATTACACACCAACTCTCTCAGTGGCAGGAAATGTATAATTATGAAGTTCTCTACAATATCAGAAAAAAACAACAACTTTGTGGTGCTGAGGGAAATGACAATGGGATTATGCTGCCTGTGATTCCACATCTCTTAGCTCAGTGCCCACCTATCTTTCTAAATAGTGTAATTAGGCATGGGGTTGGGTTGGAAGACAAACCATATCTAATATATTAACAGCAACTCATTCATAAATAGTTAAAAAACATTCCACCAAGTTCATGCTAGCCGTTTTCCTTGCACATAATACAAGTAATTTGCCACTCACATGGAATAACACTATTCTATTTTCCCCCTTTTAATAAAAGATTATAAAAACATTTCCCCAAGTCACTCAAAATGCATTCTGCTATTAGTATTATACAGGTTTTCTAGATTCAAGAAATACAGTGGCACAGGGGAGTTAAAGTGAATGAGGTATGCTCAATAAATAGGAATGCAAACGGAATATGAGCTAAAGGTTACACTTTTTGTTTGCTCGCTCAGTAGATGGAAAGTTTGACAATGACATTAATAAAGACATAGCTAAATATAGTTTTTTAAATTCTGAAGCACTTAAATATGAAGTTCCATTTAAATTTGTTTAAAAATTAACTGAATATCTATAGAAATTTAGAGAACAGTCTTTGTAACAAGTCACAAAAAACCTTAGTGGAATAGAAGCTTCACATGAGCCAATGAGATGATGAGCTTAAGAAAACCATCTTGGGTAATTTGTGAGTATAATGTCTAAACCTCAGCAAATAGCAATCCCATAATGCTTTGGTTAGAAGAATGAATATTCTAGAAAAGATAGGGGAAATGAGATTCCTTAAAAAGCAGCTAGAATAACTCATTGTTTTTGTTTGTTTGTTTGTTTGTTTGTTTTGCTTGGGCTTAGAGGGAACTCATATAACAAACAAAAGGTTTCAGATAATTAAAAGTAACGTATAAAGGCAAAAGAATGCAATATAGAAGACTGGGAAAGCAAAAACTATTTGAGATTAGATGGAGAAGGGCATCTTTTCTGAGAAAGTAAGAATTGAACTGAAAGCTAAAGCATGAGTAAGAGGCAGATTTGCAGGAGTCTCACAGAATAATTTTCAGGCAGAGGCAAACCCAAGTGCAAAGTCCAAGGGGCCACATAATGAAAGAAAACCAAAGAATGTGAAGCAAAATGAAAAAGAAGATCGTTAGCAGTGACCACTTTAATACTGGGTGTGGAAACCAGATAAACATTTTGGGTTAAAAAAATGCTAGCATTGTTTGGGAACTAAATTGGGAAAGGCTGAATGAATTAGAATATCCAAACTTTGTCTCTTACTATAGGCTTTATTTTAAAGTTTATTTTGTCAAATATAGGTATAGCTACCCCAGCTTTTTGTTCATTTCCATTTGCATGAAATGCCTTTTCCATTGCTTTAATTTTAGTCTGTGCGTAGCTTTTGTTCTGGGTTGAGTCTGTTATAGACAGCATTTATATGGGTCTAGTTTTCTTATCCATTCAGCTACCCTATGTCCTTTGATTGGGCATTTTAGCCATTTACATTTAAAGTAAATCTTGATAAGTATGTATTTATTGACATTTTATTCTTTTAACTACGTTCCTCTCTTTTTGTTTGTTTGTTTGTTTGTTTGTTGTTTTTTATCTTCTTTCTCTTCAAAAAAGATCCTTTAACATTTCTTGTGGTACTGGTTTGGTGGAAATGAACTCCTTCAGTTTTTCTTTTCTGGGAAGCTCTTTACTTCTCCTTCAATTTTAAATTAATGCCTTGCTGGGAAAAGTAAGTCTTAGTTATACATCATTACTTTTCATCACTTTAAATATTCCATGCCAATCCTTTCTTGTGTTAAGTGTTTCTGTTGAAAAATCATCTGTCTTATGGGTATGCCTTTGTAGGTAACTACAGTCTTTCTCTTGCTGCTTTTAAGATTCTCTCTTTGTCTTTTGCCTTTGCCATTTTAATTATGATGTTTCTTGGTGTGGGCCCTTTGGGTTATGGGGGCACTCCTGTTGTAATTGAGTCTTGATTGCTATTGGCCTGTTCATGCCTGGTATCAAGTCTCCAGCTGACTGACTATGGGGATCAACCCTGACCAGAGCATATGAGCTGCTGTGCATGTGCAGACTGCATGAAGCGAAATTCACTGGAGCAAAGTTTGGTGCCTGCTGACATCTGTCTTAGGATTTACCATTTATGAAGCTTATTGGATCCTGCTCTGATATTGTTTGAAGCTCACCACTGAGTCTGCTGGTTTGGGGACCTCTCAGAAGGGACTTTGGTGGAGGCCAATGTCAGACACTGCCTATGACTTGCCTCAGGAAACCTGTTTGGAGCTGCAAAGTGATCCACAGTCTATGGCTGCCTCTGTCAGGCCTGAGTGTGCTTGGGAAGGGTCAAGCTGTACACCAAGGCTGGCTTTACTAACTTGGCCCAGGGGCAGGTCAGCAAAAGTCCCAAGGCACGTTGCGATCTGTCTCCACCTGTGTCTGCCTGCTGGCTGCCTGTTAAGCTCAGTCACGGAAACATCATCTTATAGTGCTCAAGTTGCATGAAGCAGGCTTTTAGTGAAGTAAGCAGGTAGGAGCAAGTGGTACTCTCCATATCAGTACAGGTTCAAACTCAGTGTCAGAGCTGGGTTTGAGGCCATTCAGCAAATGCCCCAAGGTATACCAAGTATAGCTGCCACCCACTGGGTGCTTGAATACCTATGTGACGTGGCAGGGTCTCAGGGATTCATCAGGGTGAGGCCTGCAGAGGTAATCAGGCCCAAACACACCAAGATTTGGCTGTGTTAAGGGAGGGCTCTGCATGACCATTCATGCGAGGAAAAAATGTCCCCTGTCCTAGAGCCCCAAAATTCAGATTCCACTTGGAGCTGGATGTTAGCAGGGCAGGGAGTCAATAAGATGGGGCTCATGGAACTCCTGTGAAGGGGTGGTGTCCGTCAGCCTTGGGGGCAGGTAGAGCGAGTGGCCTCCTCCACAGAGCCACACAACTTAGTCTGTCCTGGATTCTTCCCAGACCTCAGCAGGTGGAACCAACAAGAGTTTGCATGGTGGGGCCATTGGGAGCCCAGAGATTGGGACTAGTGGATCTCAGGTTCCTGTGAAAGTAGGGGAAATAGCAGCCTCCCCAAAGCCACACAATTCAGTCACTGACACCCCCTGAGTCTGCCCAGACCTCTATACCCCTACCCAGGCAGCTGACTTCTCAGCAGGGCTCAAGCTCTGCAGGGTGGGACAATGGGGCATCCAGAGGGTAGAGCTATTGCATTCCCCAAGGCTGATGCCATATGGAAGAGAATGCCCCACTCAAAAAAGAAGGCATCTGTGGTGTGAGGAAATAACTCAGTTCAGGGATCCTGGAAACTGTCCCTTCAGCTCTCTCTCCAGAGCCAAAAAATCCCAGTTTTTCCTTAGGCAACGCTAGTCTGCTTTGTTCTCCCTCCACCTGTTTGTTGGCCCTGCAAGAGGGCACCCATGTCACTAACAGACTCCTGTCTCTCCCTGATGGACAGAATCTCTGCTGATTTTCACAGCTAGGTGTTATGTGGGCACCTCTTCCCAACTCTGTTGCTCTGCACTGTGCCACCCAGCTTGGGGTTCAGACACCACACTTTTCAGCTGCACCCATGGAAGCACGGCCAGCCATTTTCACATCCCCACCCTTTGTACCAGTGTTGATGTGGCTTCTACTGTAAATCCTTGGTTGTAAGACTTCTCTTCAGCTAGTCTTTGGTTGATTATTCATGTTGATAGCTCTATATTTTAGTTGTAAATTTAGTTTGGCCTTAGGAGAAGGTGAGTGTAACATCTACCTACTCCATTGCCATCTTAGATCCCTGCTTTCTGATTTCTGATTCAGAAGACAGAGAGAGAGAGAGAGAGAGAGAGAGAGAGAGAGAGAGAGAGAGAGAGAGAGAGAGAGAGAGAGAGAGAGAGAGAGAGAGAGAGAGAGAGAGAGAGACCCCCAAAGCACGTTTGTGGTTAGCAGATTCATGGTTTGAGGGGCAAAACAATGTTTACTCTGTTCAATAGAGAGCTGGAGAAAATCTACGCATGAATATTTTCCACCCATGATCTTAGAAGAACATAGGAGTTCAGCCCACATTGGAGTGCCCTTTTTAGAGAATAGTATTATTTCCTAGGTTTTACTAATCTGAAAGTTATTTTTTATTATGCTAAAGTGTGTATAACAAAATTTACAGAATAAAAATTTTTAAATTGGTAAAAACAGTAAAATAAAATTTACCATTTTATCCATGTTAAGTATACAATACAGTAGCATTAAGTACATTCACAATATGGTAGAACCATCTATCCATCTTCAGACTTTTTTTTTCATCTTGCAAAACTGAAGCTCCATACCCATTAAACAATAATTAAACTTCCCATGCCAGGAACTTTTAACCCTCACCATTGGAGTAGCAAATAATTAGAACACATACAGAATAATCAACCATAGAAGGCATGCTATCCTGAGGCCCAAAATAAGATCGTATTCAGGAGGGAATACAGGATATAAGTTCAGCAGAAGAGCACACACTTTATGGTTTAGAGAGACGAATTAAGATCAATTTACTCCTTGTCTTCCTTGTTGTGCACAATTGTATAGAGAAACAGGAGGATCAGCCCATAAAAGCATGTGCATCATTTTCTGGCTGTGAAGAGCCCAGTGTTTTTCTCTACCTTGCTCACTGGCCTGCTGATGGCCAGATGGCACAATCCATTACAAAAAGGCACATCTCTCTTCCAGGAAGTTGCTTGTTATTACATGAAATACATGCATTTCACTGAATTCTATAATAGAAAACTACAACTTCTCTGAAGTTCCTCTCTTAAAATAAATCCAAAGGGTAAGAGAGCATAACAGACTGGAAGAAAATAGAGGAAAAAAGATTATTATATGTATAAAATGGCACTATGTTAGAATATATATGTTATCTCCATTATTAGCCATATGGCTTTGTAAATTTTGTGTTTTCATTATGACTTTATAGGTAGTACGGTAAAAATCTTCAACCCTTCAATTTTCCCAAGACTACTTGTCTATTAGAGTTGGGGTTCAAACTGACTCCACAGCTCTTTCCATTTGCTCTGAGGTCTGGAGAAAGCTGTCTGGGGGTGGTGGAGAACTTCTAGCACATTCCTCACCTATGGAGGATCATGTCACTGGTGCATATATGACATCAATTTAAAAACGAAGGACATGCTGTTCACTGACCTAATTAGGGACAAAACTTGACGGTTTCTTCAAATGTGCTCTAAGCTCCTAATTCTATGAAATGCATGATAAGCACCATGTCAGTAATGTAAGCACATTCTAGCTTTAGATGCATAAAATGTACACAACTGAGTTGGGTTTTTCAACATATTTCATAAAATTTTTACTATTGAAAATTCAACTTGTGCAAATTAGCATATCCAACTTCAGGCAAAAATAAATCAGCATTGGCTGATTTGGGCACTGTGCATTGCATTACCGTAGCACTTGATCTACTTATTTGTCACTGTGCTAGGCAATCCAGCTCTCTTGTCAACATCCTGGGGGAAGAATGGTATGTTCCAGGATTTATGTGTATATGTGTGTTTGCAATAGAAGATAAAGGTAAGAACTGAGACAGACTTGGAGAGAAGCCTGTCTTCCCAGAGAGAATTAAGAACTATCTGATTCTTGACCATGAAATTTCCCTCCAGACAAGGAGAGCATTTAAACCTTGGAATCATACAAGGTTGCAAGAAAGTTGCCTGGATAACAGCCAATGATTTGGGGGTGAGACAATCTCTAAGACATTAAGTCAGAGCAAAAGTATTCTTTTCACGAAAGAACAGGAAAGAAAGTCAGATGGTCTGGTTTCAATACTTCGTAAGATGTTCTTTTTTTTTTTTTTTTTTGGAGGGGAAAGGTGATATAAGGAAATTTAGATTTCAGATAAAGATCTATTACTGACAGGGAATTTAAAGGTAAATCCCTTTCTAATAAAAAAAGATGAAGCATATATTATTGTAGGGTAAATGCTGAGCTAAGCATAAATAATACCTGAGGTTTTATTCCAAAGATTTTTTTTTTAAAGTAGCTATTTTATACATGTGGACACATTCTAGTAAAATTCTAGTCAAAATCCCTAGCCTTATCCATTGTAATACTTTTTAAGTAAAATGTATTGACTATTATTTGTATCTAAGTTGAGTGGAAGTAGATATGAGATGGTTTAAATAAACTCTTGAGTTGTTGATCAAAGGAAATTGTTTAATGGTGTCACACTGAATGTGTAATGTCATCTTTCACAAGGACATTTTAAGGCCAGTCCTCAATCAGAAATTCTATCATTTCACCAATGGAGAATAGTAAAATAATGTCCTATGTTTTACTAATAAAAATTATATATACTTAAAGTATATATTGTGGATAAAAAGGAACCATCAATCACTGCTAATGGGAATTAAATTGGTACAGCCACTATAGGAAGCATTATGGAGGCTCCTCAAAAAATTAAGAATAGAGTTGCCAGGTGACCCAGCAACATATCTTCTGTGTATCTACCTGAAAGATTTGAAAACATTTATTTGCAAAACTAGTATGCACCCCTATGTTCATTGCAGTGGCCAAGACATGGAAACAACTGAAGTGTCCTTAGATAGATGACTGGATAAAGATGATGTGGTAGATATATTCAATGTAATTCTACTCAGCTATAAGAAAAGATGAAATACTGCCATTTGCAACAACATGGATGGATCCTGAGAATAACATGTATGCACAATACGTCTGACAGAAAAAGTTAAGAACGATATGATTTCACTCATACGTGGGATATAAAACTGAAAGCAACAAATGAACAAACAAGAAAAACAAATAAACAAAACTCATAGACAGAGACAACAATATAGTGGTCACAGAGGGAATGAAGAAGGGGATATTAAGGGTAAAGGGAGTCAAATATATGGAGAGAGAAGAAATTTGACTTTGGGTGATGGGCACACGTTACAAGATACAGATATAGGTATCATATAACTGAAACCTATATAATTTTATTAACCAATGTCACCCTAATACATTTAATTTAAAAAAGGAGAACAAGTGTATAATCTGATGCTTTGATATCTATATACGTAGTGAAATGATTACTATATTCTAGCTAATTAACATATCTCCTTTTTTTTTTGTGATGAGAGCACCTGAAATCTACACTCTTAACAAATTTCCAGTATTCAATACAGTATTACAACAGGCTCAGATGATGGTTAGCAATTAAGGTATATACTAGTACACTTTTTTATTTTCATTTTTTTAAAAAAACTGCATCTTCTTTATTTTGTATACTTTAATTTCAGAACAAAATAAACAACAACAAAAAATCCCCCACAATACACAACATCCAAACCTGATGTCAAATATGAGAAGAGAATGCTTGAGGCCCTTGTAACCTGCTTTAGTCAGACAACAGAGTAAAAAACAAACAAACAAACAAACAAAAACACTAGACACCAGCAGAGGAAACCAGGCAGGTCAGAGCCACTCAGGCTGCTGATGGAGCCATGAAGACACTACATAGAGGTCACAGATCTACAGGTAGAAACTCCTAACCTACTTTTTCCTACAAGAGGCACCCTCATCACCCGCAAGGGGAGGGGATCCCACCAGGAACAGCAGCACTAGGTCCTTGTGCTGTCTCTTCATCTTCATCAGTGGCTAGACCTAGCTTCATCATGCAGTGGATACGGTTGGAGTGGGTCCGTGGATCCTCAAGTGAGAAGCAAGAAGAGAGCAACACACTGTAAGTTGCAACATCACAAGGTCTTTGACAGTCCTGTCCTTGTCCACCTCCACCTTTTGCCACAGTCTCCACAATTGGGGTAGTTGAGCTTTCTGGCCATCATGTAGCCCATTGGAGAGTTGTCCCAAAGTGTGTGTGTGTGTGTGTGTGTGTGTGTGTGTGTGTGTGTGTGTGTGTAGGGAGGGGCTTTAATGATGAGCTCCATGTTAGCTGCTCCATTGTTAATGCAGCTGGGTGAAGACAAGCCCATTGGAGATTGTCACCTCTCAACCTTTGTATCCAATATTTTTTCATGAGTTTGCAGAGGTTCTCAAACTTGGCCATGCTCTCTTCCATTTTCTTCTCCTCTTCATGTAGCTCCAGGCCCTCCTTGGAGTTCTTCCCATCAAACTCCTTGACCTGCTGCACACAGTACTCACCGACAGGTTCCATCACATATACTACCTCTTCCACACTTGCTCCACAAAAGTACAGTTGACAACTTGCTCTTTGCTCTCACCAGTGATAGATGGATTTTGGGTCTCCATGTGTGAGACATATTCTGAAAAATGAATAATTTCATCTCTAGACAGAGAGGTGTGATAGCACAGAAGCTCAGAAAGGCATCACCAATTAGTAGATTCCTCATGGATTCCAAGCTTTAGGTTTTTTGAAAATGCCTTAGAATTCCTTTTAATTATCCTTGTCTTCTGTCAGCTGAGAGAAGAGCTCAAGTCACTTCAACAATGTTTTTTGAAATGAGCTTCTAAATTTTGCTCTGCTGGAGCAATTCTTGGGAGGTATTCATGAGGACAACCACACCATGGATGAAATTGAGATACTTTGGTATCAACTCATCACAGCTGAACACATGGCAGGCAGAGTTTGATGTGTTTATTCTTCATCTTGGTCTCAAAGCAGTCAAAAGGAGCCCCTCAGGGGATGAATAGCAATGCCCCGAATTGCAACTGACCTTATACAGAGAAGTGCTTGACTGCTAAGTGGTCTTCCCAGTCATTGGCAAGGCTCTTATAGAACTCTCCTTGTTCTTCCTGAGTGATGTCATCAGGGTCCAAAATGGGCTTGGTCTTGTTCAGTTCTTCCTGATCAATATAGTTTTCCTTAATCTTTGTTTTCTGTTATCCTTAGCACTATCATCCTCCTCATCTGAACCCATGTCTTCAAACTTGGGTTCTCCTCATCAGCTTTATCTTCCGCATCTTTCTCCCCTTTCTCTTCCTCTGCTTCATCATTGATTTCTTTATCTCATTCCTTCTTCAAATAAAGGGTGATGGGATAACCTATAAACTGTGAGTGCTTCTGCACCAATTCTTTGACCTCCCTCCCTCTAACTACTCCTTCTGGTCATCTTTAAGGTGGAAGATTACTTTGGTACCCAGGCCATAGTCAGCTCGCACAGTGAAGGAACCCTCAGCAGAAGACTCCCAGGCATACTGCTCATCATCATTGTGCTTTGTGAACACAACCACTTTCTCCACCACCAGCTAGGCAGAACAAAAGCCAACACCAAACTCTCCGATAATGGAGATGTTTGCACCAGCCTGAAGAGCCTCTATAAATGCTTTTGTTCCAGACTTGGCAATGGTTCCCAAATGATTTATAAGATCAGCTTTGGTTATGCCAGTGTCTGTGTCCACCAAAGTGAGTGTGAATTCCTGGGGTTTGCAGATGATGTAAATTTTCAGCTCTTTACCACCGTCCAACTTGAAAGTGGCTGTCAGGCTCTCATAGTATATCTTGTCCAAGGCGTCAGAAGCATTACTAATCAATCCCAAAGAAAAATTTCCCAGTTGGAGTAAAAAGTACTGGTGATGAGAGACATGAGTTAGGCAATTTCTGCCTGGAAAATGCAAGTCTCCACCTCCTCCTCCCCATAATGCATTTCCTCAGACATCATGAAGATGAAGGATGCAAGTACTAGAGAGCAGGGTGGGTAGGGACTGTGTTCAGCTCACACACTGTGCAACCAGCATGCTCAGGGGTGACTCTGTACATTGTTTTTTTAGATATACAGTCATTGTACAGTTAATAGTCTACAATCTACACTAATAAAAAAGAAAGATGCAAATTGACCATACCTTTGTGATGCCTACCAGCCAATCAGGAGTGAGTATGCAAATCAACCCAACAAAAATGGCAGGTTAATTTGCATACATAGGCACCGAGTGGCTGGGGGGGCAGGAGTGGGACGCTTGCGTTGATGCCATGGCGATGACACAGGCGTTCCGCACCACCCAGCCACTCTGGGCCTCTGGGCAGCGTGGGAAGGAAGAAAAGCAGCTCTGGCCAGAGCAAAGGCGGTGCCGGCAGCCAGGGGAAGGAAGGCCCATTCTTGCACGAATCTTTGTGCATTGGGCCTCTAGTATAGTATAAACATAAGTTCTATATGCATTGATGCACTGGGAAAGAAAAAAATTGTGACTCACTTTATTGTGACATTTGCTTTATTGCAGTGGTATGAAACTGTACATGCAATACCTCTGAGGTATAACTACATATTAGATCTCTAGACATATTCATCCTATATGACTGTAAATTTGTCCCCTTTGAATAACATCTCCCCAATTACCCCACCTCCCTACTTTGGGAACCATTGTTTTACTTCCTGTATTTAACTTTTTTAGATTCCATTTAAGTGAGATTATGTAGTGTTTTGTTTTGTTTTCTCTTTCTGTGTCTAGCTTATTTCACTTAGCATAATGTCCTTCCCATGTTGGTGTAAATTGCAGAATCTCCTTTTTTAAGGCTGAATAATATGCCATTGTGACATATATAATCTCAAAACTTCTTTATCCATTTATCCTAAGTATCTATAGGTTTTTTCTATATCTTGGCTATTGTGTATAATGCTGTAATGAACATGGGAGTGCAGGTGTAAATTGCAGAATCTCCTTTTTTAAGGCTGAATAATATGCCATTGTGACATATATAATCTCAAAACTTCTTTATCCATTTATCCTAAGTATCTATAGGTTTTTTCTATATCTTGGCTATTGTGTATAATGCTGCAATGAACATGGGAGTGCAGATCTCTTTAAAGCACTGTTTTCATTTCCTTCAGGTATATACCCAGCAGAGGGCGTGGTGGATCATATGATAGTTCTAGTTTTCGTTTTACTCTTTTTATCACAGCTGGAGCAGAATATAAAGAAAACATAAAATAGTTTGAAGAACAGAGAGGCACAATAAGCCATACCATCTCATGAACAAGATGAAAAAAGCAAACAATTTCTGAAGCAATAATTTATAGAAGGCATTTTGCAAATCCCATTAGAGAGAAGTAAATTTCCTTCCACCACAGCACTAATAAAAGTCTAAGAAAGTGAGTAGAGAATGACCACATGGTTTTTGATATGAAAGTGTGGCATTTCAGCAAAAAACTCTATTAGGTAAATACAGTTTAGAAATATGCAAGGGACTCGGCAGAAACTGAAGGAAGAGAAAAGAATAAGGACCAGAACAGAACAGAGAAAATTCTGTAAACCACATTGGCTAACTCCTTTTATATTGAGGAAAAATTGGAAACTTATACTCTGAACTCATTAAACATTTATTGTTCATGTTATACAACCGTGTTTGCTATGACTAAATAGGAAACAATTTATAGCTTTCTTTCCATAGTTTGGACTCTTTTTGAAGATATTCTTTGGTAAGCTTCATGAAGATCCAGAGCAAAGATGAAACTTCAATTTTGAAAGATAGCAGGATCAGAAAAAGCAGAACCTAACATATCAGTTAAGATTGTTGTGATCTGAGTAGGCAAGGAATTTAAGGATTCTTCCTAAATTAATATGGCAAATAAAGGTTATATCTGCCAGAATTTAAACAATGCACCTTTGGAAATATGAAAAATATAGTGTAAGGTCCTAGCCTTTGAGGGTCTTTTATAACCCAGAAAGGAGTTGACAAATGTCATGTAAGCATTTTTCCTGATCACTTATCTATATTTCATCTGAAAGCTCACAATTTCTTTTTTCTTTAGGCCTTTCTTATCTCTCATAACCTTTCCTCTCCATGTCACTCTTCTGTTCTTCAAAAATCTTCCTTTTATATTCCTTGAAACTAATGCAGTAAGAAGCTCGAAGCACTGACATGTATGGACAAAAGACTAGCTGCCTACATTCTTATAATTCCACTTTTTTAAAAGCATGTTTCACTTATACCACACAATAAAAGACCTCCTCTGTATTCATAGAAATAATTTCAATTTCTTCTAACGTTTTTGTTGTTGTTAATCCTCACACAACGATATTTTTTTCCATTGATTTTTTTTTTCAGAGAGAGTGGAAGGGAGGGAGGGGACGAGGGAAGGAAAGAGAGAAAAAAAGAGAGAAACATCAACCTACAACCCAGATACTCGACCCTTTGGTGAGTTGGCAGATGCTTCAACCACTGAACCACATGGGTCAGGGCTTTTCTTTTTTTTAATATATTTTTTATTAAGATATTACATATGTGTCCTTGTCCCCACGTTACCCTCTACCCCCCCCCCCCCCCGCTCATGCCCTCACCCCCCTGTTGTCCGTGTCCATTGGTTAGGCCTATATGCTTGCATATAAGTCCTTTGGTTGATCTTTCCCCCTTACCCCTCCCCTCCCCTATCTTCCCTCCAAGTCCCGACAGTCCAATCAATGCCTCTCCGTCTCTGGATCAGTCCTTGTTCATCAGTTTATGTTGTTCATTATATTCCACAAATGAGTGAGATCCTGTGGTATTTATCCGCTCTCCAGTTCCATCCATGCTGTGGCAAATGGTAAGAGTTCCTTTTTCTTCTTCCTCTTCTTAAAGAATACCTTTCAGCATTTCATATAATGCTGGTTTGGTGGTGATGAACTCCTTTAGCTTTTTCTTATCCGTGAAGCTCTTTATCTGACCTTCTATTCTGAATGATAGGTTTGCTGGATAAAGTAATCTTGGTTGCAGGTTCTTGCTATTCATCACTTTGAATATTTCTTGCCAGTCTCTTCTGGACTGCATGGTTTCTGTTGAGAAATCAGCTGACAGTTGTATGGGTACTCCCTTGTAGGTAACTGACTGTCTTTCTCTTGCTGCTTTTAAGATTCTCTCTTTATCTTTTGCTCTTGGCATTTTAATTATGATGTGTCTTGGTGTGGTCCTCCTTGGATTCCTTTTGTTTGGGGTTCTCTGTGCTTCCTGGACTTGTAAGTCCATTTCTTTCACCAGGTAGGGGAAGTTTTCTGTCATTATTTCTTCAAAAAGGTTTTCAATATCTTGCCCTCTCTCTCCTTCTGGTACCCCTATAATTCTGATGTTGGTACGCTTGAAGTTGTCCCAGAGGTTCCTTACACTATCTTCATATTTTTGGAATCTCTTTTCTTTTTTCTTTTTCGGTTCGGTATTTTTTGTTTCTTTGTATTTCAAATCTTTGACTTGATTCTTGGGATCCTCTTGTCTGCTGTTGGATCTCTGTAAATTATTCTTTATTTCAGTCAGTGTATGCTTAATTTCTAGTTGGTCCTTTTTCATGTCCTCCATGGTCTCACTATACTTATTGAGGGATTCATTAAATTTATCGGCGGTTTCCATAAAATTCTTGAAAAACCTTATAAACGTGGCCTTGAACTCTATATTCAGTCGTTTGCTTTCCTCCATTTCTGCCATTTGTGACCTGTTTCTTTGTCTCCGCATTTTGGCTGCTTCCCTGTGTTGATAGAGTGGCCCTGCGCTCCAGGTGTCCTGTAGGGCCCAGTGGCTCAGCCTCCCCAGTTACCTGCGGTGGACACTCTTGGTGCACTCTTGGTGCCTTGGTTGTTGTAGGATCACTGGGAGGAATTGACCTCCAGGCCAATTGGCTGTGAGAATCAGCTGTGTCTGAAGTGGGAGAACTTCTGTGCTGAAGACACCCTTCTGGGGCAAGACTTGCTTCAGTGGGGCTTTGGTGCTCACTGAGTCTGCTCCCTGAGTGTGTCCCTTATGGATCTGAGGAGTTGCAATCTGGATGGTCCCCCTCTGACCACTGGGTACAGTGGCTCCTGGATCTAAGGAGGTGCTAATTCAGCCTCTGCCTGAGGCCACACAGCAGGAGCCACGAAGAGGCTCAGCTGCAAAGCAATGCAAGCCGCTGCGGGGCCTTGGGCCTTCTCTTGGAAGTTCTGGGTCTGCCTGGCTCGGCTGCAGTTAGGTACATTCACATGCAAAAGCCTCTGCCGCAGCCTGGGTGGGGCGGGGTCTCAGGGAGTCAAAGGGCAGAGAAAGCAGCTATGGCTGATTCTCCTAAGGAGTCGCGCGTCTCAGTGACCCGATAATTGCTGCAAGCACCTCTGAGGGAAAGCCGCACTCAAGTTCGCCCGCTGCCCGACAGTCCAGCTTCTCCCTGTATGAGTCCTGGGTCCCCAGAGACTTCCCGGAACTGGAGTTCAGAGCAGTCGGGAGCTTGTTATTCAAAAAAAACAGCCGCGTCCTCAGGTGCCACCCCCTTTCCGCGCGCGCACGAGCCACCGTACCTCTGCACTTCACCTCTGCAGCTCCTCTGGCTCTCAGTGTGCTTTTCTTTCCTTCCAGTTGTAGAATTTACACTCAGCCAGGCTTCCTGTTGTTCTGGATGATGTCTGCTCTGTCCTTTGCGGTATTTTTCAATTGTTGTGGGAGGCGGCAATTTCCCGGTGTTTATCTATGCCGCCATCTTAGTTTCTCCCAGGGCTTTTCTTTCTAACTTCTTGTCAAAGGTAGTCTGTTATATGCTAGAGAATATCTTGTATTTTTAAACAGTATGGATAGAAACAAACTGCAAACTGATTTTACATATGAAAGATATTATATATAGCTGGTAAAATTTAGTAAGAAAGAACTTTGTAGAGGGGGTAATCTGAGTGATTGCTTCTGGATAATGATACAAATTTAATAAGATAATAAGATATTTTAAGGTATTTGGGTGTGAATTGAGGAAGGGATATTAGGCAAACTGGTGCAAATGCTAAAGAATGGGAATATGCAGAAAGATGTTTCAAAATTGTTCAGAGAATATGATGAAAAGAATGAAAGGAAAAAGTGGTATAAAATGTTGACCCTAATCAGCAAATGTAAAGGAGACAGTGGCTTGAACAAAGCTGTGCTCTGAGGACATGAATCTGGCACACAGGGCTTACTGTCAATTGGAGGCAAGTGATCAGAAAGAAGTCTAGGTACGCACCTAAGCTACCATGGACATAATAGGAATGACAAAGAGGTCAAATCCATACAACTGGAAACTCGGGGCTTCAGAGAGAAGAAGTGAGAAATATGGAGTCAAAGGATATACTGTTCTGAAACTGGATGCCTAAATGAATAGAAACCAAGGGACAGAAAAGAGCTACTTCATTTGATTTAGTCATGTTGTGCGTGAGGACTATTATCGATATCCAATTTATAGTAAAACCTTTTAATAAGCAAATTTCCCTCTATTTCAGAATTGATAATAAAAAAAATTTGAGCTACTATAACTTTCTAAATAGTTAATTCTTGAAAAAAACATATTCTATTGTGATAGCAAGAATCACAAGACTTCAAGAAGTCTGGAAAATGTTCAAGATCAAACTCACAGTAATGCTTCAAAATTCCTCTGCAACTTGCCATCATGGGCGATGAACACTGGAAAAGAAAGACTGACTAGACTTTTCTTCAGCACCTACTAGTTGAGTAAAGTTGAGTCAACTATTTAACATCCTTGATTCTTAGATTTCATATTTGTAAAGTGAGATGTGTATGTAATGATTAGTGGGATATGTCCACCCCTTTACACAGGGTTGTAAGAATCAAGTGAAATAAAACCAAATGTCCCTAAAGGTATCTCTAAGCTATAAGGCACTACAAATTATGTGGCATTGAGGCACGGGTGTAAATATGAATTGCTAGTAAGTACTCTTAGTTGTAACTGATATAATGACTAAAACTATCTCTACTAAATCAACTATGGCCACTTCTGGCACTACTGCCACTATTGAGGCTATTTTTTAATTAATGGGATCTTCACCATTCATTTAAAAGAGAAGGTCAATTGTTCATCTGATTATCTCAATCTCTTCCAGAACACATTATAAAAGAAAGGTAAAGAAATAAAATTGGCATAAATCAACAGAGATGAAACATAATATGGCAACTGACTGCAAAAAGAAAAAAAAAAAAGAAAAATGGAAAGCAGATAAAACAGCAGTCACTGACTTTATAATTATGAAGAAGATACAGCATACATTCAGGAGAAGAGGATACAAGTGATTTTCCCTGAAAAACTCCAGAGATTTATAAGACCTAGCAAAAGGTAAAGAGTGGGAATGAAAAAAGAGAGATCATTTGAAAACAATTACACTGAATATATGACCACCCATTTCTCGTACCAATGCAAAGAATATCAGCAATTACATGTCTGCTCTACAGGCAGAATTTTTAAGCATTCTAGAGAAATTTATCTAGAAGCACAAGATTCAAAATCAGCACACATGAGGAAAGGTTCAGGTGAGGCACATACTTTAAAACAAGGAAGTAAAATGAACATTTGTACACTAAGTGGTCAGACATATGCCCCTGCTGGGAACCTAAACAACAGTGACTGTCAATCCTTCCCTGGGAGGGCTATTGGAAACATCATCTCCAGATAATCTGAAAATCCTCAGAGCAATGATATGTCCACATTCATATTGTGGAAGAGTGCCCTAGCAAAAAAGCCAGTTGCCCACCTAATTACTATATTAATTAGTTCCTTATTCTTTGGTTCATCAGTATACAAAGGACTTCTAAACTGATATTTTAATGCCCCTATTTTATATAAAAAGGAACAAGTAAACATCACCTGACACTTGAGAAAAGACTACAACATGGAAGGCTGAGAAAAATGTAGAGAAATGATATGTCAGTCTTAAGGAAAGAGAGATAACTCTAAAAACATTTAAATATTTACTCTCCACAATGAAGTGTTAATGCATGCAAAATTTTTAAATGCTATGAAAAGGAAAATAATAAACAGAAAGAACTCTTGCAAGTTAAAGCATTGTAAGAAAATAGTTCAACTAGAAGTTATAAAGATAAATTTAAGAAAGTCTTTTAGAAAAAAATGAAAATATGTACAGTTGGAAAATATGAAGTAAAAGTTACTTATAGAATCAATCTAAAATGAATAATTTCTGACTAAAAGGTTCCAGAAAGCACAGATGGACAAGATAAATGAAAGAAATTACCAAAGAAAAGTTCTAAAATAAAGTACAAAAATATACAGACTGCCTGATACAATCAATGAGAAAGTCAAACCCCAAGGCTAATTATCATGAAATTTCCAAATATCAGTGCTAAAGGGAAGATTGTAAAGTCTTCTAAACAGAGGGAACAGTGCCACATACATAAGATACTTATAATGATTTCAGATTTCCTAATAGGAACTATGGAGCCTAGAAAATAATTGTCTTCAAAATTCTGAAGGCAAAAATCTCCATCCTTAAATATTGTGCCAAACCAAAATATCCACTCATTTTGTGGGTACAATATTTCTCCTTTTTTTTTTTAATGAAATGACATGTAGTTATACTGTTTTTTCACTTTTTCTGAGGAAAGAATGATGTGCCTCAGAAAATGAAAGGTCAAACCACAAGTGTGGATTGACTCAGAAAAGAAGAAAAGGATTATGGGAAAGAGTTCCTCATTAAAAATGGAGATTTAATAGAATGATATAACATTTGAAACAAATATAAGATTATGTGGATAGCAAATTATGCACGTGAAAATAAAGGGAAATTATTACCTCCAAAAAGACCAAATAGCTACATTAATCTTTCTGGTTTGCCCTGTGCTACAGGGTTTCTGCCACAGGATTTTCGGTGTTAAAACCAGGACAGTCCCTAGGAGGGAGGGATATTGCGAAAAGTGGTGAGAAAATGGAATTCTTTTATATTACTACTAGAGGCGCGCTGCATGAAATTCCTGCACGGGTAGGGTCCCTAGGCCTGGCCAGTAATCAGGGCCAATCTTTGGGGCAACCAGCGGGGTGATCGGGGTTGGGGGGGCGCTGCTTGCACCCACCTTGACTGGCCTGGAGCCAGTGGGCTGGAGGCAGCTCTTGAGTTGAGCGTCTACCCCCTGGTGGTCAGTGCACGTCATAGTGACCAGTCGTTCCACTGGGCGTTCTGCCATTTGGTCAATTTGCATATTAGGCTTTTATTATATAGGATTATTGGTATCATCATCATCATCATTAGTAGTAAGAATTATGTATAAAACATTTATTACATTTACATTTACAAAAAATTGGAGTGGAATATTTTTAAAATATATTTTATTATTGATTTTAGAGAGGAAGGAAAAAGGAGAGAGAGATAGAAACATCAAGGATGAGAGAGAATCATTGATCAGCTGACTCCTGCATGCCCCTCACTGGGAGTCTAGCCCACAACCCAGGTATGTGTCTTGACAGATAATCAAACTGTGACCTCCTGGTTCATATGTAAGTGCTTAACCACTGAGCAACACTGGCTGGGTAGGGGATGGGGTGAGGTAGTATTTTTAAATACTAATGCATATATCAAATATAAAATAAAGGAGAGGACGGAAGATGGCGGCGATATAGGCAGACGCGTCCCAGGTCGTGTCCCGGAGCAAATGGAGTGAGTAGCTGAAACTAGTAGCGCCCACAGCGAGTTGGCGAAATTGCTCAGCTGGTGAGACGGTTTGCAGCTGGGAAGAGCAGAACTCCCCTGGAAAGGTAAAAAAAAACCCAGGGATTTGGGCAGGAAAGTTTGCCAGACCTCTGAGCCCAGAGAATCGGAGGGAGACCGCGTGGCAGACAGCCGCGTCCCTTGGGACAGGCACAGCCCCTGACAGGGGAAAGGAGAACCATGGGATTCCTGGCGCCCCCGGGGGAATTGAGAGCTGGGTTCTGTGATCACAGAGGACTGAGCCTAAAGGGGGCAGCCTGAAGAGCTGACCAGACCATGCAGTCCCGGTAAGAGAAGAAGCTTACAGAAACTAAGCCTTCCCCGTTTCCGCGGCCGGCGTTTGTTTGTTTGTTTTCACTGAATCCTGTTCATGGGACATTTCGGATACAGACACTCACCTGTGCTGAAGAGAGGGAGAGTGTGCGGAGGAGTGGAATCTGGGGAGAGACTGGGGAGAGAAGGGGGGCCGGGAGAGGTGGCAGCGAATTGAGTGCTGAGACACCCCTGAGCCCAGGACTGGGGCAGCCATTCTCTCTGGAGAGTGAGACTCCTCCCCCCAGCCCCCAGGCAAGGAGCACAGCCACACCCAGATTCCACCCTGTAGGAGATCAAGGATTAAAATAACCTGATCAGTACCTGGGAGTTAACAGGGTCTGGCCTATAGAGGGATTTTCAATCCCAGCAACAACACAGCTCTGGTAACTAACTATTACGCAGCCAGCTTTGGGCAGTGAACATCCACTGGACAGAGAGGCCCTATAGCCTCAGAGGCCAACCCCAGAACACTGCCACCCAGAGGCTGACCCACAAACTGACTCTTTGCTAAATACAAAATAAGGCAATCTGGGAAACAAATGCGGCCTGCTTTAAAATAAGGACTGTGGTTTACACACAGAGGAACAGTGTATCGCAGGGAAACTCAACACTCTCCTGAATACCTGGCAGGTCTAAGGCGAGCCACACTGAAGAATAGAAGAACCGAAGGACTTTCACTACTGCAAATTTTTTTTTTCTTTTTTCACCTTTTAACTAAGAAACCATTTTTTTTCTTTTTTTTTCTTCTTCTTTTTTTTCTTTTTTCTTTTTTTTTCCTTCTTTTTCCATCACCTGATTTTACCCTTTTAATTACTACCTTTTTATTTTTAACCCGTATTATTACTGCTACCATTTTAGCATTTTTTAAAGTGCCATTTTATTTTCTCTTTATTTTATTTTGGGATTAGTGTTCTCCATTCTATTTTCATCATTATATTATTGGTTGTTTCTAGTTTGCATTCATCTCCAGGAAGCTGTTGCTGGAATTTGTTGGGATTAGTGGCTGTTCTATAGGAGTATTCTCCTCATATAAAAAGTCTCTTCCCCTCTTCCACTTCATTCTCTCTTTTCGCTCTTTTTTTTTCTTTCTTTTCTTTTCTCGCTTTTGTTTTCCCCCCTCCTTTTTACCAATTTCATTTTTGCACTCTTTTTTTTGTCCCTACTTTTCTTTTCTTTTTTCTCTTTTATCTTTTTCTCTTCCTTCTTCCTTATCCCCTAATTCTCTTAATTCGGGTGGTCACCTTTATTTGGGGTTATTAATATCGTGAATATATTTGTGTATAGTGCCTGGTACGTGGTGCCTTGTTGTGTTGTATTTTGTGCCTTTAAATCAACGCAGCAGATCCAAGCAACAGCAACCTCCTGTGCACCACACCCTCTGCTGAGGAACAGCAGCTGTACGTGAAACCTCGCCCCACCAGGCAGAAGAGCCACCACAGCTGTGAACAGCACCCACCAGAGGAGCTGCTGCCAACTGAAGAGCAGCTGCTACCGCAACCGCCCGAAGAGCAACCACAGACCAAGGAGTCACTGCCACCAAGGGAGCAACCACTGAACGACTCAACGTCTAGATATGTCAGTGAGATCAAACATGGGTAGACAAAGAAACCCCCAAAGGAAAGAGAAGGAGGACTCTCCAGAAAAGCAGCTAAGTAATACAGAGGCATGCAACATGACAGAAAAAGAATTCAGAATAAGGGTCCTAGAGTGCATAAACCGGATGGAGGAAAAAATCGACAACCTCTGCAAGAAGCAAGAAGAAACAGATGAAAAAATTGATAACATATGGAAGAAGCTAGAAGAAACAGATGAAAAAATCAACAACTTAAGTAAGAACCAAGAAGAAATGAAGAGTGATATAGCTGCAATGAAAAACTCCATTGAAAGTATCAACAGTAGACTAGGAGAAGCGGAGGACCGAATTAGTGAATTAGAAGACAAGGAAGCAAAACACACCCAAAACGTACTGCAATTGGAGAAAAAAATTAAAAGACAGGAGGAGAGCCTAAGGGAGCTTTGGGACAACATGAAATGAAACAACATACGAATAATAGAGTTACCAGAACAACAGAAGCATGAACAAGGATTAGAAAAACTATTAGAAGAAATGATATCAGAAAACTTCCCTGTGGTGGGGAAGAAAAAAGTCACACAAGCCCAGAGAGTCCCAAACAAGGTGAACCCGAAAAGACCCACACCAAGACACATCATAATTACCATGGCAAATGTTCATGACAAAGAGAGAATCTTACAGGCTGCAAGAGAGAGACGGAAAGTTACATACAAGGGATCTCCCATTAGATTGTCAAATGATTTCTCAACAGAAACACATCAGGCCAGAAAAGAATGGACGGAAATTTACAAAGTGATGCAAAGCAAAGGACTGAATCCAAGAATACTCTATCCAGCAAGGCTATCATTCAAACTTGAAAGGGAAATAAAAAGCTTCACAGACAAAAAAAGGCTAAGGGAGTTTATCACCACCAAGCCAGCATTGCAAGGAATGCTAAAGGGACTGGTATAAAAAGAAGAAATAAAAAGCTCAGAAAGAAAACAGCCACACACAAAAAGAAATGGCTACAAACAAGTACCTTTCAATAATAACTTTAAACGTAAACGGACTAAATGCTCCAATCAAAAGACATCAAGTGGCTGAATGGATAAAAAAACATGACCCATATATCTGCTGTCTACAAGAAACCCACCTCATTAGAAGGGACTCACACAGACTGAAAGTGAAAGGATGGAAAAATATCTTTCAGGCAAATGGAAAGGAAAAGAAAGCTGGGGTAGCAATACTTATATCAGACAAAATAGACCTCCAAGTGAAGGCCATAACAAGAGATAAGGAAGGCCACTTCATAATACTAAAGGGATCAATACAAGAAGAAGATATAACCCTGGTAAACATATATGCACCCAATGCAGGAGCACCCAAATTCATAAAAAAACTCCTGGAAGATATCAAAGGAGAGATCGACAACAATATAATCATAGTAGGGGACTTTAATACACCACTGACAGCACTGGATAAGTCCTCTAGACAGACAATCAGCAAAGATACAGCAATCCTAAATGACTCACTAGATCAGATGGACTTAACTGCAGAACACTTCACCCCAATGCCACGGAATATACATTCTACTCAAATGCTCATAAGACATATTAAAAAATAGACCATATACTCGGTCACAAGCAAAGTATCCCCAAATTCAAGAAGATTGAAATCATAAAAAGCGTCTTCGCAGACCACGATGGTATAATATTAGAAATAAACTACAATAAAAACAACCCAAAATACTCAAACACCTGGAAGCTGAATAGCATGCTATTATATATTGATTGGGTTACCAATGAGATCAAAGAAGAAATTAAAAACATCCTGGAAACTAATGACAATGAAAACACAACAATCCAAAACCGATGGGACACAATGAAGGCAGTCCTGAGAGGGAAGTTTATAGCTCTACAGGCCTATCTCAAAAAACAAGAAAAAATGGTAGTAAATCATCTAAGTCTACAACTCAAAGAATTAGAAAGAGAGCAACAAGAAAACCCCAGAGTGAGCAGAAGGAAGGAGATAATAAAGATTAGAGCAGAAATAAATGACATAGAGACCAAAAAAACAATACAGAAAATCAATGAAACCAAGAGCTGGTTCTTTGAAAGGATAAACAAGATTGACAAACCTCTAGCCAGACTCACCAAGAAGCAAAGAGAGAGGACCCAAATAAACAAAATCAGAAACGATAGAGGCGAAATAACAACAGACCCCACAGAAATACAAATGATTGTTAAAAAATACTATGGACAGCTCTACTCCAACAAACTAGACAACCTGGAGGAAATGGACAAATTCCTAGAAAAATACAACATTCCAAAACTCAATCAGGAAGAATCCAAAAATCTCAACAGGCCAATAACTATGGAAGAAATTGAAGCAGTCATCAAAAAGCTTCCAGCAAACAAAAGCCCAGGACCAGACGGCTTCACAGGGGAGTTTTACCAAACATTCAAGGAAGAACTAAAACCTATCCTCCTCAGACTACTACAAAAAATTCAAGAGGAAGGAACACTTCCAAGCTCATTCTATGAAGCCAGCATCACCCTAATACCAGGTAAAGACAACACAATGAAAGAGAATTACAGGCCAATATCCCTCATGAACATAGATGCCAAAATCCTCAACAAAATCTTAGCAAATCGGATCCAGCAGTACATCAGAAAGATCATACACCATGACCAAGTAGGATTTATCCCAGGGATGCAAGGATGGTACAATATCCACAAATCAATAAACGTGATACATCACATAAACAAATTGAAAGAAAAAAACCACATGGTCATATCAATTGATGCAGAAAAAGCATTTGACAAAATTCAACACCCATTTTTGATAAAAGCTCTCAGCAAGGTGGGAGTAGAAGGATCATACCTCAACATAATAAAAGCCATATATGACAGGCCCACAGCCAACATCATACTCAATGGACAAAAACTAACACCATTTCCCCTAAAAACAGGAACAAGACAGGGATGCCCCCTCTCACCACTCCTGTTCAACATAGTACTGGAAGTGTTAGCCATTGCAATTCAGCAAGAAGAAGAAATAAAAGGCATCCAAATTGGAAAAGAGGAAGTAAAACTGTCCTTATTTGCAGACGACATGATATTATACATACAAAACCCTAGAGACTCCATCAAAAAACTACTGGACTTAATACATGAATTTGGCAATGTAGCAGGATACAAAATTAACCCCAAGAAATCCGAGGTATTTCTATACACCCATAGTGAACTTTCAGAAAGAGAGATTATAAAAACAATCCCGTTTACCATCGCACCAAAAAAATTAAGCTACCTAGGAATAAACTTAACTAAAGAGGTAAAAGACCTCTACTCAGAAAACTACAGGACGTTGAAAAAAGATATAGAGGAAGACATAAACAGATGGAAGAACATACCGTGTTCATGGATTGGTAGAATCAACATCATTAAAATGTCCATACTACCCAAAGCAATCTATAAATTTAATGCAGTTCCCATTAAAATACCAACGGCATACTTCAGAGATCTAGAACGAACTCTCCAAAAATTCATCTGGAATAAAAAAAGACCCCGAATAGCTGCAGCAATCCTGAAAAAGAACAAAGTAGGTGGGATCTCAATACCAGATATCAAGTTGTATTACAAAGCCACTGTTCTCAAAACTGCCTGATACTGGCACAAGAATAGGCATATAGATCAATGGAATAGAATAGAGAGCCCAGAAATCGGCCTGAACCAATATGCTCAATTAATATTTGACAAAGGAGGCAAGAACATACAATGGAGCCAAGATAGTCTCTTCAATAAATGGTGTTGGGAAAATTGGACGGATGTATGCAAGAAAATGAAACTAGACCACCAACTTACACCATACACAAAAATAAACTCAAAATGGATAAAGGACTTAAATGTACAACAGGAAACCATAAAAATTCTAGAAGAATCCAAAGGCAACAAAATCTCTGACATATGCCAAAGCAATTTCTTCACTGATACAGCTCCTAGGGCACTTGAAACTAAAGAGAAAATGAACTAATGGGACTACATCAAAATAAAAAGCTTCTGCACAGCAAAAGAAACCATCAACAAAACAACGAGAAAACCCACTGTATGGGAAAACATATTTGCCAATGTCATATCTGATAAGGGCCTAATCTCCAAAATTTATAGGGAACTCATACAACTTAACAAAAGGAAGATAAATAATCCAATCAAAAAATGGGCAAAGGACCTAAATAGACACCTTTCAAAAGAGGACATTCAGAAAGCCAAGAGACATATGAAAACATGCTCAAAGTCACTAATCATCCGAGAGATGCAAATCAAAACAACAATGAGGTACCATCTCACACCTGTCAGACTGGCTATCATCAACAAATCAACAAACGACAAGTGCTGGAGAGGATGTGGAGAAAAAGGAACACTTGTGCACTGCTGGTGGGAATGCAGACTGGTGCAGCCACTATGGAAGACAGTATGGAATTTCCTTAAAAAACTGAAAATGGAACTCCCATTTGACCCTGTGATCCCACTTCTAGGAATATATCCCAAGAAACCAGAAACACCAATCAGAAAGGATATATGCACCCCTATGTTCATAGCAGCACAATTCACAGTAGCTAAGATCTGGAAACAGCCTAAGTGCCCATCAGTAGATGAATGGATTAGAAAACAGTGGTACATCTACACGATGGAATACTATGCTGCTCTAAAAAGGAAGGAACTCTTACCATTTGCAACGTCAGTGATGGAACTGGAGAGCATTATGCTAAGTGAAATAAGCCAGTCAATGAAGGAAAAATACCACATGATCTCACTCATTCATGGATAATAGAGACCATTATAAACTTTGAACAATAATACATACAGAGGCAGAGCTGCCTCAAACAGATTGTCAAACTGCAGCGGGAAGGCCGGGGAGGGTTGGGGGGCAGGAGGTAGAGGGGTAAGAGATCAACTAAAGGACTTGTATGCATGGATATAAGCATAACCAATGGACATAAGACACTGGGGGATAGGGGAGGCTAGGGGACTATCTAGGGCGGGGGGATAAAATGGACACATATGTAATACCCTTTGTAATACTTTAAGCAATAAAAATATATATATATATATATATATATAATAAATAATTTTTAAAATTTTCTATGACCTTTGTCCTTGTTGTCATTGCTGTGTATAATTCTATGCCATTGAAATGTGAATATCAGGCTAAAACACTATTTGCTATTATGACGCCAAAAAGAAGATTCCTTCAACTTAATATTAATTAAATTTTGTCAAAATTATGTGTAAACTCATACACAACACACAGTATTAAACAAATTAGTTGTCTCACCTAAATGAAATGACAGGCTAATATACTTGCACAATCTGACATAGATCCTGAAAATCTCCCCATCTTTCTAAATATATGTGTCATAGCCGAAACCGGTTTGGCTCAGTGGATAGAACGTCGGCCTGCGGACTGAAAGGTCCCAGGTTCGATTCCGGTCAAGGGCATGTACCTGGGTTGCGGGCACATCCCCAGTAGGAGATGTGCAGGAGGCAGCTGATCGATGTTTCTCTCTCATCGATGTTTCTAACTCTCTATCTCTCTCCCTTCCTCTCTGTAAAAAATCAATAAAATATATATAAAAAAATAAATAAATAAATAAATAAATATATGTGTCATAAAATCACCCTATGGAACTGATATTGTGCTTTTGCCTAATAGAAATTAAACTGGATGATGGACACCTTCTGCTAACAATAGAAGTAGCATCCCTGAGGTACACATTACTCAAATGGAGCCACACCCAAGAAACGCTTTAACAATTGAGCAGCGCTCTAATTCAGCCAAGACCTTTAGAGGTTAAATGGAACCTCCTAACTCAGCATTATAGCACATGGAAATTACCGATACTCTCTTATAAGCTATGTCTCGATCAAGTTTTATTGTGATCTTTAAATCCCACCATGACAGAAATGCATGTGCAGTCTTTGCTCCAAAGTCACAGTCCACATAGAGTCAGATTGCAAGCTTATACTATTAAGACTGTTAACTGTTAAGACTTCAGTGGCTGTTAAACACTTCATTTCACTAGAGAGCAATGGAAACACCAACATGGACCAATGCAAAGGTCTAATGAGATACTGACATTTAAAGAGGGAAGATTTGTTTCATAAGACCAAGATCTATGCTCCATAGACCCCATTCAGATAGAGACTTGCAGCCAAGCAAAATGTGAGGGTTAGATGCTGTGTCCTTGATCCCCCTGAGTCAGCAGGACAGAAAGGCTGGTTGGCGAGGTTAAATTGTGCCTGCCTCAGCACATGTCCACTGCCACTTACGAAATAGATGATTCCTTTGTCATCATGTGAACATTCAAGGCACGTTCGTCATTAATTCACAGGTCAACCAACAGGAGGAGAGTATGTGGCCCTGAGTGTAACAAACTTCTATCTTGTGGTGATAATACAGGGCTTTGGGGAAATATTCACTTAAAGTTCTTCCACACAGTTTTAGACAGACATCCATGTTCTTCCTTGACTTTCAGCTTATTTCATAATATGAGCCTTTCACTTGAACACTAAACCAGAACACACACATCACATGTATTTTCTCACATTCCTGGGAGACTCTATCATGCAAGTTTTGAAATTATCTTAGGCCCAGCCATGGTGGCTCAGTGGTTGAGCATTGACCTATGAACCAGAAGGTCACAGTTTGATTCCTGGTCAGGGTACATGCCCAAGTTATGGACTCAGTCCCCAGTGTGGGGCATGCAGTAGGCAGCTGGTCAATGATTCTCTCTAATCATTGATGTTTTTAGCTCTCTCCCTTTCCCTTCCTCACTGAAATCTTATAGATATATTTAATATTTAAAAATATATATGTCTTTCTAAATATTTATTTATTTATTTATTTATTTATTTATTTATTTATTTATTTATTTATTAAAAAATGTATCTTAGCTGGTTGTTCAAATCCTAAACAACTCAACAGCTACTGTTCTCAAATTTTAATTTATGGGCTTCAATATTTTTAGGTTATGACTAAATCTATTAAAACCCTGGAAATGCTCAATTGTTTCATACACAGCTGAATCTTTTGAGAGCTCAGGCATGAAATGATGCGATGATCTGCCAGTGATAATTTTCAGGCAAAACGTTAAGAATTGGAGTGCTAGAGTTTTGATGTCATAAAAGAAAACCAAAAATATTCTCCAAGCTATAAAAAGATAGAGGCTGTTCAGACAATAAAAATAAATAGATTTTTTTAGACATCTGCCCACAGAAATCTTCTACAAAAATTAAAACTGCCTGCCTACATTTTTAAAGAGGTTCGAGGAGCTTCTCAACAATTAATGTATATGACTTGAATACAAAAATGAAAAAAGTTGGAATGGCAAGAAAATTATTCTTGGAATCCCACATGCTTTAAAACATGCACTCATTAACTTGATAATTAATAAAAATTACTATTCTAAGTTACTGTAAGAGCATCCTCTTTTCAGTTCTGTAAATTATGTACACATAACACTACATATTTAAATATAAACTGAAACATCTAATCAATTATCAAAATATTAAAAATTTTAGTAACAAAAATATCCAGATATTAGGCTGATCATTTATTACACATGTTTTCAAACACATGTTTAGAATCAGTCTTTTAATATGAAAGCTGAAATGGAATTGTGTCTACTTGCTGATTTTTGAATAAGAAAATGACTTCAACATAATCATTACTCTTAGGAGAGCACCACATTTTGTTACTGAATTACTAGTAATACATCCCATTATTAAAATAATAACAACATACACACAAAAAAAATGTCCACCAAAAGGTCAGAACTTCTGTTAAGGGAAAGCAACGCATTTATATATCCAATTCATTGTCTCCATATTAAATTATCCAGATATCTGTAAACCATATCTCACCATCGAAGGACATCTGTGAATATGCCTCATCAACAAAGCAATACAATGCCAAACAATCAATGTGCAATTTATAATGGTTTTGCCCTTAGCTGAAGGGAGGGACATTTTTGACAATATCCTGGCAAAAAATAAAGGGCTATCTAACTATCCTAATCAGTCAGGCTGTTTTATTTTACATCAACACTGAAAAATTATACTTGTAATAACACTCACAAAGTATACAACTAAATAATTTGCCAAAGAAACCATAAAAATGATCAATAAATATGATTTAAGAAAATCAGAAAAAAACATTCTTGGTTATTCTTTATTTATTGAGATAAAAATGAAGAAAATGTTATTGAAGAATTACTATAACTGACTATATTGTCTGTATTGAGTGAATGAGGACGAATCCATAAAATTCCTAACTACCAACAAACAGTATTATATGGTGATTACATATATATGATTTTTTTTGCAAACACATATGATTTTTTCCTTAATAGGTTTCATACAGAGATATATTATTCCCTGATACATTCCCCGGTAGTAAGGAAATTTAGTTTGCTCCTCGGTTTAATATCAGAAGAAAAGCTTGATTTGTCAGTAATTCAGGATGGACCGATATTTGATTTCCCAGTATCTGTTACACAGGTGGTGATCTTTTATTTGGTTATAATATATCCAAGAATTGAGAAGTACTCCCCCCACCCCTTTTCTCTGACTCATTACATGTTTGTAATAGTTCTCTGTCTCTTCCACATCCAAGGTTATGGGAGTAATAATCTCTAATTTACCCATATATGATGCTGTTGTGGTCCAGTCAGAAGTAACACCATAACCAAATGCTTGTTGACAGATGGATGAATAATCACAGTACCTACTCGAATAAGCCAAAGTGTAGCAACTGTTTTCAAACAGAATGATAGTAATCAATCAAAGTGAAATATTAAAACTGGACTTGAGTAAATTTTATTTGGATTTCTCTATTCAGAGACTTATAATTGTAGCACATCTAATCAGTAGGTAGCCAATCTCTGGCCCCGTCAAACTGGTTTTTCAAAAACTTAATGTTGGAATCATGGGCAGGTAGGCAACACTGACACAGTGGCATTCATTAATTTAACAAATACTGACTGGACACTCATTCTCTGTCTTAAGTGCTAGAACTGTAAAAGTGAACAGGAAATCCATGAGCCCTCTTCTATGGAGTTTAAAATATAGCTGAGGGAAAGTTAAAATGCTAAAGGAAGAAGTACTTTTTTAAAAAGAGGAAGAAATTGTGATAGGTGATAAAACAGAACACAAGTTGAGATAGGCATTAATATGAGAATAAAGAGTGCTTAGAAAAAGCCTCTAAGAAAAAGAGTTATTTGTGCTGAAACATAAAAGTTGGGAAGAAGGGAGTCTATGAAGAGCAGGGAACAGTATTCCAGGCAGAAAAGATGGTATGAGCCTAGTGACAGACAGGAAAGTCACAGAATGGAACATTCTACGGCTGCACACATAAATGTCTATTTATTGAAACATTTTATCTCAAATTATTTTCCTCTTTCTTTTAGGGCATTAAGTTTTGACTGACCATTTTGGAACTCAAAGCGAAACTTAGTTTACTCATTGTGGAAAGGAAATCTTGGAGATGGGATGTAAATGAATACATTGACATAGGGGGAAAATGGCCTTATACTGTTAAGATGCTAAATGACTCAGATAACCCTGTCATGAGCTCATGTTTAATCTTCACTGTAAGATGCAGCATGGGTTTTGCATTTGTAATGAACTCTCAGGTAATGTTGATCCTTCTGGTCCATGAACACACTTGGAATGAATCACAAGGTTCTTGACTAACATAAGGCATGCTTAGGGTAGGATCATAATGTAAGTGGTACTAGTCTTGTATGACTATTATAATTTGTTTAAATGTACCACTAATGGAAATAAGGACTTATTGTATGAGTTTAATTCCTGGAGAAAAAATGTACCTTCATGCTACTTTTAAATTGTATGCAGATACACAAAGTTGCTATGATAGGTGCACACATGCATTTAAATGCCAGTAAAATAAATCAATCTTTTATAATGGCTGATCAAAGTTCTCAATACACTATTCCTTTCTCAGCAAATTTAATCTTGTAATCTTCAATTGGCTGGATGCATTATGGTTTATGTTTTGTCTGTCCCTGAAACAGCAGAAATGGGCCCTGCTAGAGAGGACTATTAGATTAAACGGACAATTAATGTGATTCCCTGTGCCAGCTCCTGTGGAGTTTAGCCAAAAGGCTAGTGATACAGACTAAACATTTAATGTAAAATGGAAGTGACGCAGACAAAGTCCTAGCAATTCTGTTATCTGGAAGAGAACTCTACTGCATTCAAGGAATAGCCTTTTCTTACAATCGTTGTGACTAAAAAGTATAAGCAGCTGGCAACAGAAATGCCTTCTAAGAGACCAAAGTGCTTTGATCTAAAGAAATAAAGCTTTGAATTTGAACCAGTGAGTACATTAGAATCTTATTCTCTAAGGAAATTATTTTACATGCTATGCACCTGTTTTCCCAGAATCTTTCATAAGGACGAAATTCCCCACTCTTATTATAGCCTATCTCTATCCCAGAAATGTCACAATTTTATAAGCTATCAAAATAATTAAGTCACCAAAGATTTAGAAGCGAGACACACACACACACACACACACACACACACACACACACACCTACCTAAGTGAGCAACGTTGAAAGTTTACACTCTCATGTCAAAATAAAGAGAAATTCAATTATCAATGCTAAGACATTAACAAATTCAGGGATGCCACCAATTCAGACTTAGAAGGTCTTTGACAAACCATTTGGGAAAAAACCCTTCACAGTCTCCCTAAAAGTTCAGTCAAAAGACTTTTAGGATGTGTATTATCCACAAGGAGAATAAAACAGACAACAAATCATGTCCAGAAAAAAAATGAAAGAGGTAAAAAAACATGGCAACCTAAGTATGCAATAATAAAAGGATCAGACTAATATGATTTAGCAAAACACAACCAGAGCTAGGACAGAGTAATAACATGTTTCTTATCAAAGAAATTAGTTCATGTTTTCTATACAAATTGTTCTCCACTCTTGTAGTATTATTGTAGTTTTGCATTAATAAGGCCCTGCTTATTAGAACTAAATATATTTATTCTAAATACACCAGTAGATCAAGGGAAAAAGCACTATTTTGAGGATATGAAGCTCTTAGTATATCTAGACCAATGTGCCTCTGAAGACCACAAAGATTTGTTTCTAATAAGGTCACTCATGCCTACTATATATAATTATTTCTGTTTATTTGTGTGTCAAAATACATAACATAGAATAGTGAAGAGGTAGCAAGATAATATTTTTCAGGATGAAAATATTAAAGGGTCTTAGAATCCAGTGTTTGTGAGTAATTCCCTTCTCTACTAAGGAACTCGGGCGGGAGCTTTGGACTCTGCAACACCTAGGAACTCTGATCTGGGATTAAGGAGCATTAGGTCATAGAGCACTCAGATTTGCACACCATGACATCAGTGGAGCTTTACAGGCAAGGATTTAATTGGAAAAACCCCAAACTGAATATTTTCCTTTGTAATTACCCCGTGGGTACCTGGCCTTCACAATGCATTTGTGACCTCAGTGAATGACACCATTATTTTCTCTAGTACTCCCATCATAGAAAGAGGGTTATCACACTCTCCTCTCTTTTCTTTATCTCCTATAGCAACTCATATAATTCTCTCAGTATTTGCCTATTCCAAGGATGTGGTTCTAAATATTTAATAACAAGATCAATGAAAAAAAGTACATATATATGTATATACATAAGTTTATCCTCCATTTTATTGATATAGAGGATGTGTCACACACAATTTTCAAATAATCATAAGATAAAGAATACTCTATTGATATTCCATATGGCCAATTAGATCCCACAGATGCTTTTGTTGATTTTTGATGAAGTTTTGTACGTAGAGCCAATCTATGGCTACAATTGAAGAAAACTGATAAGTAATTGTACTTGCTACAGAAATATTGGTTCATCTGTATTAATGATTAAGATAAAAGTAAAGCAGCTAAGATGTATGTGGTAACCAGAAAATTATATGAGTGACATCTTTGCTAAAGTAGTTAATAGTTTTTGAATACTGTAGAATATTGCACTTTTTGCACTATTTAGAATGTAATGGTACAGATGACACACTTATTTTTAACCTGTATGGTTCACTTTTTCCCCTCCCATTTTTTGAAGTGTAGAAAATAACAAAACAATGCACCAAGTCAAATTTATAGCATTTTCAGATTTCTGTGGTACGCATACTTCCACCATGGCTAATTTCAAGCTAGTAAGGTGCCCTTGCTTCATGAAGCAAGGGAAAGAGATGAGCAGGGCATACAATTATGTAGCATTTAAGCCATACATGTAAGTAATCTGAAGAGCATAGGCAATGTTAACATGTAATAAAATGAGAAATTGGTGTTTTCAGTATTTATAACCTTTATTTTTTTTTCTTTATTTTTTTTATTGCTTAAAGTATTACAAAGGGTATTACATATGTGTCCTTCCCTCCCCCCCCACCCTTGACAATCCCCTGGCTAACCTTTATTTTTAATATAGTATATGCAAGCTTATTTATATCATTTAGTTTCTATTAATGGTGATCTTTAACAACCCGTTTGCAGAATTCTTGAAAATTTAACAATGGGTTCTCATGAGCCAGTGGGAATCTGTTGCAGCATATGGTGGAATGCAACCTATCCCTCCACCATGTCCTAAATATCACTACCATATCTCGTGTAGGCCTAAGAATCACTTTCCTGGCATGTTACAGCAACATAGAAACTGGCTTCATTGTGCCCTGGTCTGGACTCGCTTTGAAGCCAGAGGAGCTTGCACAAATCTTTATATGACACTTGTTAATTAAAGTCCTCTAATAGTTTCCTTTTATTTTGAAGATCAAGCCAAAATCTTCATTATTATAAAAACCTTCCAGTTGTGAAAAGTGTATATGTCTCAACTTCACCTTTCAAAACACAACCCAATGAACTACAAATGCTCTACCAGCGATTCTCAACCTGTGGGTCGCGACCATCGGAAAACACATATAGCATATCAGATATATATATATATTTTTTGATGTATCACGTTTATTGATTTGCGGATATTGTACCATCCTTGCATCCCTGGGATAAATCCTACTTGGTCATGGTGTATGATCTTTCTGATGTACTGCTGGATCCGATTTGCTAAGATTTTGTTGAGGATTTTGGCATCTATGTTCATGAGGGATATTGGCCTGTAATTCTCTTTCATTGTGTTGTCTTTACCTGGTTTTGGTATTAGGGTGATGCTGGCTTCATAGAATGAGCTTGGAAGTGTTCCTTCCTCTTGAATTTTTTGTAGTAGTCTGAGGAGGATAGGTTTTAGTTCTTCCTTGAATGTTTGGTAAAACTCCCCTGTGAAGCCGTCTGGTCCTGGGCTTTTGTTTGCTGGAAGCTTTTTGATGACTGCTTCAATTTCTTCCATAGTTATTGGCCTGTTGAGATTTTTAGATTCTTCCTGATTGAGTTTTGGAATGTTGTATTTTTCTAGGAATTTGTCCATTTCCTCCAGGTTGTCTAGTTTGTTGGAGTAGAGCTGTCCATAGTATTTTTTAACAATCATTTGTATTTCTGTGGGGTCTGTTGTTATTTCGCCTCTATCATTTCTGATTTTGTGTATTTGGGTCCTCTCTCTTTGCTTCTTGGTGAGTCTGGCTAGAGGTTTGTCAATCTTGTTTATCCTTTCAAAGAACCAGCTCTTGGTTACATTGATTTTCTGTATTGTTTTTTTGGTCTCTATGTCATTTATTTCTGCTCTAATCTTTATTATCTCCTTCCTTCTGCTCACTCTGGGGTTTTCTTGTTGCTCTCTTTCTAATTCTTTGAGTTGTAGACTTAGATGATTTACTACCATTTTTTCTTGTTTTTTGAGATAGGCCTGTAGAGCTATAAACTTCCCTCTCAGGACTGCTTTCATTGTGTCCCATAGGTTTTGGATTGTTGTGTTTTCATTGTCATTAGTTTCCAGGATGTTTCGAATTTCTTCTTTGATTTCATTAATAACCCAATCAATATTTAATAGCATGCTATTCAGCTTCCAGGTGTTTGAGTATTTTGGGTTGTTTTTATTGTAGTTTATTTCTAATATTATGCCATCGTGGTCTGCGAAGACGCTTTTTATGATTTCAATTTTCTTGAATTTGGGGATACTTTGCTTGTGACCCAATATATGGTCTATTTTTGAATATGTCCCATGAGCACTTGAGAAGAACGTATATTCCCTGGCTTTGGGGTGAAGTGTTCTGAAGATGTCTATTAAGTCCATCTGATCTAGTGAGTCATTTAGGATTGCTGTATCTTTGCTGATTGTTTGTCTATAGGACTTATCCAGTGCTGTTAGTGGTGTATTAAAGTCCCCTACTATGATTGTATTGTTGTCGACCTCTCCTTTGATATCTTCCAGGAGTTTTTTTATGAATTTGGGTGCTCCTGCATTGGGTGCATATATGTTTACCAGGGTTATATCTTCTTGTTGTATTGATCCCTTTAGTATTATGAAGTGGCCTTCCTTATCTCTTGTTATGGCCTTCACTTTGAGGTCTATTTTGTCCAATATAAGTATTGCTACCCCAGCTTTCTTTTCCTTTCCATTTGCCTGAAAGATATTTTTCCATCCTTTCACTTTCAGTCTGTGTGAGTCCCTTCTAATGAGGTGGGTTTCTTGTAGACAGCAGATGTATGGGTCATGTTTTTTTATCCATTCAGCCACTTGATGTCTTTTGTTTGGAGCATTTAGTCCGTTTACGTTTAAAGTTATTATTGAAAGGTACTTGTTTGTAGCCATTTCTTTTTGTGTGTGGCTGTTTTCTTTCTGAGCTTTTTATTTCTTATTTTTATACCAGTCCCTTTAGCATTCCTTGCATTGCTGGCTTGGTGGTGATAAACTCCCTTAGCCTTTTTTTGTCTGTGAAGCTTCTTATTTCCCCTTCAAGTTTGAATGATAGTCTTGCTGGATAGAGTATTCTTGGATTCAGTCCTTTGCTTTGCATCACTTTGTAAATTTCCGTCCATTCTTTTCTGGCCTGATGTGTTTCTGTTGAGAAATCATTTGACAATCTAATGGGAGATCCCTTGTATGTAACTTTCCGTCTCTCTCTTGCAGCCTGTAAGATTCTCTCTTTGTCATGAACATTTGCCATGGTAATTATGATGTGTCTTGGTGTGGGTCTTTTCGGGTTCACCTTGTTTGGGACTCTCTGGGCTTGTGTGACTTTTTTCTTCCCCACCACAGGGAAGTTTTCTGATATCATTTCTTCTAATAGGTTTTCTAATCCTTGTTCATCCTTCTGTTGTTCTGGTACCCCTATTATTCGTATGTTGTTTCGTTTCATGTTGTCCCAAAGCTCCCTTAGGCTCTCCTCCTGTCTTTTCATTTTTTTCTCCAATTGCAGTACGTTTTGGGTGTGTTTTGCTTCCTTGTCTTCTAATTCACTAATTCGGTCCTCCGCTTCACCCAGTCTACTGTTGATACTTTCAATGGAGTTTTTCATTGCAGCTATATCACTCTTCATTTCTTCTTGGGTCTTACTTAAGTTGTTGATTTTTTCATCTGTTTCTTCTAGCTTCTTCCATATGTTATCGATTTTTTCATCTGTTTCGTCTTGCTTCTTGCAGAGGTTGTCGATTTTTTCCTCCATCCGGTTTATGCACTCTAGGACCCTTATTCTGAATTCTTTTTCTGTCATGTTGCATGCCTCTGTATTACTTAGCTGCTTTTCTGGAGAGTCCTCCTTCTCTTTCCTTTGGGGGTTTCTTTGTCTACCCATGTTTGATCTCACTGACATATCTAGACGTTGAGTCGTTCAGTGGCTGCTCCCTTGGTGGCAGTGACTCCTTGGTCTGTGGTTGCTCTTCGGGCAGTTGCGGTAGCAGCTGCTCTTCAGTTGGCAGCAGCTCCTCTGTGGGTGCTGTTCACAGCTGTGGTGGCTCTTCTGGCTGGTGGGGCGAGGTTTCACGTACAGCTGCTGTTCCTCAGCAGAGGGTGTGGTGCTCAGGAGGTTGCTGTTGCTTGGATCTGCTGCGTTGATTTAAAGGCACAAAATACAACACAACAAGGCACCACGTACCAGGCACTATACACAAATATATTCACGATATTAATAACCCCAAATAAAGGTGACCACCTGAATTAAGAGAATTAGGGGATAAGGAAGAAGGAAGAGAAAAAGATAAAAGAGAAAAAAGAAAAGAAAAGTAGGGACCAAAAAAAAGGAGTGCAAAAATGAAATTGGGAAAAAGGAGGGGGGAAAATAAAAGCGAGAAAAGAAAAGAAAAGAAAAAAAAAAGAGCGAAAAGAGAGAATGAAGTGGAAGAGGGGAAGAGACTTTTTTATATGAGGAGAATACTCCTATAGAACAGCCATTAATCCTAACAAATTCCAGCAACAGCTTCCTGGAGATGAATGCAAACTAGAAACAACCAATAATATAACGATGAAAATAGAATGGAGAACACTAATCCCAAAATAAAATAAAGAGAAAATAAAATGGCACTTTAAAAAAAAATGGTAAAATGGTAGCAGTAATAATACTGGTTAAAAATAAGAAGGTAGTAATTAAAAGGGTAAAATCAGGTGATGGAAAAAAGAAGAAAAAAAAAAGAAGAAGAAAAGAAAAAAAAATAAAAAAAATAAAAAAAAATTGGTTTCTCAGTTAAAAGGTGAAAAAAGAAAAAAAAAATATTGCAGTAGTGAAGGTCCTTCGGTTCTTCTATTCTTCAGTGTGGCTCGCCTTAGACCTGCCAGGTATTCAGGAGAGTGTTGAGTTTCCCTGCGATACACTGTTCCTCTGTGTTGTAAACCACAGTCCTTATTTTAAAGCAAGCCGCATTTTTTTCCCAGACTGCCTTATTTTGTGTTTAGCAAAGAGTCAGTTTGTGGGTCAGCCTCTGGGTGGCAGTGCTCTGGGGTTGGCCTCTGAGGCTATAGGGCCTCTCTGTCCAGTGGAAGTTCACTGCCCAGAGCTGGCTGCGTAATAGTTACCAGTGCTGTGTTGTTGCTGGGATTTATCAGATATTTACATTACAATTCATAACAGTAGCAAAATTATAGTTATGAAGTAGCAACAAAAATAATTTTATGGCTGGGGGTCACCACAACATGAGGAACTGTATTAAAGGGTCACGGCATTAGGAAGGTTGAGAACAACTGCTAGGCAAAGCTTCCTGAACACTTTATCCTTTTTCACAAATTTCCACATTTGACTCCATTTTCTTTTGTCTCCCCCCAACTTTATTCCCCTGACTCACCTTAACACACTTAGCTCAAACTAACCCTTGTCACTGAGCCTCACCTGATCTACCTTGACTGAATCCGGGGGACTTTCTCTGTGTGTGTTAACCATGCACAGCCCCTTCATAGCTGCAGTCTAAATTTTAATCGTTGATTTACTTAACTACAACCTTAAACAATTGAACAGTTCCTTGTATAGGAACACATTAACATTAGTTTCCTTTAGTGTGCAGGACGCTGCAGTAAGCCCTTTCCATTTTTATGTCATTTGCCTAAAATGATGTGTGATATTTTATACACTAACACTGCCCAAGGTCACATGGCTCACAAATGGTAGAGCAGTGAATGAAATCCAGGTAGGCATAAACACAGAGTTTGAGTTCTCTGCAACATGCCGTGATTCACTTCCAGACTTCAGGAGCCCCACACAGTGCCTGGCAGAGTAACGTTTGGTAACAAATGGAGTTTCACTTAGAAATCTGGTGATTCTCGAGTGTGTTTCTCTATGGGTCAAGTGGATTGGTGTTGCTAGGAGAGCAGACTAAAGTGCAGATTCATGTGCTCCTCTCCAGCCCCGCAGAGTAAGACTCTTTTATGCACACTAAACATTGAGAAACCCTGGATTAATTATGTGCGTGCAATTAACTTTGGAAATCATTTCATGTTCTTCCATACTTGTATTCACTGCAGCCTGATATACAGTGGCACACAATGACAAAAATATTCCTGTCATATTGGTACAATGGACATAAATTCTCTCCACCTTCTGTCTTCTGTGAAGAGACAGAGAAACAGATGTCTAACACAAAGTCCAGCTTTGTGAGCATGCCGGGGTCCAACCCCAGCAGGTCCAGGGGTTCCCAAAGGTGTGGACGGAGTCGGCGAAGAAGGAATGACACGGAGACAGTGTTCAGTTGATCAGCAGCCTAGCCAGGATCTCCAGCCAGGATCTCCAGCCAAGTTCTGGTCTGGATCTCCAGAGGGGTTCTGCTTAGGATCTCCAGCCAGGTTCTCCAGGTTCTCCAGCCAGGTTCAGTCACCAGGTTATAGTCAGGTTCTCTTGCCATGTTCTATCCAGGTTCTGTAGCCAGGTTCTGTATCTAGGTTCTTTAGCCAGGTTCTGTCTCTAGGTTCTGTCTCTAGGCTCTGTGGCCAATTTCTGTCCAGGATCTTTTGTCATGTTCTCTCCAGCGAAGTTCTTCTGTCTCTAGGTTCTGTGTAGGTTCTGTCTTCTAAGTTCTGTCTTCTAAGTTCTGTGTTGTTACATCTGTATTTATACCAGTTGATTCCAATCCTACCAATCTCTATTCCAAAGGTTAGGGCGTTTCTTATCTCCATTACAGGGAGTAAAGATTATGTAGCTTAAGCATGATTGTTCATAGTTAAAGTGATTAATTACCCGCCTGGCACTTAGTTAAGAGGTTTTATTCCCTCCCTAACTTCAGGGGAAAATCCCTACCTGGGGAAACAACCTTTCTCAGAGACCTTGGTTAAAACACATAGTGCCAAGAAGGTGAGCAAACATATTAAGAACAGTATGCCATATATGTCAGGTCCCTTGAAACAGCAAGCATGGACCGGCTCCCGGCATGAGCAGCCCCCCCCCACAACCCCCACGCTGGGCCTAATCCTGGAATCTAGATGGCCTCCCTGAGGCATTACCGTGATGGAGGTGGCTTGAGCTTCTTGTGCACAAATCCCCCTAACTCCGGGTTCAATGACTGCACATTGCTAACTTGAAAATGGTTTGGGTGGGATTCTTTATAGAAATCAGCAAAGGCTACAAATTAGGCTTTTTTCTTAACCCCTAAGAGCCAGTTTTCATATATTAACCAGCCTGCTGCTGAATCACCAACCCAGTAACTGTGGTTACTATGGGACAATCTTTTTTATATATTTTTATTATTTTTTTATATTTTTATTAATTTTAGAGAGGAAGGGAGAGGGAGAGATAGAAACATCAATGATGAGAGAGAATCATTGACCAGCTGCCTCCTACATGCATCCTACTGGGGATGGAGCCCACAACCCAGGCATGTGCCCTTGACTGGAATTAAAAGTCGGACCCTTCAGTCCACAGGCTGACACTATTCACTGAGCCAAAACAGCTAGGGCTAGGACAATCCTTTTTAATAGGTCGATGAATCTCTGAGATTTCCTCTGTCTTATGTCATGAGGGTCATTTGTCAGAAAGACCTTTCGAAAATGTTACCATATACAATTTCCTAGTTCAATCTGTACCCATCTCCTCATGTTATGTGTTGTTTCTCCTTACATCCTTAAACTCGCAGCAGTGGTTTGGTGCTGTTTTTTGATTCATGGTGGTTGTTTATATTACCTTCTAATTTAGAATCATATGTGAAATCAATGTCATTTGTTCTTCCCTGAAGTTGGCCTTGCTAATATCATCCTATAACCTGAATATAATTTTCTATGTCATTATTCACTAGTGTTAAGTCTTCACTGACAACTAATCTATGTGGTGCTACTTTTTGCCAATTTATTTTAGTCAAATTTAAAAGTAAGATTATGAGAGACAGACACCATTATTTTCACTTGGTATTTACCCTTTTGTCTTCATTCTCAATTTTTTTTAACTTTATTCCAAGTAGAAATTGTACTGGAGTAAATAGCTTGTTTTAAAGCCATAAAATCCTTGTTTTAAGTATCCCCTTTTGGATACTTAAATGTTATAGCTCATTATGGGAATTGTGAATTTGAATTATTTATTCTGGAGAAGAGAAGGCTGTTTTTACAAAGGAAACTAGACATAAATTCAACCTATAGATCTAAAAAATAATTTAAAAAAATATTTCAGGAAGTAGTATTGCCAAATAGTACCACTGGTTGCCAAGAGTGGTTCAAATTTCCTTTCTTAGTGTATTCCTTGATTGTTTGGACACTTTGATTGCACATAGCAGATACTAACTTGAGACAACTTTATTTAAAAGAGGAAGACTTATAATCAGAATACAAAAATATAACATAACAGCCAAGTCATGTTAAAATGCAGCTAGCCCACATAAGATGAATTAAAATCAGGAAATGAAATGCTAATAGAAAACCAAAGAAGATTCTTTTTCTACTCTTATTTCTCTTCTCTCCCTCTGCTATTTAATTGTCTCTCTGTAGAATAGCTTTTCTGCTACTCAGCCCACACTCTAAGAGATTACTTCTTCACAGCTTTTGTTTGTTAAATGTCCTCTTGGTCAAAACACAAGCCCAGACTGAAACTGAAACATCTTAGTCTCAATTCCAATTTCTCTGAGAAAGGACCCTGAGCCTATTTAATCCTAGGATTTTACCACAGGCACATGGCATACGTAAATACTGGGGACTGTATCCGTTTTCCATGCTGCACAACAAATTACTTCAAATTTAGAGGCTTAAAATAATGCACATGTACCTAACAGCTTCTACGAGTTGAGATTCAAAGCACAGCTTACCTGGGGCTTCACAAGGTTGTAATCAAGGTATTTTCCTGTGTCACATTCCATCTGAAATCTCCAGGAAAAAAGAATGTACTCATTTCCTTGAGGCTGAATGACTGAAGGTCCCAGGCTCTTACTGTCTGTCAGCTGAGGCTGTCCTCCTGTCCTAGGCCACCTTCAGTTCACCTTCAGTTCCCTGCCATGGGCCTCTCCATAGGAGTTCATGATGTGGATGTTTGCTGCTGTAAGGCCAGGGGGAGCATCCGTCTCTCTAACTAAGATGAAGTCTTATATAACAAAACATAATCAAGGGAGTGGCATCTCACTTCTTTTGCCATATAACATAACTTAGCCAATGGAGGGGCCTCCCATTTGCTTGCCATATACTATTAGCTAGAAGCAAGGCACTCATACTACCATCACTCAAGGAATCCTAAAACTGTGTGACTTATTGGGAGTTACCTTTGAGTATGTCCACCACAAGGGCCACGGTGGGAGGGGCCAGGTGGGGGTGCGGAGGGTGGGCTGAGACCCGCACCTGTGCCCGCCATAGCCTCATGGCCCACAGTTCCTTTTAAGGTGCACGAATTTGAGTACTGGGCCCCTAGTATTCCATAATTTAGTCAGTAATTAACCAGTTGAGAGATACTCATTATGCTTCCAGTATTATCTTTTATAGGTGTGTTTTCTGACATATGATGCTATACATATACTTGTATTTATAATTCCTACCAATACTTATTTTATGAGATTGACTCCAAAGAGGAGACTTTATAGATGTATGCATCTATAATTTTATTAGATGTTCCAGTTTACTGTCTAATAAATCAAAGCAATTCACCTTTATGTAAGAAATACTTGGGTACTATTTGCCCACATCCTACCAGTAGGTATTGAAACTCTAATTTTTGTCAGAATAAGAAGTATAAAGTTCTATTTTATTATCCTATCTAATAAAAGAGAAATATGGTAATTAGCCATATGTCCGCTACCCTTCACATCGTCTAATAAGGGTGATATGCAAATTAACTGCCAGCCAAGATGGCGGCCAGCAGCCAGGCAGCTTGAAGTGAACATGAGGCTTGCTTGCTTCAGTGACAGAGGACTCCAACATTCCCCACCTGCCGCTGCCAGCCTCTGAGCTTGCAGTTTGAAACATTGTTAGAAATATAGAAGCTAAACAAAACCCCAGAAACCTGCTTTCAGCCAGCTGGGATCTCAGAGTTGGAGTTGAAACAGTGTTTTGATTATAGACCCAAACAAACCAGATACCTGCTTTCAGCAGCCGAGGCCTCAGAGCTGGAGCCAAGCCTCAGAGATTAAGCTGGCCCAGAATAAATCAAAAGAAGAAAAAAAGGAGCGGTTGGGAGCTTCAGTCACCCGCCAGCCTGAAAACAGCCCTCAGCCTTTCACCCAGACTGGCCAGGCACCCCAGTGGAGACCCCCAGCCTGAAGGGGGTGTGACCAGCTGCAAACAGCCATCATCCCCTCATCCAGGCTGTCCAGGCACCCAAGCGGGACCCCCACCCTGACCCAGGACACCCTTCACGGCAAACCAGCCAGCCCCAACCTGTGCACTAGGCCTCTATCCTATATAGTAAAAGGGTAATATGCCTCCCAGCACCGGGATCAGCGCAGCCTCAATGCCTCCTGGCACAGGGATCAGTGTGACAGGGGACAGCGCCCAATCCCCCTGATTGCCCTGCGGCTCTGTGTGTGACAGGGGGCAGGGCCACAACCTCCCTATCTACCCTGCTCTGTTCGTGACAGGGGAAGGCACCCCAACCCCCTGATCAGCCCTGCTCTGTGCCTGATAGGGGGGAGCTCCCCAATACCCTGATCACCCTGCAGCTCTGTGTGTGACAGGGTGCAGCGCCCCAACCCCCTGATTGGCCCTACTCTGTGTGTGACAGAGTGCGGTGCCCCAACACCCCCCACGGGCCCTGCTCTGTGTGTGACATGGTAGAGCCATAACCTCCCCATTGGCCCTGCCCTGAGCGTGACAGTGGCGGTGCCCCAACCCCCTAATCGGCCCTGCTCTGTGGGTGACAGTGGGTGGCACCCCAACCGCCCCCCACGGGTCCTATTCTGTGTGTGGCGGGGTAGAGCCATAACCTCCCCATCGGCCCTGCCCTGAGTGTTACAGGGTGAGGCGCCCCAATCCCCTGATCTGCCCTGCTGTGTGTGTGACAGGGGACGGTGCCCCAACTCCCCTATCGGCCCTACTCTGTGAGTGACAAAGGGGAGCTCTCAAACCCCTGATTGGCCCTGCTCTGTGTGTGATGGGGGGAGCTCCCCAACCCACTGATGGGCCCTGCTCTGTGCATGACAAGAGGGGAGCTCCCCAACCCCCTGATCAAACCTGCTCTGTGCGTGACAGGGGGGAGCTCCCCAACCCCCTGATTGATCCTGCTCTGTGCGTGACAGGGTATGGAGCTCCAACCACCCTGATGGCCCTGCTCTGTGAGTGACAGGGGGCAGCGCCCCAACCTCCTGATTGGCCCTGCTCTGTGCGTGACAGGGGGTGGCGCCGCAACCTCCCCATTGACCCTGCCTTGAGTGTGACAGGGGGCAGAGCCCCAACCCCCCCATTCGGCCCTACCCTCAGCATGACTGAGGGTGGCATTGCAACCTCCTGATCCGCCCTGTTCTGTGCATGACAGGGGCGGTGCCCCAACTCCCCAATTGGCCTTGCTCTGAGCCCGACCAGGGGCTGCACCTAGGGATTGGGCCTGCCCTCTGCCACTCAGGAGCAGGCCTAAGCCAGCAGGTCATTATCTCCCGAGGGGTCCCAGACTGCGAGAGGGCACAGGCTGGGCTGAGGGACCCCTCTACCCACCCCCACCCCGAGTGCACAAATTTTTGTGCACCGGGCATCTAGTAACTTTATAAGAGATTTGCAAGGAAAAATATTTGCCAGAAATTATAATATAAAAACCTCTTGAAAAGCAACAAGAAAATAAATAATTAAAACCCAATTGTGAAAAGGAAATTCAGAGAAAAGCAAATCAAAATCTCAATAGTCATGAAAAAAATACACAAACTCAAAAGGGAAATGAAAATTAAAATGAGCAATATGTACTTGATAGATTTCTGATTTCCCTGTCCTATTTCTACTAATTTGAAAATTTTCTTGACTACTTTTCAACAATTATTCTTTCATATAAATGTTCATACAACAATTGGAGCTGCAGTAAATTTATATCCTATTTATTTAAAATTGATATATTTATCTTATGAAGTTTTTCTACCCAAGAAGGTAGTGTATATTTACATTAGTCCAATATGTTGTTTATTTCTTTATTAGAATTTTATAGTTTCTTTTCATAAAATTCCTTTATGATTCTTAATTTATTTATAAATTTTTATAGTTTTTTTACTCTTGTCAATAGAACTTTTATATGCATATTTAACTCATATCTAGTTCCCTTACAGGCCTTTAATAATTCTAGCAGTGCACTACTAGAATATTTCTTGGTTTTGTGGATGTAAAAACATATTATTAACAAAAAATGAATACCACATATCTTTTCCACAGTTTATAATAGCTTTTACGTGTTTGACTCATTACATTCAAAGGTGTATTGAGTGTATAGATATAGCAGGTATTTATTTACAGTTTCATTGTAATGAGTTTAGTGTTTCACCACTGTAACAATGCATGCCATGGAATTTGATAAATAGTAATTCTAATACTGCAGTAATTGCTTACATTTATATTTTACTTATAGTGCTATTAGAAATAACTGCTGAATTTTATCAAATTCCTTTTCAGCATTTATTTATATCACCAGATTATTTTTCCTTTAATTGCTTGTTATAATGAATAATAAAGATAAGTTTCCTGATGTTAAATCATGTTTCCTGCAATAAACCCATTATTGTCATTATATATTATTCTTATTAATATATGGATGTATTTTCTAATATTTTATTTAAACTTTTGATCTATGTAAAGATGTAAGACTGTTCTGTGGATTTCACTTTATGTGTGATATACAGGGTGTTCCAAAAATGTATATACACTTTGAATAACTATAAAAAAGTGTTTATTACAATACATTTCATTTTCAAAATGTAACAGAAATCAGCTGTTAAAATATGTATACAGTTTTTGGGGGACACCGTCTATATCAGATTGTTTTACTAAAATATTCTGACTTTTTAAACTGATCATGGATTTTTTTCCACTTATTTCTATTTTTCCATTTATTGGAAAAATAAAAGGAAGGAAGAGAGAGAGAGAGAAACATGGATTTGTTGTTCCACTTATTTATGCATTCATTGGTTGATTCTGTGTGCTGACTAGGGCTTGAAACTGAAACCCTGGCTTATCTGGAGAACGCTCTAACCAACTGAGCAACCAGGCCAGGGCTTGTTTCTATTTTTTTTTTTAATATGAATGGCATCTGCTATTTATTTTTATTAATTTATTTTTAAAATATATTTTTATTAATTTTTTACAGAGAGGAAGAGAGAGGAATAGAGAGTTAGAAACATCGATGAAAGAGAAACATCGATCAGCTACCTCCTGCACACCTCCTACTGGGGATGTGCCCGCAACCAAGGTACATGCCCTTGACCACAATCAAACCTGGGACCTTTCAGTCCACAGGCCGACGCTCTATCCACTGAGCCAAACTGGTTAGGGCAGCATCTGCTATTTAAAGGTGACCAAAACTTTTTAGCAAACTCTTTTAATCCTATTGTTTCTTTAACAAAAGATTTTCAATCATTATGCAACCTCATTCATGAAAATTTTTGTATTTTAGATTTCTACTTCTTTGTGTTAACTTTTATAATTTATATTTTGCTTGAAAGTCACTCATTTCTTCCAAGTTTTTAAATAAAATGTTTTAAAATTGTAGAACTATTCTCTTATAAATTTTTAACCCTTTCTTTTATCTGGATTTGGGTTAGGTTTCCCTCATCTAATCTTATGTATTTTGTTGTTCCTTTCATTCTTTAAAAATATATTTTTATTGATTTCAGAGAGGAAGGGAGAAGGAGAGAGAGACAGAAACATCAATGATGAGAGAGAATCACTGATCGGCTGCCTCCTACAGGCTCCACACCGGGGATGGAGCCCAAGACCGAGCATGTGCCCTGATCAGGAATCAAACCCTGACCTCCTGTTCATAGGAAGATACTCACCCACTGAGCCACTCCAGCCAGGCCCTTTCATTTTCTAATCAGATTAAAGTGTACATTTTCACTTATAATATGTTATTTAATCTTGACAAAACACTATGAAATAGTTATTGTTATCTCTGGTTTACCGATGAGATATTAGTTTCTCCCAATCAAAATGACATACGTATATTAATTTATAATAACCATTTTCTATGTGTTATTAAATTATAATAACCAATAGTGGTAGGATTTTATATATTATAATAGTGTTGATAATTTTATATATTAAGATAATATTGTGGCTGCCAATTGAAGAATAACTGAGAAAAATTGTGACAATGCCTGTGTTCTTCAACACAGCATTGAACTTCTATGACTTGAGATGAAGGAAATAATTAATATTATGCAGAAAGATTTTACTAAGTTGGAATGCTTTTTACTGTAATATAATCTAAAACCTTATAAATTGAGGCAAAATAAATGGCCATGAGAAAGCTTTGGGTAAAAAAAAATGACTCAGTTCTACATTGAAATTATTAAACATATAAACTATGCAGTCATTTTAAAGCTGCTATAGCATTACTGGCATGGAAAAATATTCACACAAAATATGCAAAAATTACAAAATTTTACATTAAATATTATCCAATTATAAAAAACAAACCACAAATGTATTTGTGTGATTTATTTGCTTATTTATATTTTCTATAACAATGATATGCTCATGTAAGAGAATATAAAAAGCAATTTGTTTAAATACTTTAACTAAATATAATTTTTAATGTGTTTTTATTGATTACTAGAGTCCCGGTGCACAATATTCATGCATGGGGTGGGGGGGCTGTCCCTTTGCCTGGCCTGCACGCTCTCACAATCCAGGACTGCTGGTTCCTAACCACTCACTTGCCTGCCTGCATGCCTGATAGCCCATAATGCCTAACCACTCTGCCTGCCTGCCTGATGCCTCTAACTGCTCACCTGCCTGCCTGATTGCCCCTAACCACCTCTGCCTCAGCCCCTGCCACCATTGGAAGGATGTCCGGAAGGTCGTTCGGCTGTCTGGTCTGATTGGCATATTACACTTTTATTATAGATTTTAGAGAGAGGAAAGGAGAGGGAGAGAGAAACATCGATTGGTTACCTTCCATAAGTGGGGGATCAAACCCATAAACTGGCTATGTGCCTAGACCTGGCTGGAATCAAACTAGCACTGGACGACACTATCAACTGAGCCACACTGGCCAGGGCTAAATATAATTAGTTTGATCCCATTATAAGCAAGAAAAGGACTTTTGAGTTCTCAAACTTTCTGACATAGTGAATTATTTCAGTGAGGCAGGGAGTTTATGGGATACTTATGTTATCAACTTATTTATCTGTATGTTGACTCCACTGAATGACACATTAACCTGAACTAAAAGACCCAAAACAAATGCCACCACCAGTGTATTTATTTCTGTGATCTCTCAGCTAAAATTGCTCCATTTGAACTCTGACTTTCATCTATGTTTCCCTTTAAGGCATTTATTGCTTTACAATTTTAATATAGATCTTTGAAGAATCACCACTATTTTATTACATTATAATCTCCATAAAGCCAGGGAAGATATTTTAGTCACCTTTGCATCTCTTACTGTATATATCACAGTGATTTAAATAACATTAGTAATGGGTTTTGTGATGGAATGGTGAAATAAAAAAATGGATGAGTGAATGAGAATTAGTGAGAAAACTGCTACTATGATCATTCATTAAGAAAGAGGGGCATCATACTTTGAGATTCCTAGAAACAAAACCTCAGGCAAGGGGGAAATACCAATGCTTTATCTGGGATGTATAATTTCAGAGCAACAAAAGGATAAGAGAACTGAGGCATCAGAAGCATTGCAAGGTAATGACCTACGGTATCGGCTATTCCTTCTTGACACACCACAAAAAAAATCCAAAGTACACCCACTCAGCCACTTAGGAAGTCATAGGCAAGGAACCGCTCTTCAGAACAGTGTATCGGAAGGAAGAAAGAAGAGAAAGTGAATTCACCTGCCTGTTCTGCCTCTCTTCTTGCTCAAAGTTTGCTCTACAAGGAGGTCACCACACCAGATCACTCACACTCACTTCCAGGTGACATAAGCTTTTGGCAGCATCTCAGGAAGTCAGATCCAATACCATGTGTTGTGTCACCCTGCGATGTCTGGCCGTTTTGAGAAGAGCAGAATTCCATCCCTGATGCTGGCGGGCCTCGGGAGACCTACCTCATGGGCTACCTTGGCATCACTAGGCCTTGGCAGAGGCAGAGGGGGAGTGAGTGGCCAAGAATGTGGAAGGAAGAATAGACTAAGGGAATATGAGGATGTGCAGAAGATTTAGTCAATACAAGGCAATATCTAATTTCATCGAAATACAATTAATTCATTAATTATTTTCAAGATAACAAAGAAGTGCTGTGGTCGTGCCTGGGCTTTTTGGTTAGAACTCCAAAACTTAGCAAACAATTAAAGAAGATTGACCTCTGAGGATAAAACTAAAACAATGTACAATTTATTTGTGCAAAGATATGTAAATAAGTAATACTGAATGCTTATTATGGTCCAGCCATGTGCTAAATGCTATATTTTTAAAAATTATTCCTTGGTACACTAAAAACTCTTTTTTAAAAAAAAAAATATATTTTATTGATTTTTTACAGAGAGGAAGGGAGAGAGATAGAGAGTTAGAAACATCGATGAGAGAGAAACATCGATCAGCTGCCTCCTGCACATCTACTGGGGATGTGCCAGCAACCCAGGTACATGCCCTTGACCGGAATCGAACCTGGGACTTTTCAGTCCGCAGGCCGACCCTCTATCCACTGAGCCAAACCTGTTCCGGCACTAAAAACTCTTTAAGGTAGACATGATTATATTTGCAAATTTAAAGAAGAGAAAGGTGAGGCTTGGAAATTTTAATTTGCCCTAAATTCATAGTTAGTATGTGGTACAGGTGAGATTTAAACCCAGGGTGTCTGATTCTAGAGATGGTGAGCTTAATGTACGACCCCCAAATTGCACCAAGACTAATTACTGCAAGATGAGTGCTGTGTGTCCCCTAAATATATCAGAGTGATTATCAAGAAGAATCAATCATCCATGGCATCTAAGGACAACAGGATTGGACTAAAAAAGCACTGTCCATAGATATCATGCCTACATCTGAGTTTGAGACTCTAGCTGAATTTGATGACGAGGAAGGGGGAGACTTCAGATGCTTAACCTGAAGTCTACAGGGACATATTATAAATGAATGCAATTCCATTCTTTCTTTATATACCAGTCTCTGGGAGATTGCACAATGCATCAGCCCCTAGGAGAAAGAACAACTTCACATACTCTGGAAATCAAGTTTCAGAGTTGGCAAGGTAGGGCCAAAATCTGGCCAAAGTCTGGCCAAATCTTATTCACCAAAGAATAAGGCCTTGCAAGTGTGTTTGCTGATATGATGATTTTTATTTCATGCCTTTTATTTTTTTTTATTTTGTTTTATTGCTTAAAGTATTACAAAAAATATTACATATGTCTCCCCCCCCGCCTCCTCTACCCCCCAGTATCTTATTTCCATTGGTTATACTTATATGCATGCATACAAGTCCTTCGGTTGATCTCCTACCCCCCTCCTGCCCCCCAACCCTCCCCAGCCTTCCCACTGTAGTTTGACAGTCTGTTCCATGCTGCTCTGCCTCTGTATCAATTTTTGTTCATCAGTTTATAATGGTCTTTATTATCCATAAATGAGTGAGATCATGTGGTATTTTTCTTTCATTGACTGGCTTATTTCACTTAGCATAATGCTCTCCAGTTCCACCCATGCTGTTGCAAATGGTAAGAATTCCTTCTTTTTTTACAGCAGCATAGTATTCCATCGTGTAGATGTACCACAGTTTTATAATCCATTCATCTGCTGATGGGCACTTAGGCTGTTTCCAGATCTTTGCTATGGTAAATTGTGCCTTTTACATTTGGACATTTTTCTTATGCCTTTTAGATTTTGGTTGCTATCTTGCAACCAAAGTTACTATGTCTCAAACTTGATTGTTTTTGGTTGTTTTGTTTTTTTGTTATTTTTTTCAAAATGTCGTGTTTAACAAGAAGCACAGATAAAAGCATACTTCTTTGTGTAAGCCTTTACATTGATGTTAGACTTGGAAATCATTTGTACTTCACATTGAATATATCCAGATACCCTGGTAATCTTTGACAATGATCTCTGAGTGTGGATGACCAGGGCTGACCCTGCCCACCCAGGGGTTTTGATTTGAACATAATCATTTGATATGGATCTGGCTCTATCTGAATAACCACCTTTTTCAAAGTTAAAACTTGTTGCAGTTATCGTTTTTCATAAAAAGTGCATTGATGCCCTAATCGGTTTGGCTCAGTGGATAGAGCATCGGCCTGCGGACTCAAGGGTCCCAGGTTCAATTCCGGTCAGGGGCATGTACCTTGGTTGCGGGCACATCCCCAGTGGGGAGTGTGCAGGAGGCAGCTAATCTATGTTTCTCTCTCATTGATGTTTCTAACTCTCTATACCTCTCCCTTCCTCTCTGTAAAAAATCAATAAAATATATATTTTTTAAAAAAGTGCATTGAGAGAATCAAGAACCCATAGGGTTGGTTTTGTTGTCTGGTTTATATCACACACCTCCCTGACTCATATTCCTTTGTCACCCATCTCATAGATTTCAAAGAGACTTAACAAATGTATATAAAACTTTTTCACATGGATACTCTACAAACATGTGATAAAATAAAACCTTGTTTGTTTGATATTTTAAGGAATTAATCCTAGCAATCTTATTGGAGATATAAGAATTGGTTTTAGCAGTTTTTTGATAGATTCTAGTGAGAGTGGAGCCAAAGCTATAACTAGAGAGACTGTGCTTTGTCATTCCCAGTAGAAAAATAAAGGTTGCGCAAATTCATAACTCACCCAAGTTTCAATTTCTTTCTTGCAGGCTAATTTGCTTTCATTAACTGAAATTCTATAGGAGAGAGTTCTAATGAGATTCTATTATAGAACTTAAAAAAAGTTTAAATCTGAAGGAAAACAAAATAAAGTCTTTTAAACACTAAAAAAAATTGACTTATACTATTGTTCAGTCTGATGATAAACTTCCAATGAAATTCAAATTTGCATATTCTGAATTTCATTCACAACATTATACTAACAGAGCAATCCTTTGCTTTGGTATACTCAATTGTCATAACATTTCCTAGCTCAAAACTGCTCTGTTCCTTGACTAAACGGATGTTAAAATTTAAAAATAAAAAATGAAAAGAGAGCTATTAAGAATAGCATTTCTCAACTCTGCTTTAAGTGGTGAGCAACGCCAATCCTCTAACAGAAATCCACAACAAGGTCAAGGAGAACACATGGAGGGGCAGGGAAAGAAAAGAATCTACTTGAAAATCCTCTTGCTGAGAACGAAGCTTGGGGGGATCACTCCCGGGACTTGATCCTTAAACCAACAAGATAGGCGATCATCGCTTGGAGTTGCACTATTTGCTTTACAGCTATAAGGCAATGTCTATTTTGAAAATGTGGCAAAATGCTATACAACCTAATTAAATGAAATATATTCTCTATGTTTTTATATCATTAAATTAAATGCTGAAAAGCAAGACCTTTAGGATTCCTTTTTTTTCTGTCAACAACCATTCCAAAAGGGAGGCTTCGTCTCATTATTTTGTGGCTTACTTATTTATAATTATCTTTTTATTGACTTTTGATAACCACATTAAATATTTAATATTATGCTACTATTAGCACTTTCTTATTCAACTAAATCATACACATCCAATTGTGGCAATTAAGTTGCCTGCTTTTTGAAAATTTGGTTCACTGACCTTTAATTATACTTGTAAGAACTGCACTGAATGGGCTGTCAGAGGTATTATCATTATGTCGAGGATTTATTTCCTAAATCTGCTGATGGTACTGTGTACATAGATTTGTACTTATTTACTTATAAATATGTGTACCTTGCCAACAATTTCATTATACTTACTTTAAATCTATATATCTATACTTTTGATATTACTTGTACGTAATTTGAATTGAGGGAAACATCTAATGTGTCTATATGCAGGTACTGCATAGTAGATTTTTAGATATATAATGGCTTAATAAGTGCTTTTGAATTTAATTAAAATAACTAATATTCTTTTGGCTCATGTGTTCTCTTTAAATAAAGTTTAAATATTCTCAAACTTTATTATGGCCACTTCCCTGTGAGATAGAGTAGCTAGTGACAAACCAGCGGTTTTTCTTTGAACAATAATAAAAGTCATATATAATATAGAAATTATCTGTTTGAAGGTAGTAGAAAATGTTTACTATAATAAGATCAGGAGAGGCTAATATTTAGTAGGGGTAAACTCAGAGAGGTGAGCTGATACCTATAGCCACTTTTGTCCAGATTATGTTAATTCTGGGAGCAGGTAAGAGGTTCTAAATACCAGGAAGTGGGCAAATTGTAGTCTTCAAACTAAAAATTTTGTCAGTATTGAAAATCCAAGGTTAAAACACAGGACCCCAACCCTGCAGAACCCCAGCTTAGACTGAAGTGACTAGCAACCACGCTATTGGCCTACCTAAGGGAAGGTAGACCTTCTCTGGAGAACAACATCATCTGAAGCCTATGCAGTTATTATTTTTTACAAATTTATTTTATTATTTATCTGTTTGTTTTTCAATATCTTTTTTTTTTATCCGCATCCAAGGGTATTCTCCATTGATTTTTAGAAAGAGTGGAAGAGAGAAGGAAAGACAGAGAAATATTGATGTGAGAGAGACATCGATTGGTTGCCTCCTGCATTTGCCCTGGAGCCTGCAACTGAGGTACATGCCCTTGACTGGAATCAAACCCAGGACCTTTCAGTCAACAGGTTGACACTCTATACACTGAGCCAAACTGGCTAGGGCTGCAATTGTTTTTTATACTAGAGGCCCGGTGCATGAAATTCTGCACAGGTGCAGTCCGTAGGCCTGGCCGATGATCGAAGCACGAGCATCTGGTGTGGAAGGGCAGATCCCAGCTGACCTCTGGGCCCTGAGCAACACCTGGACCCCCAAGCCTCTGCGCACCCCCCCTCTGCCTGAAAAAAAGGTAGAAGAGATGAAAAAGTTATGAGAAGATGTGTCACTAGATGAAATCTATACAAAGTAATGGAATGGGCAGTCTAGAACTGAAAAAAAAACACACACTATAATATTTGAAATTGAAAACTCATTAAATGAAATTAAGACAGATAGAAAACAGTTAATTATAGAATCTATGAATTGGAAGATTAGTCAAAGCAAATTTTCAAACTGAAATTCAGAGAGAAAAAATATAAACTACAGAAAATAACATCAGAGATAAATGGGCAATAAGAGAAGGTCTAATGTAAGTTTACTTGGAGTCACAAATGGAAAGAGGACAGATGATTGGCCAAGAAAATATTTCAAGTGATGAAAGCTGGGAATTTCACAAAATTGATGAAAAACATAACCTATAGTTCAAGAAGCTCTGCAAACCCCTAACAAAATAAGTACAAAGACTACCACACCTATGCACATCATAAATGGCCATAAACCAAAGATAAAAAAGAATATTTAAAAGTAACCATAGCTATATTCACTTTTTTAACATGTTTTATTTTAAAGCATTTAAAAATTGTACAGAGAGAAAAAAGACATTTTAACTTCAAAGCAGCAAAAGTACTGATTAGCTCACTCCTCAACCAAATATAAGTGATACGATATCTAAAGATAGCTTCAAAATTCTGAGAGAAAATAACTGCCCAGCTCGAATATTATGCCCATTAAAACCATTCTGCCAAGTTTGAGGTGGAATTAAGAAGTTTTCTGACCAACAAAACGAGAGAATTGGTGACCAGTAAACATATACTAAGACACATTTAAGAAAATGTTTTAGAAAGAAAATTATTACAAGAAAAATCACTAAATTAAAATATGGCATAAATAAGCAAATAAAAGAATATAAGGGGGAATATAAATGAATACTCAAAGTTTGAAATAATAAGCAAAGGGACACAAGGAAGCGCTGGGAGGTATTAGACATGCCTGTTGCTTTGATTGTGGTGATGGTAACATAGATGTTTCCAAATGTCAGAACTAACTAATCTGTATGCATTAAATATGTGCAGCTCTTTGTATAGTTCATTGTAAAACTATTTTAAAATTAAATAAAATCTGACTGCACAAAACAATAATTGCAATGCCTTATGGAATAAAAATATATTAAAGTTAAAACTGCTTGACATTAACACCCAACGTGGGATAGAAGAAAATGCAGTGAAAGTGTCCTAAGATTCCTGCATTGTTGGGGAAGTTGTAAAGAAATAATTTGTGTTGGACTCCAGTAAGTTGAGGATACATGTTTAATCTCAAATATAACCATTAAAAATTTGTACAATGCATATGTAACAAATTAGTATTTAGGGGGAAAGTGAAATGAAAATGTTTGACTAACCCAAAAGAAGCTAAGAATGTAGAGAAAAAGAATTGTGAAACACATGGATCAGTTGACTCAAATAATAAAATGGTGAATATAAACCCAATGACGTCACCAGTTACATTAAATACAAATGGACTAAATATTCCAAGCTAAAAACAACTATTATTGTCAGGATGAACGAATAAACAAAAAACAAATAAACAAATAAAAACACGAAAATTTAAAAAAAATACTGTGCTTAAAAGAGACATTTTAAACATAGAAAATTAATCAAAATTAACATGGTACAGATATACTAATATCAGAAAAAAAAGAGTAATGCAGGGCAAATCAATAGAGATAAATTGTGACATTGCATAATGATAAAGGAGTTACTCCAACAGAAATATCATAATTCTATGTCTATGTACACAATCACATAGATTCAATATACATAAAAATTGACAATTAAAATGAGAAAGAGACAAATCCATAATCACCATGGAAGTGTTCAAATCCTTATTTTTTAATGAATAGAGTAAGTGGACCAAAAAATGCACCAAGGCGAGAGCATGTAAAAAACATAATACAATGGTAATTACGTATATGTCATTTAATTTACATATGCAGAAAACGGAACTGAACAATGACAGAATAAATTAAAAACAGCATTTTTCCCAGTCCTGAGTTTAAGATATCTAAAATCAAGGGGTAAGGCATAAAAGCATTTTTGGCTTACAGTGAAATTTTACCCAAGAACATACTTAGACATTAGGTCTATTAAATGTACTCAAAGCATAATTTGTAATCTCTCTTATCACAAGAAACATTTGCATTTGCATTTGGATAGTTAACTTAAAAGGTGAACCCTTGCCCCAATTTCTAGCTTGTTTGATAATAAGCATTATGTTCTTTTCTAGCTCCATTACTATCATTTGAGTTAGGTATGACAATAACGCTAATGAAGAGAGACTTCAGCTCATATGCCATCAATATTGTTTACTGTAAATAATTTAATGAAAGGCAAATCATAAGCAGGCTCCAAGTCCATATAGCATTGGATTAAAATCCTGAGCCTTGGAGTCTGACAAGTCTAAATTTAAATGCAATTTTGATATTTGATAACTGTATTCTTGGGCAGTTAGCTAAACTCACCACAGAATGGAAACAATCATGCCTATATCCTAAGGCTGTGATGAAAATTAAATGAGCTAATTTATAAAAAGTGCTTAGCAGAGTGCTTGGCATTGTATAGATTCAGACAAAATTGTGGCTATTATTCTCCTTTCATCAGCTCAGGTATTCACTAAATTACACCTCAGGTGGCACAGCAGGGTGCAGGAGAGGACAAGGAGGGGACCAAAGACCTCTAGACATTATTTTAAAAAATAAAGCAAAGGAAATTATTCCCCACAATTGAGAAATTAAGTGATAAAAAAGTTATAAGCAAGCTTAATTCAATCAGCTCTAATTACAAAAGTAGAACACTTTATGAAGTCACAGAATATGTCAAAACTTAATTCATACTCTGCAGACTGAACATGGAATATGAAGTTAATCTTTCTAAAACATGTTATGTCCTATCCCCCCCCCCCCCCCCCCACCATGGGAAAGTGTTTTGATGGACATTGGCAACGTTTGACTCTCAGGCCGTCTTTTCTCTACTCTGTCATTATTAATCAATCTCCCTTCTAATTAACAGTTGCTTTAATCTTTTGATGTTTCAATAACCAATTAGGTTAAGATAAACATTTTGTGGATATCGTAGCCATTGTGTACCTTCAAAGCAAACACATATAGCTGACCTTATTCATAACTAGAGGCCTGATGCAAGAAATTCATGAAAGGGGCTTGGCCCTCGCAGGCCTGGCATCCTTCGGAAGATTGTTCAGCTGTCCGGTCTAATTAGCATATTACCCTTTTATTATTATAGATAACTTGAATTAATTATTTAAATCTAAAAAGCAACATACTTGTCTTTATTTCCAAATTCTCTAAGGTGGAATACTTCAGGTACCTATCTATATTTTCCTAAAATCCCAAATGCAGTTTCTGATTTTACATTAATTTCAAGTGTACAAAGCTAATCAACAGCATATCTTATTCATTACCAAGCATACATAATGTGAAATATATTCCATTTTTATCCTAATGTAGACCTGTTGTATCTCTGTGTGCATATTACTCTTCGGAATAATACAAAGAGTATTCCAGTCAAGTGGCATGTTCTACCACTTGACTGTGAGTCCATTGAGGATAGTGACCAAATCCTATGTAAATGTTTGTATCTCCAGCCTAAAATACTGATAAATGAATAAATCAATGCCAGTAAAACCCTTTAAATGGAAATTTTCACGAGACAGACTATATTATTATATTATATTGCCACCTCTATCACATTTTTTTTTGCCTTTAAGTAATGTGCACTATTTTATAACAGTATTCAGAGGAAACTTTTTTCGACATCTCACATCCCCTTTTTCCCCCACCTCTCACTCCCACACTGCCTTTGCACAGCTGAAGAAGCAATTAGGAACCAAGCCATTAAAAATTCAGTGCTATTTCCTGAAGTTATTGGAGGAGGATGAGTGGGAGTCTGAAACCTTTTCAACCAGTTAAGTTTATTTCCTATCATGGGGCAACTGGAACCTTCCTTCATAATTCTTCCCCAAGCTTTAATTTTTTAAAAAAAGAAAAGGAATATGACTAGTGGTACTATACTATTTGCCTGCCAATGATCCATTTCTAAAATCAGCCTTTCAAAAATATATAGTAAAATAATTCTTCAGTATAAAAAATAGTGGCCAAATGCTGGTAATTTTAACCAGGTCATTCAGCATTCCCTACCTGTGACTGCAATAAAACAGGAGCAATGCTGCCATTTTAATTTGACACGTACTCATTTTCAAATAAACATACTTGTGAAGTGGAAGTGATGGTAATGATACTTACCACACAAGATATTTTTAAAGAACAAATGAAACAATGACAAATGTACTTTGTAACATATAAGTGTCAGAAAAATAGTGATTATCATCAGTAGTATCCGTATTGCTAGTAGTATAACAATAATGAGAAAGGTAACCTATCATCTACGCCATGTAGTTTAAAGACACCTTTAAGGCACCATGCGAAGACAAATTCTCCCGATAGCCTCTCGATACTATTAATGTGATATTTATCTGTTAGAAATAAACAAAGACTGCTTAGGAGATGAATTTGTTATATTCATTCACAATATAATATGAATTAAATAAATCAGATTGCTTTAATGTTAACTACTGGTTGAGAATATCCTACTGAAGTGTAGGAGGGAAGGAGAAGAGATGATTTTATGGCATGGAGCAGTACAGGGGAAGCGCAGGCCTGGCTAGTCATGTGGAGAGGGCAGCATTCTGTTAAGGGAACATAGGAGAACCCTGTGTAAAAATAGAACAGAGGGAGCACTGACAACAGGGAGTAATATAAGAAAAAAAAAATCAAGGTTAACAAAGCTTGTGTGGCCTTTTAAAAGTCTGACTGACCTGACCATCTTTCCAAGTTGGCCTTATCAAAAATAAAAATAAAAAAGGCAACTAAGATAAAAATGCTAGTACTACCTTGGCAAGAAAGAACATATTTATATTTAGCTTGCCCAAGCAAGGGAGGCCAAAGCTAAACCCCAAGACCCCACTGCCCCCACCGCAAACTCTGATGGGTAGATAGAAAATTCAAATTATTTTCTGATAATACTATATAAGCAAAGGCTAGAGGAAGATACGGGAAAGAAGACTGCAGACCACAAAAGGAATGTGTTATTTTAACTAACAATTCAGACTTATGTGTCAACTGTGAAAGAGGATGTCACAAGAAAAGACTGCAAATATGGTTTCTCACAGAAGATGTGGTGTTAGGATCACTTACTGCCTTACTTTGCAAACCATACCTTGAGTGCGATGTGAAAATTTGGCACCACACTTGAAGAGAGACACCAACAAATAGGAATTCATACATAACAGTTTATTTGTTATAGCGAACTAAAAAACCATGTTACACAAGAACTGTTCAAGAAGCTTATATATCAAGGAGGCTTATGCACCATGGGAAGTGAGGTTATGGGAAAGGCAGATACAGGGATGACTGTGTATAGAAGTTGCTAGTCCCTGAAGCGGGTGTGAGGAGCTACATCCCCATCCAGTGCCCTGGTCTAGAGCAGGTCTGTGAAAAGTAGACAACTGTACACACCCTAAATTGTGGATCCATGGCACAGAGGGTCTGCCAATGAAGAGAGGCAAGCTTTAAGAGCAGTAGCTGCAAACTAATCATATCAGGTTGATTAAAGGAATACCTGTCCAGCAAGACATCTGGCATGATGATATGAGGAGTCCAACAGATCCTCTTTCCCCCCAGAATTAGTGAAAACAAAAACTTTTAAGACTCTAGAAATTACCTTAAGGGTTTACAGAAAATGAAAGACCATTTATTGGGGAAAATCTACATAATGTTGCTAAGAACACCACGTCTGTGGCACTTCAGCTAGTATCCATTCAGTCCACACCCCCTAGCCTTGCGTGACAGAAGTTCCACTCTGGTCGGTCTAGAGTGCCAAGAAGACGAGGCTCTCTTGTCTCCCAGCTCCTGGTCTAGTGCTACAGTTTCTTGCTGGAAGGAAAAGCCTGTCAGGGTTTCTCACCCTCCTCCCCACTCCCTGTTGATGCACCTCTATTCTAAGCAATGCAGCCAATAGGTCTGAGGCTCATTTTCCCATTCAGCTCCTACTCATAGGTAGAAGACTTACTATAAGGGAGGTAAGCCAAGGATATTGTGTCCATAAATATGTACTCTTACTCTCCATTCATCTTTCAGTTTCTTTGAGACACAAAATTATATTAAGTAACAATTATAAATGCGTGTTGTTGGATTTGCAACATATATATAGAGGATATACATCTACCAATAATATGATTTAAAAAGGGGGGGAGGTAGAGGGAATAGAATTTTACAGAATAAGTTTCTCTACATTTCACAGAAATTATGTGAGCATGAATTTGAAGTTGATTCTTCTAGGTAAAAATGTAGATTGTAAGTTGTAGAGCAAACCACTAGAAAACAAAAAAACACACCTTATAACATAATTTTAAAAGCTAAATGTTACATAAATACTCATTTACTGTAGAAGAAAGCAGGAAAGGTCAAAAGAAGAAGAAAAAGATATGGATATATATAGCCTTGGTTGGTGCTGCTCAATGATTAGAGAATCAGCCCTACCACCAAACAGTTGCAGGTTCGATTCCAGTAGAGGGCATGTACCTGGTTGCAGCCTTGATCCCTGGCCCTGGTCTGGACGTGTGCGGGAGGCAACCTATTTATTTGTCTCTCTCACATGGATGTTTCTCTATCTCTCTCCCCCTCCCTTCCACTCTCTCTAAAAAAATCAATGGAAAAAATATCCTCAGATGGGGATTAACAACAACAAAAAATCAATGGAAGCATATCCTCAGGTGAGGATTAAAAAGAAAAAAAATGATATGAAATATATAGAAAACAAAATCTAAAATGTCAGGTGGACATGCAACAATATCAGTAACAACATCAAATGTGAATGGACTACACAATTCAATCAAAAGAAACATATTGTTGGATTGGATTTAAAAAATCAGAGTATCCCACAATATGGTGTTTATAAGAGACACGTTTTAGATTCAAAGACACAAAGAGGTCAAAAGTAAAAGATGAATGAATAAAAGCAGCAACCATGAGAGCTGATGCAGCTGCACTAATATCTGATGAAATACACTGTAAAATGAAAACAAAAATGTTCCTAGGGATTAAGTAGCACTCTTCATTATGTAAAGAGTTAATCCATCAGAAAATATAATTGTCAATGTATATGCACCTAACAATATAATCCCAAAATACATTAAGTAAAAGCTGACAGGATTAAAGAAAAAAAATAGACAAATTTATGAGTTGGACATTTTAATACCCTACACTTATAATAACAGAGCATTGAGGAAGGAGGTAAACATTAAAATGGGAAATTTAAAAAATATTATAATCCAACTAGACCTAAGAGACATCTATCTGTAGAGCCTTCCACCCAGCAAGAGAAAAACACATATTCTCTTTAAGCACATGTATTACATTTTTCAGGATAGACCAAATTCTAATATGAGAAGGAAATTTTGGAAATTATAAAATATGTGGGGGGAAAAAACCAAGAAACTCCTAAATAACCAATATGTCTAAGAGTAACTCACAAGAGAAATTTGAGATGAATAATAATTTAAAAAGATAGCATATCAGCAATGCTTAGGAAGACATTTATAGCTATAAATGCAACAGTAATAAAAATGTATCATATTAATAACAATTATACCACCTTAAGAAACTGAAAAAGGAAAGTAAATAAACTTCAATTAGGTAAAAGAACAACAGTAATGAACATTAGAGTGGAAATAAGCAAAATAAAAAATAGAAAAATTGTATAAAAACTTAATGCAACAAAATATTGTTTTTAAGAAAAGGTTAGCAATATTGGCAAACGCCACTTAACATTATATCATATAAAATAAAAGCTTAATATAAAAATTGTCCCCTCCACTGGTAGTTCGACCGGGAGTTCAACCAGGGGGCAGGGCTGCCAGCCAACCACCCATGGCCCCTCCCACCCGGCCTGAGGCTGGCGGAGGCAGGCAGCCAGGGGAAGGGAGGCCCAGGCCGGCAGCGGGCAGCCACTTAGGGACCCTACCTGTGCACGAATGTTTCATGCACCGGGCCTCTAGTGTAATTATAAAAGACTAAATGCTTTGGACATCAAATCTGGAACAAGACAAGAATGTCTGCTCTTGCCATTTCTAGTCATATTGTACTGGAAGTTCTACCCTGGGAAAATAGGCAAGAAACAGAATTAAAAGGATTCAGAGTGGAAGAGATGAAGGAAAATTATTTCTATCTACAGATAAAATTGATCATATATGTAGAAAAAGTTAAGGAATACACTTAAAAAAGAATACTTTCCTAACAATAAACAAGTCTGCAGTATGCAAGATCACTTTAGAAAAAACTAACTGTATGTCTGTAAATGCAGAATCTGACAATGAAATTAAGAAAATAATTCCATTGAAAGTGGCCCCACAAGAATAAAATACTTAGGAGTTAATTTAACAAAAGAAAAGACTTTCACACTGAAAACATAAAAATATTGTTAAAAGAAATTATAGAATACCTAAATAAATGCAATCATGTGTGTTCATGTATCAGAACACTTGAAAATTGTTAAGAAGGCCGTATTCCTCAAATTATCTAAACTCTAGTGGACTTTGTTTTGGCAAAAATTAACTGAAAATAAAATTCATATGAAACTTTTATCAGAGAAGCCAAACTAATCTTTAAAATTAAAACAAAATTAAACTCTAAATTCTAATTTTTAAAATTGTGTACAAACCTACATTAATCAAAAAACAGTGTGGTTCTAGAATAAGGGCAGACATTGAGGTCAAGGAATAGAGTTTAGAGTACAGAAATAAACTTTTATACTTATGGTTAGTTGATTTTCAACACTGGTGTTGAGACAATTTAATAAAAAATAGTCTTTTCAACAAATTTTTCTGGGAAAACTGGATATTCACATGCAAAAGCAATGAAGTTCAACCCGACTTGCGTCTAGAATGTGTAAAAAACTCCTACAAAGATAAAGATGCTCAGCATCGTTAGCCATTAGTTAAAAGCAATTTTAAAATCAATGGGATATTTTATACCCACTCAAGTCACCAAATAAAAAAAGACTGGCAATGACATGTTGGCATAAGTGAGGAGAAATTAGAATCCTTTTACACTGCTTGGTGGGGGGTGGGGAGAATGGTGCAGCCACTTTGAAAAACAATTTGCCCAGTTCTCAAATTTTAAACATAGAGTTACCATATGAACCAGCAATTCCAGTCCTATGAACATACCAATGATAAATGTAAATCTATGTTCACACCAAAATGTATACAAAAATGTCTATAGCAGCATTATCCTTTTTCATATGCTTTTATTAATTTGAGAGAGAGAATAAGGGAGAGGAAGAGAGAGAAAGAAAACATGGATGTGAGAGAGACAGATCTATTGATTGCCTCCCACACATGCCCATGCTGGGGCCCAAGATCTAAACTGCAACCCAGGTATGTGCACTTGACTGGGAAACAAGCCCATGACCATTCAGTGAGCGGACCAATGCTCTAACCACTGAGCAACCATCCAGGGCAGCAGCATTATCATTAATAGCCAAAACGTGAAACAATCCAAATGCCCATCAACCAATCAATGGATGAAATGTGATATAATCATACAACACTACATTACTCAACAATAGCAAGGGGTGAGTACCAGCACAAGCTACAAGGCGGATACATCTTGAAAGCATTATGATGAGTGAAAGAAGCTAGTCCTGAAAAGGGCACATATTACTATATGACTCCATTTACAAGAAATCTCCAGAATAAACAAATCTATTACGGAAAGTACATTATTGTTTGCCTTGAGCTCAGAGAAAAGATGGAGTGTGATTGCTAATGGGTACAGGGTTTCTTTCTGGGATAATGGAAATGTTCTAAAAAGTAATAGCAGTTGTACAACTCTGTGAATGTCCTAAAAACCATTGAGTTGTACACTTTAAATAGGTGAATTGAATGAGATAAATTACTTATAACAATAAAAGCATAATATGCTAATTAGACTGGGACCTTCCGGACGAAGCCAGGGCTGTGAGGGAAGGCTGGGTCCAAAGGTGCCAGAGGGAAGCCAGTGCTGGCAGCTGGGGGAAGGAGGGCCTACTCTTGCACAAATTTTGTGCAAGTATTTTAGTATTTTAATAAAGCTGCTTAAAAATGAGTCAATGAATAAGGTCATAAATTATTAAACAAAAGATAATCTAAAATCAGATTTCTTTTGACATACAATGATCAAAATGGATTCTCCTTTAGTGTACATCTGTTCTTAAGAGTATTATAAATTCCAGTTATTTCTCTTAAAGATGTTATATTCATTTATACTTTCTTCAGTAATTTCAAATAATAAAATAACATAATCACTAAATTAAAAATTGCTATAAAAAGCAATAGAGTATCCTAGGTTAACTTAGAAATTAGAAAATAATAGGCAAATCAACTTGTCTATTACATGTATGCATTTCTATAATTATTTAGTTGTAATACTGCCTTTTTGTTTAATTCATTGGTGTGATGTTATACATATATAAAACCCTAATATGCAAATAGACTAAACGGTGAAACAACCAAACAACAGTTGCTATGACGTGCACTGACCACCAGGGGCCACACACAGAACATGGCAGGAATTGGCAGCAGATGGCAGAGTGTGGATCATGGTGGGTGTCGGCTGTGGCGGGATGGTGGAGCAGGTGAGTGGGGGTGCCAGACCAAGGCGGGGCGCCAGTCACTGTCATTGGGGCGAGCCTCTGGTGGTTACTGAAAATTCTTTGCTCCCATGTGTCACGGTCCCACCCAGCGCTCACAGCCCTGCTCACACCCACAGCCAGCACTGGATCCACCTCTCGTACCCACTGCTGGCGCCTGGTGCTGATCCCAATCGCTCGGCGCCATCAGCAGGTGTGAGCAGCTGACAGCCTTGATCACTCCTGAGGGCTTTTCCATCTTCCCCTGCTCCTGAGGGGCAATCAGGGCAGCAGACGCCCCTCGCACCCACTGACAATGCCAGCCCCACTCGCACCCACTGCTGGTACTGGCCCCAATTGCTTTGTGCCATCAGGGGTGTGAGCGGGGCCAGCACTGTCAGCAATGGCAGTGGCAGCGGTGGGAGCAGGGCTGAAGGCAGACAGGGGACCGGGGGCCATGGTGGAAGGGGCCAGGTGGGGGTGCAGAGGATGGGCCGGGAACCACCCCTGTGTCCACTGCAGCCTCGCGGCCCACAGTTCCTTTCAAGGTGCATGAATTCATGCACCGTGCCCCTAGGTGGTTAATAAAATTATATAGGTTTCAGATGCACAATTCTATAACACATCTGTACACTGTATTGTGTGTTCACCACCCCAAGTCAAGTCTCCCTCCATCAAAGTTTATGCCCCCTGTATGCTTCTCTACCTTCCCTAAATCCCCTTCCCTCTGGCAATCACAATGCCATTATCAGTGCCTATCAGTTTCATAAAGTTTAGACATAGGAAGACACTCTTCTTAAGGTTAAATTGTAAGACAAAATTTAAATTAAAATGTTGTTCTTCTTCGCTTATATGTGGAATCTAATGAACAAAATAACCTAACCAAAAAAAAAAAAAAAATGAAGCATACAATAGACTGATGAATTTGAGAGGGAAGGGGAGCGGGAAAGAGATTAACCAAAGAATTTATATGCATATATGCATAACCCAAGGACAGACAATAGTGCAATGAAGGCCTGAGAAGGGGACAGGAGAAGAGTAGAGGGGGTCAATGGGGAGGAAAAAGGGGACATCTGTAATACTTTCAACAATAAAGATACTTTTTTAAAAAAAAAACAAAAAACTTGTTCTCCCCTAACCACTTCAAGTGTATCAAACTTGTTTAAAAGTTGTAGGGGGGTGGTATTTATGATAGGAAATAAATGTTCTGTACTCTGAGGGGTGAAATGTGATGTACTATTCTGAATGCTATGAATACTTTGTCCAATGGTCAAAACTGATCTAATTACTGAAGACCAGAGGGTCATTCGAGGAAGAAGTATTTTTTTTAATCAAAATCATAGATGATAATATCATT